>NW_017731458.1:349234-355690 GCF_001890085.2 Hipposideros armiger | reverse complement strand
CTATTGTTTCCTGGCTGAATCTAGGGAGAAAGAGACTTGTCCCCAGATGGTCACAATAGCAGAAAGAGAGAGGGCCATCCTGAGAAGCCACACAGGATGGTGGCCCAGGAGTCTCTATGGAGGGATTGCTCGGGAGATGTGGGCAAGCAGAAGGTGGGGACAGCTGTCACTGGTGACCCCTTCCTGCAGCAAGTTCCCTCACAGAGGGTGTGCTATTCTGTGTGGGTTATTCAGGGTTTTGCTTCATGTGTGGTTATCTGTGGGTGGCAATATCACATGGAGGAATAGCAATGGGGCCTGAAGCTGAGAGGCGCTGGCCTGGCCCAGTGGCGCCCCTCTTTGCTAGCTGTGATGACCTCGGGCCATGTGACCCCTCAGGCCCTCAGCTTCCTCACTGAAACCTTGGAGAAAGGCTGCTGGGAGGATTAAGGGAGCCAGCAGAATAAGCACTCAGCACTGTCTGGGATACAATAGCGGTCATTTCTTTCTTCTTCTCTTCCCACTCCTTCCATCCCAGACTATGGGGGCAGGGAGGTGGGGTTGGGGGGACTCTGAGTAGTATTATCCATGTCTGTTAGGCTTTCCAGAGGACACAATTCCTTCTTGGCTGAGCAGGTCTACTTCTTAAACTTGGACTTTTTGAGATGTGGATTCCAGATGGGAACCCACAGTTTTGCCCCCCCGGTGGACAGGGGGACAATAAGAGCCCATCACTGTACAAAAGAATTTCTAGCACTTCAGTTCCAAATGGCCCCGCTGAAATCTGCTCTTCTAAAGAGGGCTGGGAGGCTTATTATGTAACAGGGATTTGATGTGAGAATTTACACATTGAGTTTTCATTACCAGCCTCATAGAAAGCAGAAGAGCTCAGTGGAAAAGATTAAAAAAACTTTTTTTAACAAAGACAGACAAGTCAGGGGGTCTGGCACATTCTCCACTCTGTGTTCTTAAGGACAAAGATAATGGAAAAGAAAGATTCTATTTTTATGATTTGAAACCACAGGAAAATAGCCAATCTGGATGTTTAGTCCTGTCACTATAGCTTGGACCAGATCTTTCTTTCTTTTTATTAATTGGGAGAGCTGACAGGGTAGGGAGATGGGGAGGTCGCAGGAGACTTACAATCCTGCCTGGTCACAAAGGGATTAAGGAAATTGGTTCTCCCTCAGCAGAGGGAAAAGCAAATGGCCTTTGGTACCAGACAGACTTCAATTCCAATCACATTCCCACTCTTCCTGTCTGCGCAACCCTGGGCAAGTCATTTAAGCGCTCTGAGCCTCAGCTGTCCCATCTGTATAATGGGGGTAATAATCACTACCTTGCATGTTGGGAGTGATTAACTGTGATAAGGCAAGTAACAGCACAGTGTCTGACACCCAGTGGGTAATGAACATGACACAGATACATGAAGTGCACACTGAAAACATGCAGAGGGTCGTGATGCGGAACACAGTGGCTCTCTGGGAGCACATTGCAAATAGAACCCAAGGAGGGCAGAGCAACGGCCCTGCCCACTGTCGCAATTATTCTGAGATGTGTTCAGAATAAAGATGGAAAGAAGAACCAGGTAAGCGGAAAACACCTTTTGCAGTTCCTTTGATACATTATTCAGTTGTATACCAAAAAGCCTGGAGGTATTTTAAAACCGAGTATATGGGTACAATAAAGTAGGAAATTCAGAAAAAGTATATAAAAGGTCGGGAAAGCATATGTTACAATTATATAGTTTGGCTGACACAGCTATTGAGTTTAAGGACTGAGTTTGGAACCTCCTGGTAAACAAGCCAAAAGGAAGAAAAATGGATTAAGTAATGTTCATCATCCAAGAAAGCACATGATCCCACTGTTGGAGGGAAGAAAGGTTTCCTGGGCATTACATTCCCTAAGGACTTCTTTACAGATCCCTAAGGCATTTATGACCTTGCACGTCAGACGCCCTGCGCAGAGCTAAGCGAGGACTGCCATCTCACAACGACCCTCCCGCAGGGTCCTCCATTGGGACTTTATCATCCTGACCCTTGATGAAGGAAGCCAAGGCGGGTAACAAACCATGGCACAGAACTAGCTGTGACATCAAATAGACTTGAGTTTGAATCCCGGCTCCATCACTTGATCGTTGTGTGAGCCTCATGTTCCTTTTCTGCAATATGGAGCACTTCCCCTCCCGTGATCGCATTGTAGGCACTGAGTGAGCACACAGGTGTATGACACCCAGCTCGGAGCCTGGCACAGAGTAGGTGCTTTATAAACTGGGTCAGTTTTCGTCCACTTCCCTTTCCCAGAATGTACCCTGGTGTGCTTTTTCTCTGCAGGGTGGGGCGGGGGTGTCTAAGCTAATGAGCTAATTCACTTTCAGGCCTTACTGTGTCATGCTTTCCAGTCCTCCATCGTCACTGGAGAGATGGTTCTAACATACAGACCTGAACCTGTCCCTCCGCCGCTTAATGCTCTCCAGAGTGTCTCAGCTGTCTACACAACACAGTGCAGATAGCTTGGCTGGGTATTCGGAGCTCTTCACTCTGGGGCTTCTGCTATCTCCAGCTATTGCTCTGCGACAAGTACTCTAAATTCTAGGGCTCTTAAACTATTGACCTGTCCTGGAATCCATAATGCCTTTGCACAAGCTTCTCCCTCTGCTTGGAGCACCCTTTTCCTCAACCTCCTGGTCAGCTTGGCACACAAGCGCATTCATTCTTCAAGATTGTTTCAATGGCGCCTTTTCTGCGAGGCCATCTATCGCTACCAAGTTATTGTTTCTCTGTCTGTGGATACACTTGGTGACTCTTTCGCATCCTCTTGCAATGTTCTCTCATTCTTTGGCTAGACAATGGCCTTTTTGAGGCTAGAGATGGTGCATTTCCTTTAGTTATATCAGCACTTCCTGTACTGCCTAACTTGGTGCTAGTCAGTGTCTACTGCTGGTTGGTGTCTCCACTGTTCCTTGTATACAGAGGGTGCCAAAAAGAATGTATACACATTTTAAGAAAGGAAACAAACTATTAAAATTGTAATACTCAATATATACTGATAACGAAAGATGAATACAAGTCACGTTTGACTTCTGCAATGACAAGAGGTGCTCAAAGTGGTTGCCATCAGCGTCCAGACACTCTGATTATGGCAAACTATGGCTTGAGCAACCCTGACCAAAGGCTCACTTGTATTCATTTTTGTGGCACCCCTGGTGCATGTCTGATTTCACCTCTGTAACTCTAATCGCCACATTGGTTCATGTGGTGCTCCTTTCCCGCTGGACTTTGAACTCTTTGAAAGCAAGACCCTTTTCGTCTTCACCTTGGCAGATGCCAAGGTGCCTACCACCTGTCCACAGTGGGGAAATAAATGCTTTTTAAAGAGTGAATATATTCTGGGTGAATGAATAAGTGAGAACCTCTGGACCCAATGTGAGCTACTCTTCAAATGAGGGAAGGAGATTGGGATTCAGTTTGACATTTTAACATATTTCCATCTCAGATGCATCTCATTAAATGCGGTTCTCTGGAATTACATCTTAGGTGCAAGTTAGGTCCTGATATGGGGTATAAAGTGAAAATCAAGCAAATAAAAATCATCCTCAGGAAGTTACATTAAAAGTACTATTTCTCAACAAATCCAACTTTGTGTCTTCTGCACTGGAAAGATTCATTTGCATTAGTGGAACCCTAGAAATAAGTAATTAGCTAGTGTTTAGGGGTCATGTTGAATAAAAAATATGTGTCATCAAATACTAGACTGGGTTGGGAGCCCAGAGGGAAGGCAGGTGGTGAGGGCCTAGCATGGGGGACAATGAATGGGTGGAGGCAGAATCTTTGGGGCAAAGGTGGTTAGAAAAGGCTCACGTTGAAAGAGTCAAGGTAGACACCAAGATGGAGTCCAAGGATGAAGATAGAAACGGGTTGGGGAGCAGGGAGCCAATGCAGGGAGACGACAGCTTGTGTCCTAAGAAAAAAAAAAGGAGAAGCTAAGAAGGGATTGCAAGATGTCGGAGCAGCTTTCAAAAGCAGAAGCCAGGGAGGCAGGGAGAGAAACCCAGGTTCCACAAGAAGCCACTGTGACAACAGAAGAGGGTTCCCTGAGACCATGGGCTCACATAGCTGTCGCCACCCTCCATTCAAGGAGTCCCCATGCCAGGCTCTTGGTGCCGCCATGCCTTTGGCTTATGCAAGGAGTGGTGATTTTCAGGCTTTAACCAAAAATGTTTTAATTGCAAAAGTAATAATTTTGTTATAAATTTCAAATTTTCCCACTGAAGCATATAAAAGTATAATTTAGGGAAGAGTCCCCCTTACGTCCCTGGTGCTTCCAGTCCCGCTCTCCGAGGTAATTACCCAGCGTTAGCAGTTTAGTGTGTGAGGCCTGACAATTCAGTGTGCTAACTTGTTGCAATGACATTGCTAAACTTTTTTGATATCAGAGGGATTATTTGTTATGAATTTGTACCAACTGGACAAACAGTTAACCAAGTTTACTATTTGGAAGTGCAGAAAAGGCTGCATGAAAAAGTTACTAGATGAAAACCACCTGAACTTTTCCCCAACAATTCATGGCTCTTGCATCACAACAAGCACCAGCTCACACGGCACTGTCTGTGAGGGAGTTTTCAGCCAGTAAACAAATAACTGTATTGGAACGCCCTCCCTACTCACCTGATCTGGCCCCCCATGACTTCTTTCTTTACCTGAAAATAAAGGAAAGGAAGACATTTTGATGACATTCAGGACATCAAGGGTAAAACGATGACAGCTCTGATGGCCATTCCAGAAAAAGAGTTCCAAAATTGCTTTGAAAGGTGGACTAGGCGCTGGCGTCAGTGCATAGCTTCCCAAGGGGAGTCCTTTGAAGGTGACCGTAGTGATATTCAGCAACGAAGTGTGTAACACTTTTTCTAGGATGAGTCCATGAACTTAGTTGTCCAAAGTCGTATATCCTTCCATATGTACTTTAAGCACAGATGTCCAAACATAACACAAAATGCACACAGCATTTTTTGTATTATTATTTAAAAATGTTATCATTGCCTACAGTCTGTTGTGTTTTTTTCTCACTCGGTAATACAATGTGGCAGCCGTTTTTGCATTCCTAGCTTTTACACCTGCTATTTCTCAAAGTGAAGAAGGCCCCTTAAAACATCAGATGACAGGGGACTGAACCTTGATATTCTAGGAAAGCTTTTCTGCCCTGCTCTACAGCCCGTGAGCCTCCGTGAACTAGGAATGAAAGATTCATGTTCCTGATTATTATTTTTTTTAAACAAAAATGTAAGGGCAAAGCTTGGCTGGAAATAAACACAGTTAATTGTGTTTACCGATTGTCACTACTGCCGAGCAGCAATTCACGGCATTAAAAACTTCAGTAATTAGAACAATAAGCCCAGGTTAATTAAAATACTGGGTAACATTTGGGCAAGAGTAAAATCCACGTTGGAGATTTTCCAAGCAAGCATTCATTTTGCGGGCATTTAATTCACCCTGGGAGCCGGTGCTGACAAGGTACAGCGCTCGGTGCTAATCAGCGCTGGTCCGCTCTGGATCACACCCGGTCCATTTCTCTTCTCTGGTCTAGGACCAGCGTCGGAGAGCTGGGGCTAGCCTCTGGGAGCACTGCTGCGCCATCGTTTAGGCCTAATCTTGGGTCCCATTCTGGTGTTATTACTGTCCATGCCACTTGCCTTAATGGTTACAGACTGGCTAATTAAAGCAATTAATCAAGCCCCCAAGAAGTCTGCATACTGTCTGCAGTTCCTTCTGCCTTTGTCCTCCATCTAGTGCCAGGGGCCTGGTTCCCTTGGAATGCTGTGGTGCCCATGCCTGGTCAGAGGACTGGGTCTGCTGTGAATCATTCTTCCTGTTGCAACCAAGGAGTCCTCTTGTAAGCGCTGACGGTGGAGCTTCAAGGTCACCCCTCTGAAATGCTCTCCTGGGCAGAATCTTCCCTCGGTTGAGTGAGCAGTCCTCCGTCGCTCTTCACTGACCACAATGCATTTGTCAATATCCCTATGTATATCTTTGAGTTCCAGGAGGGCAGACTTGTGGGGTTTTGTTTCTTGGTTTGTTTGTTTTTGTATTTTCAGAACTTTGTCCAAGGCCTGCGTATAGGGGGCACCCAGTAAAAATCTCCTCACCCTCTCTACAGTTCCTTTCCACCCCATGAGTTTGCGTTTAGGAGAATAATCCATTCAACAGATATTTATCGAGGGTGCCCATTTGGGCCAGGGACTGCTGTGTGAGGGGAATCAGAGATGAAAAAGATGTGGCTTGTGCGTGCGAGGAGTTTACAAGCTAATGGCGGGGGTGGGGTGGGTGGGGTGGATAAAACATATTCACAACACTTGTAAAACAGGATTCACAAGAGAAAGTCAAAGCATGTGCCATGGGGTTTTGGAGCAAGAGAAGAACACTGCTGGCTACGGATATCCCAAGAAGCTTCATGGAGGAGATGGCATTTTGGCCAGGCTTT
>NW_017731458.1:259649-349209 GCF_001890085.2 Hipposideros armiger | reverse complement strand
TGTGTGTGTGTGTGTGTGTGTGAGAGAGAGAGAGAGAGAGAGAGAGAGAGAGAGAGAGAGAGAGAGAGAGATCATAGGTGGGGCAAGGAATAAAGATTGAGATGTTTCCAGGGTTAAAACCTCCAGCATATGCAAAAGGCCCTGGTTGCATTGTGCAGTCTCTCATTCATCATAGAGACAAAACACTGTTGCAGCAGCAGCTGGCAGTCCCAGGAAGCACCTGGGGGTCAGGATGGGCCTCTGCAACGTTGTGGGGTAGGTGAATTTGGAAATCAGTTTCTCCTTGCTGCCTTCCTCTTTCTTTTCGAGGGGGAACACCCCTTTTCTTTCTTCCCATCTCCAGAAGTGCTCTCCGGATTTCTGGGCCTGCCTGCCTTCCCTCCCCTTCCTTAACGATGTCTGCTGTCAGGAAGAGATAGAAAACTCTGCTCCTTTGTGAATTTGGGTTCCAGGCTGTCTGTTACTACTTAGTCTACCTTCATCCGGGACGGATTTCACCTACGGCAGAGCTGTGAGGAGGATTTGGTACCAAAATAAGATAGTAATGTGCACGGGGCTTTCTTCCACTCCCAGGAATTGACGAGAGCAAGAGGGACCCCTCCCGGCTGCCCTGCCTCATTTAGCCTACACGGCACCCTCACAAAGCCGGACAGCTTTTTCGGGGAGACGCTTCCTCAGCTTCTGCCCATTGAGCAACTGGTTTTACTACTCATTACTTTACTTAATGGAGGCAATAAATATAGTAGGATGCCTTACTAAGATCAAACTTGCTTTTATTTTCCTTCTCTGCTCTAGTGAGGACCCCTTTGGTCATCAATCGGGAGGTAAGTCCCCTCTGAGGCTCCGTTAGAGCCAGGTGTAAAGGCATCCTGGAGAAGATCAACAGGGCCGCTGCCCAACCCTCAGAAGGGTAGTAGGGTAGCTGTGTTGAGCAGGAAAGGGGACATAATAAGGCCCTTTTAGTTTTGAAATCTAAAAGGGGAAAAGATGTTTACTTTCAGGGGGAGCTGACCTTCAGGAAACAAAAGTGATTCTAGGTCTGCAAAGCATGGTCACCAGGAAGAAATCCGGACAGACAGAAATTTGGAGAACGTCTGTGGGATGGACTGAATGGCTGACTATTAAGAACTACAATTCTATGCATCTGATGGGGGTAGTTTTAAACAGACTCAGCCCTGATAGAGTGACTTGTCCTCCTTCAAGATCCCAGGGTATCCCACATCAGGGTGGGGGGCAAGCAGCTGCCCAGCGTTACCTGTTGGGCTGCAAGGGACAAGTGATCACACGGTAGGGCATCCAGAAATGGACAGGGAAGAGTCCAGAGCATTCCCTTGCTTAGTCTATGTAAATGCTAGGTTTTGGAAAATTTCTATGGGGAAGGAGTTGAAAACAACCAAATAAACTGGTAATGCCCAAACAAAATTATTCCTTTGTGGTGGGGGATGTGACCCTGAGGCTTTCATCAGCAGTTCATGGAGCAGCAAAACGTGAGTGTTAGTAGGCTCGGAGGTCGTCTCCGCAGTATCACCTCACCCCTCCCAGTCCCGCATCTGTGAAAGCGATGTGATAAAATCAGAAGTTGAACATCTTCCAGACACTTCCTCCCTTCTTAGTTGGGTTCTGTAAAATTCTCTTGTAAGTTACGAGTCTGTGTTTTTATCAAAGGAGGAGCTCTGTGGTTGTGCTTTTTGTAAATGTGATTTTCTTGCGGCTCTCATTCTTTCAGTTCGTGGGTTTAGAGCCGTGAGTCTTTCAAGCTTTAAAAGGTCTCATTTTTTATTGGGACAGCTCTAGATGTGTAATCATCACAAGCCTAGAGATGATCGAGGAGTAAGGGACTTTCCAGATCATCTCCCTCCCACCCCCCACCCACCCCCATCCTCTGCCCCATCTTACAGACAAGTGTTGAGATCTAGGGAAGGTAATGGAATTGCCCACAGGTAGGGAGCCAGCTGGACAGATCTGGCGATGCTGCCAGGCCAGTATGGACTTGAGATGGACAGGAGCCTGCTTGAGGGTTTTGTCATTGCAAACACACCCACTTGTTGACTTATTCTGGGTTTAGAGTTGTCTAAATTCCATACGAAATATGCTTTTCTCATGTGGAACCCATAATTCATGATGTGTCTGTTCTCTGAGCTACAAACACCCATCTTCTGTCTCCTTCCTCTTCCAGCTCCCCTTCTCTGAAAATCCTTTGTTTGTTGCCCCAAGGGAGTTCATGACTCTCTATTTGTGCTCACTGCACTCTTGTCCGTGTTTTGTTAGTGGCTGTCACCAACTACCTGTCATCCTTACTCTACCTCGAACTCTTTAGAGGCAGGGTCCGTGCTTGTGTTTCTGTGTCCCAGCGCATAGCACATCGTAGGCAGAAAGTTGGTTGAATGAATACATAGGTCATTGTTTATTTGGGCCTAAATGTAGTCCTTCACATTTAATAGGTGCACAATTAGTTTTTGCTAGAACTACCAAAAGTTAGTCTTGCACTTTCTTAGTGTATTAAAGATGGAGGGGGTCATTTTATAAATGTGGAACTAGAGGCCCAGGAAGGGAATCAACTCATGCAAGGATGCATCGAATGTCTGTGTCAGAATTAAACCGAACACCAGGTCTTTGTGAAAATACAACACCTGCTTATTGTTCCTATGCCATTGTTTAAAATATTTATTATTTAGTTGCATTAAAATACATCTTTCTATACAATTCCCTTTGGGCATAGAGAAAGAGTAAAGATTATGTTTCTAGCATTTATTTTTCTCATTATTATTATTTTGTTTCTTTCTAACAAAAACCATTTTGTTTCTTGCTGGAGGTGAGATTAGAAACGGCCATTTCTCAGGAGGAAGCAGATCATAATTACTCTTCGTCATATTTTTGGTAGAAATGATTCCTTCTTACACAGGACACAGATATCTACTGAATTTTCATTACACATTTTCTTTTCACTGAGTTTACAGCCCCCTTGATGAGACGCGTGATGCCATTTTAAGTACAGCATCGAAAATGTGCTGTTCTCCTCCAAGCCATCAGCAGATCACAGGCGCCATGGTTTGCACCAGATAGCTCACAGTGCTGGAAGTTAAGCAGCCGTAGGGATGATGGTGGCAGTCTCTGTTCTCACAATGCCCACGACATCATGGTTCCCGTCAGCGATCTAAAGCCAGGAAGGGCCACCATGGATCCATGCTCTGCTTTCCACTCTGAAGAGTGACAGGTAATAGAGGAGGGACTGGTCTGGAATTAGCCAATAGCAAGGGCGTTCTCTTGTGAATCTGCTCCAGGGGGCTTGTGGGTGGAGGAGGTGGGGCAGTCTTTATTTTCATCATGGCAACCCTGGCTCCTGACCTTCAGATCTTGGGAGATCAGAGCTTGAGCTGAAAGTGGGACAAAGTCAGCTCTGTGCATGGGTGAGAAATGAGTCTGAATCACCCCACTCTACCTCCTGAGTGACAGGAGAAAAGCCAGAGGGATGTAAGATCCAAATGTTGCCAAAATTCAGCCAGAGCGAGAGCCTTGTCTGCCCAGCCCTGATCTTGTGGTTTGTTTTAAAAAGAGCCTTCCCTTAAGCAACTGGAGGTATTGGTTTGCAGTTCATGCCAATTCGTTGCAACAAGCTTCCATTATTAAGTACCTGCTATGTGCCCAGTTAACCCACTGGAGTAATTACTACAAGGGAAGTAGAAGTCCTGACCCCTGCCTTCAATGAACTTAGCAATTGCTAGGAAAATTCATTCATTCATTCATTCATTCATTCATTCATTCTTTTCTGAAAGCCTACCTGATGTTCTATACAGTATTAAGTACTGAAGGCAGAGTTAAAACACAATGCTTTCCTTCAAGAATGCCACAGTCTGATTGGCTGATGGAGGAAATAGGTGCCTATAAAATGAGTGAGAGGGGCTAGGAGAGTAGGAAGAACAGAATGTGGTGGAAGCAAAAAGGAGGGGTATTCACTCAGCCCAGATGCAGGTTAGAGGAGGTGATACTTGAATAGAATCATAAAGGCTGAACAAGAGTTAGTGAGGAAATAAAATTATTTGTGCACAGCGTACCCTTAGTAGTCAGAGTCATCCCCTATTAGAATTTAGGGGATGGTTTCATATTCATGAGAATAAAGGACTAGAGTATGTGAAACTGACTACCTCTTCCTGGATACAGCCACAAATAACCAGAGAATAATTTTTTAAAAAACAAACATGGAATAACTCAACTCACATGCTGCTGGTAGGAGTATAAATTAGTGCAACTGTTTTTGGAACGCTGGCAGTATTTGCTAAAGCTGAGCATACGGCTACCTTATGACATCACCATTCTCCTCCCAGGTACATGCCCAACAGGAAGGTCTGCAGATGTCCACCCAAAGTCATAGAGAGAACAATCACAGCTGCGCTATTCCGAATAACCACAGAGTGGAAGCTGCCATGATGACCGTCAGTGTAGAATGGATAGAGAAACTGTGGTGTAGTCCCAGAGCACTCGACGACAGTGAGAATGAACGATGATGCACAGCCATTCACAGCAGTGTGGATGAGTCCCAACAGTCTATGTTATGTTATGAAGTACAAAAACAGGCAAACTAATCTATGCTGTTAGAAGTCAGAAGAGTGGTTATGCTTGGTGAGGGTAGTAACTGAAAACAAGCATGACGGGTGGTGCTTCGCTGGTGCTGGTAATGGTCTAAGTATTGATTTGGGCGATGGGAACAGGGAGGTGTTCACTTCGTGAGAATTCCATGACCCGCACACTCATGTTAGTGCACTGTCTCGTATGTATATTGTCGTTCCATAAAAAGTTAAGAGCCATCTGTAATCCAGGGAGAGACAGCAGGTCAGAGGCGGCCTGTAAGGGCTGTAGGCATTTGGAGCACAGAAAAGGTCTGTGGAGAATTGGGTCCTTCTGGGTTTCTCAAGAGAAGAGTGGGCACTCCTGGGAGGTTTGGTGCCCTCGTGTCATTAAATCAAGCACTTCATCTTCCCTCAAAGGAGGCCTCATCCCATTCACTTAGCTTTTGTAACAGATGCTACTAGGAGCAGACAGAACGGGGCTGTGAACAGAACAAGAGTGTTTTCACACGGTTAAGTCTGTGCCCATGATCAGTGGGCAGCCTGACTGTCCCTTAATTTCCACAACAGGTGAATGCGGTAACAGTGTGGGGCTGTGACTCTCACAGAGCTGTTGCTATGCCTCACTCCTAACCCCATGAATTGCCTACCTGCTGGGCTCCAGCAGGATAAAGAATGTGACAGGGTCATATACATTCCAGGGGTCATTGTATTCTGACACAGGGGGCTGGGAGGTGAGGGGTAGTCTGATCCAACCAGAGGTTCATGTAAAAATCAGGATACCAGGCTCATGTGCCTGGTGTATCCGTAGGAAGCCTTCCAGTGAGATGCTACTGGTCTTTTTCAGCATTTCATGTTGCTCTTGCCATTTGGCCAAGCCCCTGAACCCGCCTTTGTGTTCTCTTTCTCCCATGAACGCAGGAGCCCAGGGATCAGTGGTTCTAGCAGTGTTGCCAGCAGCACAAAGGCTGCTTCTCTGTCTTGCCTGTAGAAGAAAGCCAGGGGAGAGGGATGTGAAATGATACTCCTCATTCCTCCAGACTCCTGCCGCCCTCCACATTCCAGTTGCCTGGAGAGAGACGTGACATAACCTACCATTGTCCCTGAAAGCCCGGGACCCCAGCTTGGCCCAGAGCCACGGTAGAGGGAGAAGAGGAGAGAGAACATGGGCTGCATGCATTTAGCCCAGCACCTAAACCAAAGCAAGCACTCAATTTTCACAAGAAGAAGCTGCTGTTGAGCACGCACTTCTCAACCCAAACACCCCTTTTCCCTTGAGAAGACGCAGCCGTTCCCAAAGCTGGGGGGAGGGCCTGGGGAACTGCTGACCAACATTTTGCCAGAGGGCCTCCTGTTATCTCTACCCATGTCCCATCAGGACTTTGAGCACCGTTGCACCATAGTCGGTCAGTCACTGAGTCTCAGAGTCCTTCCTCCACAATCTTTTTCTCCTTGCTCCTTTCTTCCCCATCCCCAACCCTGTTCCGGTTCAGACCCCATTTCCTTCTTGCCTGACCCATCACAACAACCTTTTAGCTGCTCTCCCAAGTGCCTGCTCAGTCTAGCAAGCGCTGGCCCGTGCTTTTCCCTTGTGTGCGCAATGGAGCCTAGACCTTTCCATCAGGGGGTCCGGTGTCTTTCAGTCTCCTACCTTTCAAACTCACCTCCCAGTGCTATTCCACATGGAGTCTTCTCTCCAACCCCCAAATCCCACCCGTTATCTCCCAAGGTGTCACTCACAATCCCTCTACCGCACTTCTGACCACATTGTCCCTCAGGCCCAGAACATCCTTCTCTTTCTCGTGTCCACCTATCTTCCCATTCATTTAAGGTGCCACTCAAGTCTCTCCTGAATCTCGAGGCAAGGCATTTCTTCTATGGATTCTCAAAGTACTTACTGCATTTTCTAAGCCTCAAAGGCTGGGATGGCTTCTTAGCCACGGCTGCAGCCATGATTCCCAGCACAGCACCCTACACACAGTATGAATTGGACCTTTAAATGGCCCTACATACACAGTGGTTATTGGGTATATGCTTCCAATTAGTGAAAACTCACGGAAGGCATTCATTTATCATTTGTTTGTTTTGTTAACCACAACACAGTGGGTTGTCCTCCTACTGTGTACTCTTGCTATGCTGGGAATGCCAAAAAACAATTCTCTGCTTTCAAGGAACTCAGTGTATGGAAGATGGTAGGTAAATGGACACTTACCTTTAGTGTAATACGTGCTGTACTACAAGTACAGGATGCTAGGGGGTGGCTCGTGAGAAGAGACCACACTAACCATGGGGGTAGTGTGGGTAGGACTGTGTCCCCTGAAAAGATATGTTGAAGTCCGAACCCCCAGTATCTGTGAATGTGGCCATCTTTGGAAATAGAGTCTTTGGAGATGTAATGAAGTTGAGATGAGGTCATACTAGATTAGGGCGAGCCCTAAATCCAATGATGGCTTCCTCATAAGGAAAGAGAGAATTGGAGACACATAGACATACAAGGAAGAAGGCTCTGTGACTACACAGGCAGAGCCTGGGGTGATGATGTAACTGCAAGCTAAGGAGCACCAGGGATGGGCGGCCACCACCAGAAGCGAGGAAAGAGGCAATTCTCTCTTCCCCAAGGCCTTCAGAGCAAGTGTGGCCCTGATTTCAGATTGCCAGCTGTGAGAGAGTAAATGTCTGTTGTAAGCCACCCAGTTTGTGAGACTCTGTTATGGGAGCCCTAGGAGGCTAACGCAAAGGGTCACTGGAGGAGGCGAGCCCTGAGTGGAGGAAAAGCCCCATGAAATGACATTTGTCCTTTTGCCAAAAAGCACCTGGTTGTTCTGGGCACAGTGAGTTGGGAAGGTGGGATGTCTGGGTTGGGGCAGCAATGGCGACATGGAGGCATCCTGGCTGTGGTGCTGTTGGGGACATTGGGCTGGTGAAGGTAGCTAGGCGGAATGAAGGACCTTGAGCTGGGTTATAGCCACCCAGGATTCTGAGGAAACTGGATGGTTCTCAGGCGCCCTCTTTCTCTCTCTACTTCCTCTTTCCTCTCTCCCCCATTCCCCTTCCCTCTTCTGAGATAACCAGGATGCTGTAGGTCTTGATATCCACACACCACCACCTGTGATAGCTCTGCTTCTGAGGACCAAGTTTCTGGAATCAGGACACAACCACTTCAGGGGACACATGTGTGCTGGTTTTCTCCCTCTCCCACCCTGTAAAGAACCCTTACATTGCTTTCCCTCGGGATTTTCTCTCATCCACTCGCTTTTGCTCCCTGTTCTCCCCTCTGATGGAGCAGAAGGACTCAGGCAGAGCCAAAACGGTAAACCCTTGCCTCTGCTTTAGCTCATCTTTAGCCCTATTGTTGTTTCTGAGGAGTTTTTTGTCGTTGTTGTTTAAAAATAGAGATTTAGCAAACCATGTGATACTTACTGCTTGCTATATATACATTAAATTAGTCTCCAGGAGCCACCCTGCTAAATACAGTAATTAAATACACCTGAATGTTTTCAAACACCTTTCTTTCCTGCTTTTCTCTTACCCTTTCCTGGAGCTGGGGATGATATTTCTGGGAAAACTGGGTGGAACCTTGGCTGACTGTCTCATGGCTTTCCTCAGTTAAGAATAAGCTTCTTTAAGAGGCAGGGAAAAGCTTAGAATCCCAAGGAAAATAATGGTAGGCGTGTTTAGGTGATGAGGTCGAAGACAATATGGCATTGGTAGCCGACAGAAGAGCATAGGTTTGAACCACAGCAGCGCCCCTCGCTGGTGGTGTGACTGTGGGGAAGCCCTTTACTCTCTTAGCGCCTCAGCGTCCTCGTCTGTGAAACGGAGGTGTTTGGCCTCCCTTTGCAGGACATTTTAGAATCAGGGATACATATATGCATAGTAGATAGTAGGTGCTTGCAAAGGGGTGGCCATTCGCGTGATTAGACTGTTAATTCCTCCTTGGCTGAGAAGTTCATTAGCTGTAAGGCTGTTGGGTTAATGGGAATATCAGCCTGCAGAGGATAAGGCAGCATGAGCTAATGGGGGTAGGACCCCGATTCAGAGTCACAGCTGCTCAGCTATGGAAGGGATCTTACGGGTCATCTGGGAAAGCCTCCCATTTTATAAATGAGGAAATGAAGACCCAAATTGCAGAAGCAGCTTGGCCAACATCAAGAAGCTCATCTACAGCCCGATACCCTGATTGCCAGTATGAGTCCCTCACAAACCAGCCAATTATATC
Source organism: Hipposideros armiger (assembly GCF_001890085.2). NCBI lineage: Eukaryota > Metazoa > Chordata > Mammalia > Chiroptera > Hipposideridae > Hipposideros > Hipposideros armiger. Next base: position 340,428 of record NW_017731458.1, on the reverse strand, counting down.
TCAGTCGGCGCCGTGTGGTTTCTCCATGGAGTATTTTTTTATTATTAGCTTCAGGTGTACTGAACAACATAGCGATCAGGTATTTACATAACTCACAAAGTGATCACCTCAACAAGTCTACGACCCACCCGACACTGTACATGGCTATTAGAATATTATGGACTATATTCCCCATGCTGCACTACTCATCCCCATGACTATTTTTTTAAATTATAGTTGACATTCAATATTATTTTGTATTAGTTTCAGGTGCGCAGTGTAGTGGTTAGACATTTATATGATTTATGAAGTGAGCCCCCCAATAAGTCTAGTACCCACCTGCCACCATACATTGTTTTTATAATACTATTGACTATATTCCCCATAACTGTACTTTACATTCCCGTGACTCTCCCGTAACTACAAATTTGTACTTCTTAATCCCTTCACCTTTCTCACTGAGCCTTCCAACCCTCCTCCCATCTAGTAACCATCAATAGACAATTGGATAAAGAAATATACAATGAAATATTACTCTGCAGTAAAAAGAATGAAATATTACCATTTGCAACAACATGGATGGACCTAGAGGGTATTATGCTAAGTGAAATAAGTCAGACTGAGAAAGACAAATGCCATATGAACTCACTTATATGTGGAATCTAAAGAACAAAGTAAATGAACAAATAACACAGAACCAGACTCATAGATACAGAGAACAAACTGATAGTTCCAAGGAGTATTTTCTTTTCAAGCGCAAACTTGGAACACGGGAACTCGAGTTCAGGCCTTGACTCTGTCCTTACAGTGGTCTCTTGACCTCAGACAACCCCTTAGCCTCGTTCCACCCGTTTTTTTCACCTTCCCAATGGGATCACTACCCTGGCCTTGCAGATTTGTGACGACCAGAGGTGTTAAGTCTGTGGGACTACCCAGAACCACGCACGCAGGTGATTGCACCTGGCTTCCCCTCCCACAGAGGAGCTGCGTTCAGCAGTGAGGAGGAGGTAGAATGTATTTGGGGCGAGAGCGAAGGCACTGTCCTCTCACCCTCAGGAGTATAGGAGTGTTCTTAGAGATCCTACCTGTCCCGCTGGGAAAGGGGCAGGGTTCTCCCCATGGCACGGCACCTGGATTGCTCTGTGGCCTGAGGTCAGTTACTGTCCCTCTCTTGGGCTTTTATTTGTTTGCTTGTTGTTTGTTTTTCAACCTATAAAAGGGTAGCAGTGGTGGGACCACATGAACTCTAAGTCCTCACCTCGCTATGAGCCACGCTTGCCTACTGCTGAAGTCAGCTGTGCCCATTCTGAGAGAAGGAGCTTTCTCTTTCCTGGGCTGAGGCATCTAGGTTTATCCCAGGCTCCTCACCCCCACCCCCTTGGGCATCTGCCGAGAAGAGTACCTGGAACTAGATACTTACTCTCCTAATTGTTCCCAACTCACTCTGCACTCCTCAGGTGACTGGGCCTCTGGCCTCTGGCAGGGCTGAGAGAAGGGCCTTGGGACCAGTATCCTGCAGAGTCAGCGATGAGCCAGGATCATGAGGATAAAGGCTGCATTTGTTGAGCCAGACTCTGTACAAAGGCTCTACTGCAATGAGTCCTCATGACATCACAGGGGCTCAGTCCTATTAGCCCCACCTTACAGATGAGGAAACCGAGGCCCATGCAATAACATTTTCTGATTAGACCAGGGGTCGGCAAACTGCGGCTCGTGAGCCACATGAGGCTCTTTGGCTATGTACATGTGGCTCTGAAGTAAAACTGAAACTAAAAATATAACTATCATAGTTTTATTTATAAAAAATTTAAAGGACATTATTCACATAATGGTGATTTCATTTGTTTTATGGCCCTTGAATAATTTTTAAATTGTAAGGGACAGGATTGGCTCTTCTGTCTCAAAAGTTTGCCGACCCCTGGACTAGCCCACAGGGCTCCTAAAAAGGGCTAAGCTGGCATGCAAACCTGTCTCCCCGACTCTAAGTCCATGCTTTCTATGCCCTGGCTGCCCATCTTTGCAGCTATCCTTTCCTTTTCCTGCTCTACGTGTGTTTTCGGCTTCTGTTCTTCTCTCCCTGAATTGTCATTTTCTTATTTTTGGTGGATAGACATATTCTGTTTCATAAGGATTGACATGTAAGGATAGACCTGGAAGGGGCCTGTGGGATCAACATCTTCACTTTATCAATGAAAATCTTGGGGTCTAGAGAGTATCTGTGACCCCCTAGGGTTCGCAGTCAGTTCAGGACAGAAACCAGGAAGAAGATACAAACATGAACTGAGCTCCATTAAGTTCCAGGTATTGTGCTCGGTGTATTTGGTGGGTTATCTCATTTGATCCTTCTGACAATGCTATTAAAGTAGACACTATTATCTTTGTTATCCAGATAAGGAAACTAAGGCTCAGAGAGGTTAAGATGCTCACTCAAGACTACACAGCAGTTAAATGGTAGAGTCAAAACGTTCAGTCTGTTGGCTTTGAAAACCTCAGCTATTTCATGTTGACGCCACTGACGCTGCCTCAGTTTCTTCTGAATAATGAGTTTCTGAGACACCAATGGCACTGAACTGAAAGACTCAGATGAAAGCAGGCACACATTTTCTTTTACCACCTTTTTGAACTGCACTGCTGCAAAGGTCTGTACTGACTCATGAGTCAAAGGCAGCCCTTTTTTATGCCACGTAGCAGTAATTCGTAACCCATAGGTTAAAAAGAGCAGCTAATATTTACTATGTATTGTCTGTATACCAGATGTCGTGCTAGGTTCTTCTATATGAGTAATATCGTTTAGTCCTCACATCAACCTTATTGCCAAACCCTAGTCTACAGGTGGGCAGATGGAGGTTTCGGATTGGCAGGTAACTGCCCAAAGTCATCCCGCTAGCAGATGATGGAGCCAAGATCCAAACGAGGGCAATATCCACTGAGGCAGCGTGTCTCATCTCTGGCTGCACATTATCATCACGTGTGGAGCTTTTCAACAATAGGATGTCGTGTCCTTTCCCAGACCAACTGAGTCAGGGTATCTGGGACGTAGAGCATCCACATTTTTTAAAGCTCATCAGATGACTCAGATGCTCAGTGAAGGTTAAAACCTACAGCTATACCAGCAGAGGATTTTTTTTTTAATCAGTAAACGATGGTGCCTAGGTGACTAAGTGATGCTCACCTTCCATAAGCCCCTCGATGTTAGGAGGGTTGCCTTGGCCTTCCTGGTGCCAGGGAGGCTAACACTGGCTGCCACCAGTGCTGTCCCGTAGAAATATAATGTGAGACACACATGTAATTTTACATTTTCTAATAACTGGGTTTTTTAATAAAAAAAGTTAATAAAAACAAGTAAAACTAATTTTCAAAATATATTTTATCTACTCCAATATAATAATATATTTCAACATGTAATCAGTATAAAAATAATTAATGAGATACTTTGTATTCTTTTTTTTGTTTGTATCAAGTCCTAGAAACCTGGTGTATATTTTATCCTTACCAGTACATCTCATTTTGGACTAGCCACATTTCTAGTGCTCGATAGCTACATGTGGTGATAATGGTGAATGTATTGGACAGTACCACTTTAGACAATTTCCTCTGGCCCTTGGTTCCTCTCCGAAAGCATCAGATTCACGCAGGAATTATACCAGTATGGCCGTCTGGGTACCAATCTGTCTCATTGCCTATACAGCATCTGTTCGACCTCTAACAGTCAATTTCTGCTCTCCCAAATGCCCAATGATTACCACCATCGCATTAGCCAATACCTCCATCCTGTCACATAACTACCGTTTCTTTTTTGTAGTGAGAACATTTCAGAGGCACCCTCTTAGAATCTTGCACCCATCGACTCTTTGAGAAGGGCCTAGCCGTGGGGACGATTCCAGGAACTTCGCTTTGCAGGGTGATAGAAAGCCCGTCATCTTTCCTTCATCCGTCTCCCTTTGTTGGTTTTTAACACGTGAAATGTCTTGAGGATTAATTTGATGATATGGATCAGGAGACATAAAAAAAATATCCATTCCCTTTGACCTAGTAATTTGCTAAGGAAACAATCTGAAATGTGGAGAAAGTTTCAGGCCTCAAGATGCTTATCGGGGCTTTCTTTATACTGTGAAATAATTGGACATAACCCCCAATGTTCAGTCCTAGCACGGCAATCACAGGGGCTGAGCCACATCTAAAGAGTGGGAGATCATGCGGCCATTTGAAATAATATCAGAGAATGATCATAAAGGGGAACTTCTTATGCGAAAACATGAAGGGGAAAGAGCAAGAATCAAATTGTTTACACAGAATTATAAGTATGTAAAAGAGCTCAACATAACAAAATGACAGGAGGAGAATATACCAAGGAGTTTACAGTAGTTACCTTTTGGTGGCATGAGGATGGGCAATTTTTTCCTTCTTTTTATCCATTTTTTTGAAATACAGTGAGTATATATTTCTTTCATAATCAAATAGGCTTTATGATAATAAGTAAACAAAGGTAGGGGGGAAAATAACTCTAAAAAGCTATGAAAAGTTTCTGCTGCTGCATGTTAGAAAATCAATCGGCTATGCCTATAGGGTCCTGGGGCAGAGGGAGGGGGCGGGGAGAGGGGGCTCGCGGGTGTAAAGCCTCCTCTCCTGCCGGGCATATTTGCATTTTGCACACTGATACATCATTTCTGACAATTTGGGAAGTCTCTTCCTAGAGCCTTGGACTGGGGCTGCCCCTCAAACAAAAAGCCAGTTTGTGAGGAAGACCCCTCTTCAGTGGTGTTGACACAACAAACTCTTTCTTCAGCCTGGAGCGGCAAAATGGACGCATTCAATGCCTCAGGAAGGGACTGGACAAGGGAGCTGCTCAGTGGCTTTAAGTAGAAAATTAAGTGTCTGAGAAGCACAGCCATTTTCCTAATCCCCTGGGCAGCAGAATCCTGTGTCAGACCACTCAGTTTGAAACCCTGAGGCCTTCTAGGGTCTACAGATTCCAAAAGGGACCCCTCATAACCTTTGTTTATTATAAAATAAGCTCAGAGGAGGGAGCATTAGTTGAGGCATCTCATGAGAGGGGTGTTAAGTACCCATTTCATGGATGATGAAACTGAGGAGCAGAGAGGGCAGAGAAAGTCACTTAAGGATGGAGGGGCACCCCTGGGGTTCAAGTGCAGGACTGACTGGCTCCAAACCTCATGCGTTTCCCATTGTGTGACATGTCCCATTGTTGGCCTTTTCTTCTGTTCCAGTCTGCAAGGGCTACAGGTGAGGTGGGCACACCCTGGGAGATGGACATTTGGCTGTTTAGGGGGTTCCTAGTTCTGACCAATCATATTTTCCCATTGCTGGGTTCTCACTTTAATGTAAAAAGGGATTACAGACCTGCCCTCCAATGACACAGCCAGGTGGCCTTTCACAAACAGACTCCCTTGGTAATCAACCCAGCTGGTGTGCAATCCTCAAAGCTGAGAGGAATTCTGACCAAAAGGGACACTCTTATGCAAAGGGAGTATCATTAGCTCTCACAAAACAAAGGGAGATGGGCCATATAATTCATAGGGGTTATTTCAAATGCAAGGAACTGCCCCCTTCTTCCCCAATGAGCCACCCAACTCAAGGCCCCCATGGCTCAAGTGGCATCCTCTCCTGACAAGGATTGACAAAGGGCCCTCAGTATTCAGCAGGTGACCGGGGTCCTCTTCCTGCAGGCAAGCGCAAGACGAATGATGTTTTCTGTGGAAGAGGGAGGAATAATTCAGGCAAAAGCTGCAAACATGCAAGCTGTCAGGGTGATTCACGGAGTAATTACAGAATAATACAGTGGAAACTATTAGGAGATAATAACAATAAGTCAGGATTGACTCATCGCTTTGAAAACTTGGGGCTGACAAACCTGCCCGTTATTTGCTAGTTCTCAAAGTCTGTAAAACATGTAATGTGAGCCAAGCCCGGCAGCTGGATACAAAGGAGACAAATCTGTTATCCCTTTTTACATTAAACTGTGAGGACCCAGCAATAGGAAAATATAAATGTAAGCAGTTAGGCTAATATCTGCACTCGCGTCCAGGTAAAATGATAATTGCCACGTACCTAAAACCCCCAGAAATGAGATGTACTCAGTTCGCGGATAGCTGAAGGGAAGGAAAGTCAGGGCATGAGGCTGAACACGCCTTGTTCTAACTCAAAGGAAAACAAAAACAAGAGCAATAACGAAGGCTAGAGCTGCTGGAGTGCCTACTATGCGTCAGGTAATTTATACGCATTTCATTCACTTGAATTCTCACAAACTCTTAGCAGGTGGGAAAGCGTAGTCTCATTTTTGGTTTGAAGACGCTGTGGTTTAGCTAATCTTAGTAGCACAGCCAATATGACAGTAAACGGGAGAGATAGATTTCAGACCCAAATACAATGGGTTTTAAAGTGCAGGCATTTTCTGCCATGCCAGGCTAGGTCCCAAGAGCTCTAAGGGTGGAGTCAGCGAACCTATAGCCTGGTTGACATACAGGAGAACATATATTCTTGAGGGGCTGCAGAGGGAATGTGGCATGGCCTATGGCTGCCACCAGGATCAGCCAAGGACATGGCAGAGCAGGTCCAAGCACAGGGGGTTTGGCTGAGAGGCTGCAGCCACATATACATAAATGTGAGGCTGTCCAAGGTCAGAATTATTATTGATCAAACACTCAAGAAGCACCTATGTCATATCAGGACTTGGAGTCACAAAAATGAATAAGCGTTAGTCCCTACACTCAAGGAGCCCACAGTTCAGCCTTCCAGCTCCCATCCCAGACACCCAGCAAGGGCTACGTAGCAATAATAAATTCACAGAAGGAGGAAGAATGAAGTCAGTCTCCTTTGAATAGAGGTGACATTTGAGCGAAGTACTGAGGGCTGATTAGGAATTTTCCAAGGAGAGGAAAGGAAGTGGGTAGAGACGGCAGCCTAAACAAAAGCCTCCAGGCACAAAAGTGCTTGGGGAATTTTGGGACGGGCACAGACCTATGGCACACAGACCTGTGACTGCCTCCCAGATCTGCTGGTTCTGCTCCGGTACCTCGGACGACTCCCTCACCCCAGGCATTCCATCCCTCAGGACAATTTCTGGGTTACATCAAAATTTTTAAAAATGGGGTTTATAACCCCCGTGTCTCTAGGTCAGCCACTTATTCTGCTGAGCCTTCTTATCCTTCCTTCGGAGGGTAAGGCAAGGGGTAACGCCATGTCAAGCAGCCCTGGAGCCGGAAGCAGAAGGAAACTCGTCTGATACTGATCCTGTCTTTATTTAAAAGGTGGATCTTACATTCATCCTGTGTTTCTTTGACATTCATTTTGATTTTTAAAAAGTACTACACTAGGGGTGACCAGTTAGCTCAGTTGGTTAGAGCGTGATGCTGATAACACCAAGGTTGTCGGTTTGATCCCTGCATGGGCCACTGTGAGCTGCGCCCTCCTTAAAAGAGTCAACTATGCCATTGGAGCATGAAAGCGATGTGTACCCAATGACCATGGCTGTTCCCCAATAATATATATATATATATATATATATATATATATATATATATATATATATTGCACTAAAGTATTCTTTATCTTGGTTTTTGAGGTTTTGGGCACCCCTTAGATTCGGTACCTGAGGCGAGTGCCTCGTTTGCCTCACTCTTTATCTGTCACTGGAAAGGAGACTGAAATATGAAGATGAGTGCCTCTTGTATGCTTTACAGAGGTCAGTTGTCCTCATAAGGCCTGTGAGGTTATCATTAGTCCCATTATAAGGGGAGGTGACAGAAGCCCAGAGAGGTTAAGTGAGTTGCTCTGGTGGCCTGTGACTGGTGAGTGATCAGCTTTTTCCCAGTTTCTGTCACAGAGCTGTTCTCTCTCTCTCTCTCTCTCTGTGTGTGTGTGTGTGGGTGTGTGTTGGGAGTCTGACTGACTCTACAAAGCCAGGCCCATTTGACTGTGGTGTAACCTGTCAGACGGGAGGTAATGGGGGCTTCCATTGACTGATACCAAGAGGAATCAGATGGTCAGATTTTTCAATGTGCTCATGGCGCAGAGGAGCCGGGATACTCTGAATCTAGACAAATGGTTCTTGAAACAGAAATATTCCTAGAGCAGAGAAGTGTGATTCATCAGGCTGCCGGGCTGGGTGGAAATATCTCCTGAGAACATGCAGCTCCCTTTGAATTTGGGGCTCTCCAAGCACTTTCCAGAGCTGGCTTTATGCTCCTGAGGGGTCCTGCCCTCTCACAGAGGGCCGTGGGAGACAAGGGGCCCCAGGGCACCTGTTAGGCCCTGACTCAGTTTCCACTGTGCACAAGCATGGTGGCATTCCAGCGAGCAGCGAGCAAAAAGTGCTTGGACTCTGCAGTCTAACAGACCTGAGTCCAAACCCCAGCCCCTTCACCTACTTAATAGGGTAATAACAGCTACCATTTGTTGAGTGCTGGCTGGGCCACTTTGTAGACATCAGCTCCCTGAGTTTCACGGGATTCTACCTTTCACAGATGTGAAAACTGAGACTCTGAGGGGTGCTGTTGCCCAAGGGAACACGATAGTTTGTAACAGAATCAGGGTTTTCACCTCGGGTGGTCTGACTCCAAAGTCGTTGCTAGGCTGCCTCCACATCATGTGACTAGGGGCAGTTTCCTGCTCGGAGCCTCGGTTTCCTCCATTGTTCAGAGGGGACAGCAATGCGGTCAGCGATCTTGTGAGGACTGAATGAGCAACTTTATTTGAATACCTATGAGGTGTTTGCTCTGCTCCGGATGACCCTGTGCTGCTAGCTCTGGATGTGCAAAGAGGTCGGAGGCATTTCTTATCATCTGGATCTCATGGCAAATTGGGCGAGTGGGGGAGTAAGCCAAGATGGCAGCATCCTCTGAGAAGCACGTGGCAGAGGAGGGTGCAGCGCCCACAAGGAGGAAGGGTGTAAGTGGGAGCATCAGGGTGGTTTCCTAGAGGAGGTGCCATCCGTTCAGCTTGGGTTTGAAGGAATGAGAGGAAGGTAACTCCAGGCAAATTAGAGCAGCTCGTGAAAATCAGAAGCAAGAAAGAGCTAGGGAAGGCCACAAGCGGCATGACCAGAGCAGGAGTTCTAATGGGAGGAATAACTTTAGATAACGCTGAAAATAGGTTCCTGGGGAGGAGAGTGAACGATTTGAGATCTTTCAATGGTCTGTGGCCTTCTGAAGGGTCACAGTCCACAAACAGATGTAGTATATCTGTGATACCACAATTTCTTGGGCAGATAAAGAAAAAACTGTCTAAAACAGCTCTGTACGCTACAACATGGATGAACCTTAAGAATGCTATGCTAAGTGAAATACGCCCGGGTCCAAAAGGACAAATGCTGTGTGATTCCCCTTCTGTGAGGTCCCCAGAGTAGTCAAATTCACAGAGACAGAAAGTAGCATGGTGGTGGCCAGGGGCTGGGGGAGGGGAGGCGGGGAGTTAGTGTTTAATGGGGACAGAGTTTCAGCTCTGCAAGATGAAAAATTCTGGAGCTTGGTTGCACAGCAATGTGACTATATTTACTACTACTGAACTTCGTACACTTAGGCTTTAGATGGTAAATTTTATGTTATCTTTTTTTACTACAATAAATTTTTTCATTTTTTTTTAAATTAAAAAAATAAAGAAAAAGAAAGCCTACACACCTCCTGAGTGGGGGCAGGCTAAAGTCATCTCTCTGGGGCTGCTTCCACTTGTTGACCTTGTACAAACCAGGGCTGTGATGGCTCCCCAGCCCCTGACATCCTCTTTGAGATCTTTTTAGCAGCATCAAGAAGAGATAAAGATTTGGCCGTGGCTGAGAAGGACTGTGCCAGAGCAGGGTGTTGGGGAAGTGGGGGTGGGGTGAGGGGACCCAGAGACGAGGCTGGGCAGGTGAGCAAGGCCAGGACTGCAAGATCTTGGATCTTGTGTTCAGGAGACTGAAATTTCAATCCTCTAGGTTTGAGGTCGACCAACTTTTTCTGTAAATACTTTTGGTTTTGTGGTTCATATGGTCTCTACACTTCTGCTGTCATAGAGCAAAAGCAGCCATTGACAATATGCAGATGAATGGACATGGTAGTATTTCAATAAAACTTCATTGACAAAGATGGGGGCATCTAGATTTGCCAGAGGGTCTTGGTTTGCCTAAGACTCCTGCTATGTCCTTGGAAATATTCACACAGGGGGGATACAATTTGCATTTTGAGAAGACACTTTGGCATCTATGCAAAGACTGGATTGGAGAGAGTGGTGCAGGGAAGGGGCCCAGCCCGGCATAAAGCCCAGCCCACAGGAAGGCGGGGACCCTTTTTAGATGCATCAAGAAGAGATAGAGCCAAACTGGGCACTGGTGACACTCAAATAAGTACCTGATATTTCGCTGTAGGTCGTTTGTTAGCAAAAGCTGTCCCCTGCACACACACCCCCTGCATTTCATAGCTTTGATTCATTAACTGCAACTGCTGGAATTGCAGGTGACACTCAGAGTTGCATTTTAAGCAGGCAGGGACGACTGCTTTAAAATGGGGCCCTCTGAAAAGGTTAATAGTATAAATGCATCTTAAATGCCTAATACATAACCAAATGCCACAAGTATGGAAATGTCAGCAGCGTTAAAACTCAGAGAGCAAGAAAAAAAACGCTCACCTTTGCTCTCTGCTGCATATGACGAAGGTCTCTGCTGCTAAGTCAGGCTGCCAACTAGGCTGGAGAAACATTTTCAGTTCCCCTTGTGACCAGTGGGCAAGCCTGGGCAAGAGCTGGGGTGGGCCGGAAGGGGAGGGGCCAACACCACCCGACCCCACCCCCAACCCCTCCCGACCCGGGCCAGGGGTTGGGAAGGACCACCGTCAGAGGCCCGTCTCCTCATCTGCCCGCTATTGGTTTCCTCAGATGCAAAACAGGAGTGATCATCATTATTCTCGCCCTACTCACGTTGCCTAGAAAGTTCAGAAAATTCCTAATTAACTATGAATCCCACCATAAATGTTGAATACTGCTGTATTTTCTAGGTCAGTGCGTGGCACACAGCGAATGCCTAGGAAATGCTCATTGAATGAATGTTTCTGCTCTTTCTGTTCATCTTTTCTTTCTTCCCAAGGTCTATAGGGCCTCAAGGTTGGCTAACATTGGTTTAGACAGATGCTCAAGTTTCAGGTATGACCTCCCCGAGGTGTACTTGTGTTTTCTGGAAGATGACATCAGAGAGAAACTATTCTAAGATGTGAAGGAATAAATGTCTAATAGTGGGATTTCAAGTATATTAATAGTCCAGGGAGGGAGGCATTCATGATCCTCAAATTAGACTGCAAAGGGGGTTCCAGAGAGAGAGAGAGAGAGAGAGAGAGAGAGAGAGAGAGAGAGAGAGAGAGAGAATAAATATGAGCATGTGTGTATGCATGACTAAGCCAGGGCTAGGGCTAGGATAAAACATGTGAGGTGCCTGGGGAGCATCATTTAAGGAGGCACTCACTCTCAGGTGCTGACCTTGCCTTTGCATGGCCCGTGGAGAGAGTGCCTCCTTCAATACTGTGTCTGGTGTCTCATGCTGCCTCACCCTAGTCCCAGCGTGGGCATATTCATATAGGAAAGGGGGACTGTTTAAATTTTAGTCCTAAACCATGGATAGATTTCCTTTAATTTTGGATTTTGGGGGGAATCTTTAGGGTCATCCAATGCAGTGGCAATCAAATTCTCAGAATCCCCTGTGGAGAGCTGGTTAGACCCCTTGATTCCCAGCCTCAACCCCAAGATTCAGGGCTGGGGGCCTGGAGCCTGCATGTTTGATACGCACACCCACTCCCCACATCAGGTCATTCTGACGTGGGTTATGCAGGACCACCCACTGAGAAACGTGTAATTACGGGGACCAGGCCTATATCATCCAAACCAGGTCCCCTTCGAGAGTGAAAGGAATCTGTGATAGTTTAAATCAGGGAGTGGCAAACTCTGCCTGTTTTTGTAAATAAAGTTTTATTGCAATACAGCCACACCCATTTGTTTACGTATTATCTATGGCTGCTTTTAAACGGCAAGGGCAGAGTTGAGTAGTTACAATAGAGACCACATGGCCTGCAGAGCTTAACATATTTACTGTCTGGTTCTTGACAGAAATAGTGTCCAATGTCTGTCTGATTTGGACTATAGTTCAGCAAAACTGTACCCCCCATCTCTTCCTTCTGTGGGCAGAGTACGCTTCCCCATGGCATGGATGTTGAGTGTGCCATGTCTCTTACCTTGGGTGATGGGATGTTGGAGGACACGCCATGGGCTTGCACTGGGGAGCTCGCTCTCATTACCCTGTTGTTTCAATGAGAAGACCATGTCCTGTCTAGCCTGCTGGAGCATGGAGAACGAAGGACATATGGGGCGGACCCACACCCAAACCACCGTGTGGAGGCATGCCCAGCAGAGCCCGCCTAAGACCAGCCAATCCACAGACTCATGAGCAAACGTAACTCATTGTTATTGTAAGCCATTGAATTTGGGGGTGGTTTGTCAAGCAGCATTAATATGGTAATAACTGATTGATACAGAGACACTATTAATAACCATTCTAGGATTGCAGGCGTCATCTGGGTATGGTCACCTTAACTACAGTTTAATCATCCTCCTGTCATTTAGAAGGAAGCTGAGGCCCAGAGGGTTTAAGATTTGACCAAGTAAAATTTGGGCATATCTGACCGCATGGCATTATTCAATATTGGGTATGGATACACAGCAGATGAACCTCTAAAGAGAGATGCTTAGTGGCCCTTGGGATAGCCTGGAGTAGGCTCAGGCAGCAGGTGGGGGGTTAATTTGGAGATCTTCCCAGGCTGCTGACGCCTCTTTGCCAGAGCGCTGGGTAAAGGCCTGTCTCAGGCTGCCATCTCCTGAAATGAATACCCCCACCTACTGCTGAACAAACTAATAGCAAGAAAAATGCAACCAAAGGGAAGTAGCAGCAAGAATAATTACATAGTAGTTATATATTTTGATTCAAACTTAATGTTGCTTAGCAGAAGAAAATGGTGTTGGGGATAAACAGAGATCAATTCATGCCACTGTCAAGTGGCAGGTGACAATAGAGGAAGATGGCATTGCATCCCGCTGAGAGCCTCCACGATGCCACTCCCACGTGCAGCGGAACAACCGCCCTCCCTGGGGCTTCCCCATGAGGAAGTCAGTGAAGTGGAAGGGGCCGCCTGTGAAATCCTTACTCTGGTGCTAGGCGTTTAAACTGCAAACTGGCGTTTTGTGGAGCGGCACGTGCATGGGCACGTGTGCGTGCATGCGCCTGTGTGGGTGTGTCTGTGCATGTATGTCTGTGTTTATGGACACCTTTGAGCAAGTCTATGTGTGTGATTGTGTTTTTGTAAGAGTGTGGTTCTTATGTGTTTATGTGTGTGTGTGTGTGTGTGTGTGTGTGTGTGTGTGTGTTGCTGGTTGTGTGACATTGTTAGGGTCCCTCTGCTTGCCTGTTGTCCTATACCTAGAGCCTGGCCACTCCTGGGGGAGTCACATGACTGTCCCACTCTCCATTGAATGATGAAATCTACATTAAGACTGAAAGTGATCATTAATTCTCAGCTAAGCCTTTCTCCCCAGGGACACCACAGCTCTGGTTTGGGGGCTTGTAGGACATGGAGATGCTGGTCCATGATGTAGCCCTGTCCAATCATTTCTGCTTACCTGAAGATGGTAGAGCGTATGGGCAAAGCTCAGATCCTCTCCCACTCCCGCTCCTGCACCTCCTCATTAACTCCAGAACGAGTCTGCCTCGATGGCTGGTACCCACGATGCTGCTCCATCATCCCCTTCTGGGGACCAGGACAGGGCTGAGTGGGCTGGGCAGGACAGGGGCCGGAGGGAGGTTGGATGCGCTTAAGAGGCTACTCAGAGGGACCAGAAGTTCACATATCCAAGGGACACATGCAAATTGTAGCCCGACAGGTGAGCCAAGGTCAGCATTCAGAAGTAGCCTCAAGTAGCAGGTCTGAGGGGTAAGAAAGAGGCTGCGCTTGCCAGGGACCCATCTGTGAGCAATCCAAAGCAGGGTGGAAAAGAGGGCAAGCAGGTAAGACAAAAGGCTGTGAATACCTCAGAGGGGCCAGAGCCTAAATGGCTCCTGTCCAACGATCCGGAGCCATGTCCTGCTAACATGTTCAGGGCTGGGCCAGGCAGACCGGAAATAGCCCCTCCTCCAAGAAGCTTTCCCTGGAACGCCCACTGATTCTTCAACTGCTCATAGAACCTCTATCCTCTCCAATGCAGTTCTGTGATTCCTAACAGATTCCACTGGTTACTCCAAGGACTTGCTCAACTTCCCTGGACATTTAACCTCCTCAAGACATCAGCTCCAGACATTAGCAAGCCACTCCCTTGACACTGTCACTGACTGCCTTACCACATTACTAAGCTCTGCACGTGTCCAAATCATACCTCTCCAGCTAGACTGAAAGCTCCCCTGGCACAGGACGGTGTCTACTGCGTCTCCCCCTTCCTCCTGGGCTGTACACCTATATGTACTCAAGTCACCTCTTCTGATTGGTCAGTTGACGTGGCTGTCAGTCTCAAAAACCTTTTCTATGTGAGAGACATTCAGCCTCAGCCATATTTCCTTCCTGTGCATTCTCCAGTCTCAAGATTCTGTGACCATGTCTACCCACGGCCCACGGGCTCAGCACTGCCTAGTTCTTGAGCTAACTCAGGTCCCTCCCCTCATCACCACCAGCTCCACTATCCCCAGATGTGCACATCCAGATGTGATTGTAGGTCTTTTCCATGTAAAAGTCATGGACGGATCCCTATGGAGTCCCCTGAAGAGTCACTCACTGTGCCTTGGCCCACACTTTCCCCTCTATGCTTGGCCTGCCCTTTACCCTTCTCTGTTTTGCAAATATTCATTAGTCAAGACTTGGATTAGCCATCACCTCCTCTGTGAAGCCTTCCTGGATTCCTCCAGGCTGAGTCTTGTGCTCCAGCATCTGTCTGCCCATGGGGACATATTCATGCCTCATGATAGTACTCAGCACAGTCTGGTGTCAAAATCAGGTTAGATGTCCAACTTCCCCACCAGCCAATGAGTTCTTCCAGAGCAGGGAACCATGTCTCAGTCATTTTTGTGGCTTCCTAACCCCATCCCCACCCCCAAGTGCCACATACCCAGTGGATTCTCAGTGACACTTTTAAGCGACTCCCTTGAACCAGTTGCTAGGGAAGGAGGAGGTGCTCTGAGTCGGGTAGAGCTGGGCAGAGAGAGAAGCAGGTGCTGGTGATCAGGTTGTCAGTGGCAAGGATGTGGCGTGTTAGATAATGAGGACCAGTCCTGCAGTAGCAGCTGGCGCCTGCGGGCCAGCAGCTGACGTCACTGTTACCTGGCAGGGACGTGGCATCAGCAAGGCCTGGAATAGGTAATTGTTTCCTAGGATACAACTGTAGTGGAGAAAGAACCTGGTCAGAAGAACCGAATTACCATCCTCATCTGGCCGCTTACCATGGCATGACTCTAAGCCAAAGATTTGATCTTCCTGGGACTCAGTTTCTTTGTCTGTAAATGGGGGAGAGAAATCCCTGTCTCACGGGGTTGGGATAAAGGTTCAGGGAGATAATATGTTTAAATAATGGTCACTTGACTATAGTAGGTCTCTCTTCCCACCTACCCCTATTCACACATTTCTTATGTTATTAACCTACTACTGCAGGAATGTATAATTTTTCTTTATGTCTGGTGAATAGACTGGATGTACTTTGAGAACAGAGACCAGATCTCAACTTTGTATGCTTGCTACCTGCACATATGAGTGCCAACATACACTTGAATGGATGGATGCATAAATGAATGAATGAATGAATGAATGAATGAATGAATATACATTCTTAGTTGGGGAAATCATGCCCTTATATATGTAGCAAAACCTTGTTTCTTTAGGGCTGAGGACAGTAGCTTGAATTAGCAAACCACAAGAAGGCTTTTAAAACAAAACAAAAAAGTTAAAAAAGAAAACCAAAAACTTTCCCATTAATAAACCACCAGAACTTCTAACCTACCAAAGTGTTTCCAGAGAGAGGTGTTGCCAGGAGGTCTGGAGTACAAATAAGGCTGCTCATTTGTAATTAGTAAGTGTCCATTAGCATGCAAATGCAGTAAGGTGCTCAAGTTCTGAAAAGGCCTTTGTTCTCTGGAGAAGGCTAAACTTG
Organism: Hipposideros armiger; assembly: GCF_001890085.2. NCBI lineage: Eukaryota > Metazoa > Chordata > Mammalia > Chiroptera > Hipposideridae > Hipposideros > Hipposideros armiger. Next base: position 324,294 of record NW_017731458.1, on the reverse strand, counting down.
ATCTTGGTAATCTTGGAGATCTGCCGTGTTTTTTCTTGGTAACATTGTGTGTGTGTGTGTGTGTGTGTGTGTGTGTGTGTGTGTGCGCGCGCGCGCGTGCATTCCTTCAACAAATATTGAGCTCTTATTCTCTGCCAGGTCCTTTTCTAGGCACTGAGCACATAGCAGTAAGTAAGGCATGGTGTCCTATTCTCACATGTATTATGATCTAGCGAGGAAAGATGGTCAATAAAGAAACGAAAAAGAAGAGTGGGAATGGTAAATATGGAGCAGAGATTTAAAACAGGGTGGTGTGTTCGTGAGCAATTGAGTGACTACTTTTGATTGGGTGGTCAGACCAGGGGAGAGGGAATTCCAAACAGAAAGGAGAGTGGGTGCAAAGACCCCCGGGGGGGGGAGGGGCTGAGGGAAGAGATTGGCATATTCAAGTAGTGGACAAGGGGGAAGAGTGACACAAATGAAGTTGGAGAGGAGAGCAAAAGCTGAATGATGTAGGTCTTTATAATCCCTGGGGAAGGAACTTAGACTTTGCTTCAAGTGCAATACGTGCATTAAGCAGGGGAGTCACATGATCTATATATGCCTTAAAAAAAAAATCTCTGGCTCCTGCACGGAGAATGAATTTTTGGGACCAAGAATGGAAGCCAGAGACCAGTTAGGAGGTTACTCCAATAGTGTGATGGGAAATGCTGGTGGCTTGGAGGGAGGTGTTAACAGCAGACGTGGAAAGATGGAGACCTGTATGTACCTTTCCCAGTGTATTTTGGAAGTCAAATCAATAACCTTTGTTGATTGGTGGTTGGGGGGAAGATAGCAGTGAGTCAAAGAGAAGGATAACAGGGAACTCCAAGATTTGGGGCTTGTGAGAGGGTGAACAGTGGTGATGTTTTCTGAGATGGGAAAGAATTGGGGGAAATCGTGTGGGATTGTCTCTGTGTGTGCATATGTGTGCATGTATGGGAACATGTGTGCACATGTGAGTGAATATTAGGGACAGGGGTGTTTGGGGATCAAGGCTTTTGCTCTGGCCATGCTAAGTCTGAGGTGCCTGCTCCACATCCATGTGAGATGTCAAACAGGCCATTGGATATTTGCAACTTGAGCTCTGAGAAGTGATTAAAGCTGGAAATATAGATCTGGGAGTTATTTGCATATAGATTACCAAAAGAAAGAAATGTAGATAAAGCAGAGAAAGAGGCTGCAGACAGGGCCCTGAGGCATTTCAATATTTAGAGTTTTAGCAAAGAAGGAGGAACTGGCACAGAAGGAGAACGAGCAGGAGAGGCTAAGACGTGAGAGTAAAACTGGAAAGTGAGCTGTCGCTGCGGCCCAGAGCAGAACAGGCTCCAGGGGATAGGGCGGGGTGGACAGTTGTTGGTTTCAGCAGTGTGAGAATAGAGAAGTCACTGACTGTCAAATGGGCAACCAGTGGCCTTGGCAGGGGCCCTGGGCGGTGTCCCTGTGCTCATGGGGTTGCACGCGTGGATTGAGAAGGCAACGTGAGGCAGAAACATGGGCTCCTTTTTATTTTTTTAAGGAAGTTTTTCTGTGAAGGGGAATAAGGACAGCTATGCCTGAAAGAATAAATGGGGATTTGGGAACAAGTTTATATATCGAGAGAAATGATGGTCGTGGAAGGGAGAAATGGATGGTGCAACGGAGGTGGCATTGACTTGCAGGAGTGGGCTCTTTGGGAAGGAGAGATGAATAGGACCCAGAGCCCAAGAGGAGGGGTGGCCTTTGAAAGGAGCAGGGACACTTCATGTCCAGACACATGAGGAAAGACACAGACGATGGGCTCAGAGCAGCATCTTTTCAGAATGGAACTCTGAGAGTGTCTACCTCGCTGCATCTAATTGCGCTCAAGCGTGAGCTAAGGACCGAGGCTATTGTGCATGAGTATGTGTGTGAGTATTTGGGGGGTAAGGATGTAGGAGATTTGAGAAGAGAGTAGAAGGTGTGAAACAGTCATTTTGAAGACGAGGCAAGTGAACCTGGAGAGTATGGTAGGATTGCCAGGCAGCCCTGAGCGCCCGTGTGAGATTTCTGGCTGCGAATTTAAAGTTGAACCAGTTATCCTACGCACATGTGTTTGCGTTGGCAATTTGGAGCAGGTGGAGTGTCAGCTCTAATCATGCTCAGGGCTTGCCCTGGGAGGCGAGAAGAGACAGAGGTGGCAAAGGAATTAGAGATGTTTGGTAGAGAGTGATTAGAATGACAAAGCGTGGGAGGAAAGAAACATCAGAAGGGCACTGAGGACCGTGAGGATGACAGGGGGTGAGGAGCAGTAGGGGTCATCTGTTTAGAAGCTCGATGAGCGAACAGAATGGCTGGAGCCCGAGCGCTGGCGTGGGTGAGCCGGCAGGCGAAGGAGCAGTCCTCAGAGGGTATACTTCAAGTCAAGAATCCTCAAAGGAGACGCAGCTATGGGTGAAGATAAGGTTAAGATCAAGACCACGGTGCTGGGTAGCTGAGGCAGGGTGGGTGAAAAATGGATTACTGGAGGATATGAGGTCAAAAACCTGAGAGGCCAAGGTGGGGGATGCCCATCCATGGGGATCCTGAAGTCGCCGTGAGTGATGATAGAAGGGTTAGAGAGCACAGAGAGACAGGTGAATGGGGTTTGACAGGCAGGGGCACAAGGCCTAGCTGGTGCTAAAGGCTGCACTGAACTCTAAGGAGCCGTGTGTGTGTGTGTGTGTGTGTGTGTGTGTGTGTGTGTGTGTGTGTGTGTAAGCAAGAAATCTATATGCTTAGGAGGCACCACACAGGGTGGGGAGGGCTAGGAACTTGGGTGAGATTCGGGGATGTGTAGAGCAGTGAGTGGATGAGGTTCTGTGATGAGGGACACCGAGGAGGCTATGGCCTTTAGAGGGGACTGGGCTGGAGAAGGTGCGGGTCTGATAGGATTGGCCTGACGGTCTCCCGGGAGCAGGAGGGTGGAAGCTGGACTCTTCTCGCCTCAGGTTTCTCGGTGGCGGTCAAGGGGGTGGGTTTAGGTGGTGCCTTTTGTTAGAATGAACTAGATCTAGGAGTGAACTAGATCAAGAGGAGGAATGTCATGTGTCCTCAGGCCAGGCCATTGTGGTAAACAAGAGAAGCAGGCTGGGCTAGAACTGGGGGGAACCAGATCAGCGCGTCTCGATCTTTAATATGTAAATGAGGCCCCTGGGAATCCTGTTAAAATGAAGAGTCTGATTGGGTGGGTCTGGGGTGCTGCCCGAGGGTCTGCATTTCTAGCAAACTCTCAGGTGATGCTTCTGCAAAGGCAGCAGCTCTTTCCTGCCTGCCTGTACCTATTGTTGTCATACAAGAATGAAGGCTCACTACTGTCTTCTCTTCTGATTTGTAAAGAGAAAGCAGGAAGGTAGATTTTTATGTAAAACAATCCCATTTAAAAACATTGGTAAACAATCAAAACATGTGTAAAACCCAGGTGGGCCACCCAAAACATGCACTGAATTCCACTTCAGGCCCATCAGTGTGTGCTATCCGACGGAGAGGAAGTGGGGCAGGATGGGAGGTGGGGAGCACCGGGCTGGGAGTCAGCTATTCTGGGTCACAGAATCGGCTCTGCCTTTGGCACTAGAGGTCACAGGTCATAGGACATCTGAAAGTTAAAAAGCAGTTTTCCAGGCACCTGGGCTGACAAGTGTCCCTACCAGCCTGCGTTCACTCCCACCTCTGCAAAAAGGCTGTTCTTCCTGCTTCCTTCACCTACAGCGCCCACCACCTGGCCCTGTTCCCCCTTCCCAGGCTATCTTCCTGGCTTCCAAAGTGGTTTCGGTGATGAAGCGCCTGGAAGTCTGTTTTCTTTGTGAAATGCCATGAAATAGTGACATATTTAATTCTATCATTCAGACCTGGAACCATTTTTCTAGCAGAAAATGTGGCCGTATTATACACACACAGAGCTCTGTAACTCAAAAGAGAATAGTCACGATAACATATGTTGAAGAAAGCACATTCCTGGTTTCCCCATAGCATTTATTTCCTCTTGTTCATCCTCTGTGTTACCTACAGCGCTCACTAGCAGACAAGTGGTAGCAGGCACCCAGAGTTTAAAAACAGTTTAATAAAAAAAAAACCCCAAAACCCCCAAACCCTTAATATAGAGAAAATTCTATCCATTAAGGTAATGTGTTCTGGGAATTGAAATGTCTATTACTCTGTTTTAATTGGGAAAGCTGCCCATTGAGTTTGTGGATGCTGATGTTGCAAGTGAGTGTGGGCTGAACATTTGCCCAAGTCACACCCATTCTTCAAAGTCTAGGTGAAGACCTACTTTCTCTACTGCATCTTTTTGGGTTGTGCCTGCCCCCCTTCCTCACCCTCATCATTGGCGTGCTGTGTCCAAACCATAGTTAATTCCTAGTGATATACCATCTTAGATGAGTGTTGTATGCGTTGGTCCTGCTGCCCAACTGTAAGCTCCTGTGGGCTGGGATGACCTGCACCCCTGCTGAGCCAGCGAAGAGCAGCCTCAAGAAATGCTGACTCTTCCGCTGGCCAAGACATGGAAACAACCAAAGTGTTCTTTGCTAGAGGATTAGATAAAGAAGATGTGGTATACATACACAATGGAATATTACTGCTCAGCCCTAAGAGAAGGTGAAATACTGCCATTTACGACCACATGGGTGGATCTTGAGATTATCATGCTAAGCAAAATAAGTCAGACAGAAAAAGTCGAGCACCATATGACTTATCTGATATGTGGGATATAAAACTGAAAGCAACAAAGGAATAAGACAAACAAAAACTCGTAGACACAGAAAAAGTTGAGTGGTTACCAGATGGGAAGAGGGAGGGGGGTGGTAGAAGAGAGTAAAGGGGGTCAAATATACGGTGATGGCAGGAGAACTGACTCTGGGTGGTGAACACACAGTGCAATATACAGATGACGTATAGAAATGTACACTTGAAACCTATGTAATTTTACTAACCATTGTCACCCCAATAAATTTTAATACAAAAAATACTGAATTGCTAACTTCTCTTTGCATCTCAGGACCTTGGCAGCCCCTAACCTCCCATGAGTCTCAGAAGCACGAAGCACCTGATGATGTTATAGCTCCTCTCTGCAAAACTTTGCCCATCCATACCTGATTTCACCATAATATTGGGGAGGGGTGGCTCTTCAAACTCCCTGAATCTCCCCTGTTCCTACTACAAGGACTCTCTACTTCCCTTGTAATGTTGAAAACAGCATAGATGTTGGTGTCAGAAAGCTCTGAGTTCAAATCTTTGTCCCATTACTTATTAACTACCACTTGTCAAAGTATTTGAGTTTTTTAAGCCTAAGTATCTATACCAGGAAAATGAAGCTAATGCTAAGACCCCCATCAGAGAGCTAGCATGATGGGGTGTTCAATTATAGTTAGCCTCCCTCCTCCCCTCCCCTCTCTGCCTGCATGCCCCTCCCCACTTCCAAGGACCTACTGGCTATTGGCAACTGACTGGGCGTTTGGGCACCATGACCTGCCCCCTGCAAATGGAAAGGCCAGGAGATCAAAGATGACCTTAAGCATCCCTTCCAATTGCTCATCTCTTAGGCTGCTACACTAAACCATTCAGAAAGCATTAGCCCACGTGTCGAGATGTTTTTGCACAGGTCTAACGATTTCCTCTCCTCTCCTCATCAGTCTTGTCCCTGTTTACATGGCCCCCCTGCCAAAGCACAGAGCTAGCTCACTTTTCTCCGCAGGGGTCCTCCCTCCGAGTGATCCCCTACCTCTCAGCAGCCTCTCCTACATGCTGAAGGCTCATATTCCCCCTGCCTCCAAGCTTTTCCCGTGATTACACAATGTTTGATTGTGGAGCCTGTCGAAATGCATTCATAATGCAACTTTATTTCCCGGAGAAAATTTCTATGGGAAATCAAAGTCTTGGGAGGGCTGGTACCCTGCATTTATGATCCTTGGGCATTTGAGAGTTTTTCCAGAGGATTTCTTGATCCTTGCACTCAGAGCAGCGGGGAGGGAACCCTGGGGGTGGTGTGGGGTGCTGGGGAAGATGATGAGTGAGAAGGTTGGGCGCCTGGGCTCTGGAACTGCTCTTCACTAGCTGAATGTCTGTGTGACCAGGAGCAAGTCTGCTGACAGTTCGGCCCTTAAAGCCTCCTTCCCCCCTCTGTAGTGCCTTTCTGATGCTTCCTCCTCTGTCTGCTACATGGTCCTCCCTCAAGGCTTTGTCCTGTGCCCTCATCTCCTCTCTTTCCACTCCCTGGATTAGCTCCTCTTCTCCCACGGCCCTCACTCCCGTCCCTCTAAAGATGGCTCCTCAGTCTCTATCTGTAGCTGCAACTGTCAGCTGTATCCACTTGAACCTCCAACTGTACCTCCACGTGGACATCTTGCACGTACGTGGACATCAGCATGCCCAGAACCAAGCACACCATCTTCCCTGAAACCCACTCTTTCTCCTAGGTTACCCATCTCCTACATCACTCGCCCCCTTCTTCTCCTCAGGAACAACAGGACAGAAATCTGGGAAATGTCATCTCAGACCCCTCCATCACCATCTATCCAACACACTCTGAACCACGGAGTGAGATGCTTTGGTGTCTGCCCAATGTGCTCCACGGCCATTGCCTGGCCCCAAGGGGGCCCTTGCCTGGGCACTTCCAGAATTCTCCTCTCTAATCTTTTCTACCCACCGCAGCCAGCTTTTCCTATCTCCCACTCACTAGCAGTGAGAACTTGGATGAATAACGGGACTCTCCCTGCTTCTGTAGAATGGAAACATTATGAGATGATCTCATAAGACCCTTCTGGCACTATCGATCTTTGATTCAATTATTGTCTGTCACACTCCATCGCTCAAAACCCTGCAATATGAGCCTTGCCTCTGGATTCTTTCCTCTTCTCCAAACCATCCTCCCAACTTTTCCAGAGGGAATTTTCCAAGATGGGAGAAAATCCTGTGATGCCCTCTATGACTGATTCCAGCCTGTATCCCTTTCTGGCCTCAGGACCTCCCCATGTTTCAGTTCAAGGTCCATCTCAATCCTCGGCAGTTCCTCACACTTACCAGGTGGTTTTACACGCCTCCAGGTTGTGCATTTCCTCTTCTAGCTGTCGGGATTTCTTCCCTCTTTCCCTTTCTTACTCTTTTCCTCCTCTGCCCCTTATTTTCTCTTTCCTGGGTCTGTCTGGTGAACTTGTCCTTATTCTCCAAAGACCAGATCAAGCCTCACTCTTCCTCTAAAGTTGAGCTAATGGCATTTACACATACACCCTCCCACACACACTTAAACATCTGCCTCTGCACTGGAATCTGAGTTCCTTAAAAGTCCTGATATTGCATTCTAAGAGCTCAGCATGATGCTGACATGAAAGACAGGATCAATAATTACATTGTGGGGTCATATGGTATTTGCCTTTCTCTGTCTGACTTATTTCACTTAGATAATATCCTCCAGGTCCATCCATGTTGTTGCAAATGGTAAGAGTTCATTCTTTTTTATAGCCGAGTAATATTCCATTGTATATCTGTACCTCCTCCTTATCCAGTCATCTATTGATGGGCTCTTAGGTTGCTTCCATCTCTTGCCTATTGTAAGTAACGCTGCAGTGAACACAGGGGTGTATATATCTTTTTGAATTAGTGTTTTGGATTTCTTCGTGATTGAATGGCTCCCCAAATCCATGAAATAACATCCATTCTCCTTATTTTGGCATTGAAGACTCTGCATTCCAGACCCACTTGCTGTTAGCTGTTTCCCTGAAAGCACTTATGCCACCTGCACCATCCACCCTTCCATCGCCATGCTCTGAACATGCTCCTCACGATGGTGGAAACTTCTGCTCCCCCATTTCCACCCTCCCCTCATGTCTATACCTTATCTGTTCTTTAAGGCCCAGCCAAATGTCATTCTTTTTTTCTAATTTCTTAGCCAGAAGTGATATCCTCTTCCTAGGAGTTCCATAGGTCTTTGAATCACTTTTATGGTTCTTAGCATTTTGGGCCTTGCAACAGGGTGATGGTAACTTATCAGTTTAATCTGTCTGTTAATTACTTGCTCTTCAGGACACTCTGATCATGTACAGGGTCTCATCATGTGTGTCATGGGAGAGTTCAAGACTTTCCCAGTGATGGCCCATGAGCATCTCTACATTCATTCACCCCACGTCTCCATCCTCACATCAATCCCCTGGTGGAGACCAGCCCTCTTTTACCTGGACTACGGCAATAGCCCCCTAACAGGTCTTCTCATTGCCATTGTAGCCAGCGTGAACTTTTATCTGTGCAAACCTGACCAAGTCACCCTTGCTTAAAATCCTCAGCGAGTGACTTCCCACTGCTCTTGGGATAAAGGCCCAAACCCTCCACAGGGTCTGTGTCACCATGTGTCCCATCCCCATCAGTCTCCGCATGCTCTCTGCCCTCCAGCTATGCTGCCCTTGTAAGTGCTCTGGAGTCCTTCCCACTCGAAGGAACCCAGGCTGTTCCTTGGCAGGAAACATCCTCCTCTTCAGCTTCCCCAGCGGGCCTGCTGGACCCTACCCATCCTTCTGATCTCCACTCAAATGTCACTCTTTCTCCTGACTCCAACCACGATGTCAGCTCCCCTGACTACACACTCAGCATTGACCACAGTATGTCAACATCCTGCATTGATTATTTGGGGGTAGAGGTCATATCTTTTTTATTCACCACTGACCTCTTTCCCTGCCCCTTCCCCACACATGTGCACCCAGCCCAGTGTTCAGCAGAGTAGGCTCTCGGGACATGGATGCTGGTATGCACGTGTTGCCCATGACAGTCTGGAAGAAGGGCTGCCTCTTACTCATCTTCTCCGGGTGCAGGGAGGAGGCTGTGCATGTGTTCATGTGTCCATGTGTGCAGCTGCGAGTATGTGCCTCTCCAAAGTTTCAGCTGGTGGCAGATAAAACAAGAGGCACCAAAGCCCAGGTACACAAATTTGAAGAGCAGTCGGGTCAGAGCTCCTCTGAGCAGAAAACATGGTAGGCCAGTGCTAGGGGCTCCATTGCAGGCTGTTCCGAGAAATTTCATGGGGGAGGATTTGTTCCTGGCACAGGAGCGGGCTGGGGTGGGGCTTTCAAAGCGTGGGCTGCTTCCTCCCAGGGTTGCCTTCCATTCCTTAAATGCACAGCTTTTAAGATTATAAATTATTTGAAGGTAGAGACTGTGTTTTATCATCTAACATTGCTCTCCTCTGCTCCCATAACAGCTCTGGACAAATAGTAGAATTTTTGTAAATGTTTGCTGAATTGGATTGAATTTTTCCTGATCGCAGCCTGAGCCCCGGTAAGATTCATTTATTCAACATTTACTGCACACCCACTGCTCATTTATTCATCCAGCATTTATTGTACACTTACCAACTGCCAGCCATGGGGCTGCAATGGTGAACTCGGCAACATTGTGAACGGTGTGCTTGGAGCTTACAGTATAGAAGGAATCGGACAATATGATCCAGTGCTGGGCTAGGAGAGATCAGGGGGCAATGGGACCCCAGAGAAAGTGAAAGTAACCTAGACCTTGGGGGGGGGGTGGTAGATCAGGGAAGGCTTCTATTGATTTCTAAGACAAGACCTGACAGATGGGTAGGAGTCAGCCAGGAGTGGGGGATACACACAAAGAGGATTTGAGAGAGAGAAAAAGCACATGTCGAGGTTCAGAGAAGTCCACATCATTCACCCATTCATCATGACAGGAGTGAAGGATGGTGGGTAGAGGTGAGTGATGAGGCTGGAACTTGTGTAAGCACTGGCCTGTAATAAATTCATTTCTATTGAGTATTCAGGACGGCCTTACGAGGCAAGGGTCCTCATTCCACTTGTTTAGATAAGATTCAGGCAAGTTCAGCGGCTTACGGAAGTGTGCCCGACTCGCGGGTCGGCAGCCGGGCCAGGCTGCGGACCTGTGATCCGGGGCTTTCCCGTGCCTGCGCCACCTCTGGATTCTGAGGCTGCTGAGGAGAGGCAGCCACACTGGGCAGACACTGGGACCAGAAGTGCCAGCCCACCCTTGATGATGTGGCCCCCGTCTGTATTCCTAGGCTCCCCGGCTGGTCTCTGCCACACTTAGGATCTCCTGCGTGCTGCTCAGGTGGGGTGGCAAGGGGAGGTGGAAAGGGCACCTCTGCAGGCAGCACTTTCGGTCACAGAGCGTTAACCTCTTGTCTTAACGGTATTCAAATGAGATCCCCAACAGGTTGCACTCAGAGCTAGCACCTGGCTGCACGGTTTAGAAGAAGCGCCACAGGCATGAAGGCCTCATTATGTAATTAGGTCTTTGGAAAATGAGCGATTCTTTAGCCACCGCAATCAGGAAGATTTGAGGCAGCCAAGGGCTCCGAGGGGCGTGCATCTCTGTTGTTCATTGTGGCGGCTGCATGATGATTATCACAGGGCAAGGGATCTCCAGGAGGCCCCAGACTCTACAAGGAGGAAAGGAGAGTTTTTCCTTTATCTTCCAGTGGGGAACAGCTTGGGGGTTAGGGACAGTCTGGATCAATAGTTCTCAAACCTGGGCGTGCATATGTATCCCCGGGAGGACTGGTTCAAACACAGATTGCTGCGCCCACCCCAGAGTTTCCCCTGGGTTCAGTTTGGGTGCGGCATGCGAATGTGCATTGCTAACCAAGTCCCTGGTGACACTGCTGCTGCTAATCTGGGGACTGCTCTTTAGGGTGAACTGAGGCACCTACTCCCCAGCTTCCTTGGGAAGACCCCCTACCAGGCCCCACAATCAGAGCTGAAGCCCTCATTCCTCACATGTGCACAGGGTTTACAGGGAGCCTCACCGTTTAGTGAGGGAGGGAGGACGGATGCTTCTTTTTATTTTTCAGATTACGAAGCCGAGGCCCAAGTTCCCATGGAAACAGTAAAGCCAGGTCTAAGACCTGTGTCTTCTGTTGCCCATTGCAAAAGCTTGCCAGGCTTAAATTTGCACAGGCAGACCGCCAGCAGTTAGTGATGTCTTTTAACTCAGGGGACTGGGACCCCTAAGTAGGCATCAAAATCTCTGTTCTTCCATTCTTCCCGGGTACCCAGCTAGGCCACCTCTCCTATCTTCTTTCATTTGGGTTGTCGGAAAAGTCATGACGCATTTTTGCAATGAAAAACAGAGACAAAATACATCATGACTTTTCCGACAACCCAATTGATGGGGTAAGACCGTTCATCAACTTCTCTCCAGTGAAGTGGAGTGACCGTGATGCATACGTCTTCCAGGCCTGGCCCATGTTAACCTTCCACATATTGGGATCCTAACACTTAATCTCCCCCATTTCCACCACTCCCACCCTGCTGCTTAGGAATATCAACTACCAGGGTGAGTTTCAAGCTCAGGAGAACCTGGAATCCTAAATATGTATGTAGAGGAGAGTTACCCATCTGTTGAATAACTACCCAGAATTCTATGTAATAAACGTATGGTGTATCAAACCACTAAAGTTTTGGGCTCCATTTCTTTTGGCAGCCTAACCTGCCTTAATTAATACAATTGAGTTTCTCATAGTATGATCTTAAGGCTACTTGCTTTCTAAAAATGCAGATTTCTACGCCTCACCCCATCCCTACGGACATGCATTCATGGGCTGCAGAGCCTGGCAACCTGTATTGTAGAAAATATCCCAGGCAGTTCTTATGCACACCACAGTCGGACCACCACAGTCTATACCTGGAGTTGGCAAACTATGGCCCATGGCCAAATGTGCCCCGCCACCTGTTTTTATACAGCCTCTGGGCTAAGAATGGTTTTAGGTTTTTACACGGTTAAACAAATCAAAAGAACAGCAGCATATTATTTTGTGACATGTGAAAAGTTTTACTGGAACGTGGTCATCATGTTCATTTGTTCCATATACTTTCTTTGGCTGCTCTTATGCTCCTACGGAGGCCTGAATAGTTGCAACAGGGACCGTATGGCCCGCCAGGTCTAAAATATTTGGTATCTGGCCTTTTACAGAAAAAGTTTGCTGACTCATGGTCTTGTTCCTAAAACTCCACTTTACAAAGGGGCCTCCTGACGAATGGTAATGTGTAGCTATGGCATCATGACCTATGGGCTTAGAGTCCCTGCTGGCATAGACAAGTGAGAACAAATATCATCCTGCACACGTTCATTTATTCATTCTTTTGGTAAACATTTATCGGATGGTCGCGAAGTACTGGGCATTGAGTTGCAAAAGAGAACATGATAGCTGAATAATGCATAAGTTTGGCAATTGGGCTTTTTCCATTATAATGAAACTCATTATTAAATAAAAGGCGAAACATGAACTAATCTCTAATTACTGTCTAACAATGTTACATATTATTGCAGAGGGGTTTTTGCAGAAGGCATGAACAGGAGATGTTCACGCTAGGAGATAACTGTGCCTGTTTGAAGAAAGAGCCTTAATTGTATAGGAATAGAAAATAGCAAAGACTAACCTGAAAGCAATTGCCGGCGGAGGGTCAGAGAGCCCTGTATTTTGTCTTTCAATATAGAACAACATGAGCCAGCAGGAGAGGCAAAAATGTCTCAGGGGACAGTACCTAACAGCAACCGAGGAAGAGGAAGAGAGTCTGGAACTCCCAGAGGCCACATCGGGGAGAGAGATGGGACTGGATATATTTGAAGAGCGTGGCTCTGGCCACCCAGCAGCTCGATAGCAAAAAGGGAAGAGGTGTGCCAGTCAGAAAAGACTGAATAGAGTTCACCTGATGCTAAGGTCAGGGAAGTGGGTGATGCTAACTCCTGATCTGAAGAGAAATTAATGTCTGAAGGGTCTAGTCTGGGGTTGGGGTGTAAGTAAGTGGGAAGGGGTTTCTAAGTAGCACTGATTCATTTTCAGCATCAGGGAGCGTCCAGATTTTAGGTCAAGAAGGTACATCCAAGTCAATGAAATGAATTCCTGAAGCAGAACCCCATCTTAGAAGAAAAAGTTAGACGAAAACCAAGTGATGTATCATGCCACCACCACTTCTGTGGTCTTGGGTTCAACACCAAGCCCCCGTTTTAGTGGAGGTGGCTAAAAGTCAAGGCCAGAACCAGGGCAGAAGTTTAGACAAGCAGTGGAGGCCAAGCAGGGAGGCTCAGGGCTCAAGAAGTACTTAGACCTTGATTCTCACTCATGAGGCAAAACAACTCCCTTGAGGTATATCCACCCATCTGAGGAAGTCCTAGCTAAAAAGATGTAAGAGAAATTATTGGTGGCACTTGTAGACAAGCTCCTCAAATAGAGCTGACTTAAAAGGGCCCTCCCTTTCCGCCCTCCCTTCCTTTCTTGCTGCCTCCCAGAATACAGATGTGACAGGTGACGCTACAGCAGCCATCTTGGGCCATGAAGTGACAGTGAGAATGGAAGCACATGTTAGCGTAGCGTTGCTGAACAATACGAGTCTGGGTCTCTAATAACCCTGGAGAAGCTACATTATTAGACTTTGAATTGGCTATCTCCAGATGTCTTTTATATTAGATAAAAATAACTTTTTATTTTGCTAAGGCCAGTTATTTGGGGTTTTCCATTGCATGATGCCAAACTTCCTCTTAACTGCTACCTCCCATCCAGTAGCAAAGTGTCACTGGCAATCCGCAGACACTTAGATAGTGTTAAGTCAGACAAGCAGGGGTCTATGATTATGTATTTATTTTAATATATACTAGAGAAAATATAACCAGCACTTCAAATTTGTCATTTCATGGATAAGACTCAGGTTGGTATTTACATTTAAAAAGAAAGTCTATTTAAATGATACGGTTGAATAAATAATAGAACAGCTAGCTTGCAGGAATGGCAGCAATTGTGAAAGTTGAATTGGAGTGACTGAATGTTTGCAAGCAATGCCATAGAGAACGATGCTGAAACTGGACCTGTCTTGCTTGGGCAAGCCAGTGCCGACCTTGTACACAGCAGGTACTCAATAAATGTCTGTGGGATGAAAGACAACATACACAACTGTTTCCCAGGGAGGGCTCCAGCTCTTCCCAGCATACCCTTTGCCTCTCCGATAGCCCACTCCTCCCACCTCACCCCACCAGAAGCAAGACCCTAAGCACCTTCCTTGTATGTTTCCCCCCCCCCCAAGCTTCTAAGATGCAATTTCTCTTTTCATAGCACAAGGAGGCAACCTGTTCTTAGGGTTTTTATTTTTTTTCAGGTTTTATTAAACGGAGTTTTTAGCCTCAGCCATTTTACAATTCTGTGTTGATCTCTTTCTCACACCGGCTCATTGGTCGGGCCCCATTTCATGTGGTTGAAATAAAAGGAAACTGCCTCCCATATAGAAGATCTACGGCTGCTTGTTTCTCTTGAGCACAGATATATTTATCACCTGTGGCCAGACAGAGTCCTAAGTAGAACCTATCTCCTGGGGATAAGAGGAGAGAGGAATTCCCTCTTTTTCAAGCAGCTCAGCTCCCCCCAGGGGCCTCTTACTACAGACACTTCCCTAGTCTCCACGCTGCCCCAAACCCTGGGTTTGCACTGCCTTGTGGGTTTCAGGGCATTTCCAGATATGCCACCTGAGGTCCTGCCCACACAAGGTTACCTGGGATACTTTGTCCTCATCCTTGGAGGCCTAGGAGAGATGGCCATGCTCACTGGCCATTGCAAAAACCTGGGAAAGGCTGGGAGGAACATGTAGATAAGGGGGGGTCTGGCTTGGAATGGGGGCTAAATGGAAGATGCAAGGAGGGGTAAGGACATGTTATGGGAGTGATGGGAAATGGTGGAAAGAGAGAAATGGCATAAAGGACAACCCAAAGGTTTTGGGTGGGAAGGCTGAGGCCACTGAGAACCGGCTGGGGCAGGGTGAGCGGAAGCTTGCGCAGTGTCCTGAGGGTGAGAGGTGGGATTGTGTTGTGGGGAGTAATAAGCGAATAGCTTTCTGTAACCTGAGATTAGCTCTGTGGGAACACACAGGTGGGGAGACATCAACAACTACCCTCTAGAAGTCTGGTTTTTAAATGTTAGGATCTGTGAGTATGACCTCTGCTGGTGGTTAATTCCCTTACTTGTAATAATACCCAGCATCATATCCGAGCCTCATTGCAACAACTGTGGACGCGGGGCCAGGATGTTGTCCCTATTTTACAGGTAAAGTAACTGAAGTCCCAAGAGTCTCGTCCAAGGCCATATGGACGAAGAGCAGCAGAATCTAGCCCAGACGCCTAATCTCTAGGCTCCAAGGTCAGGGCCCTTTCCATCACCCCAGTGCCTCTGCGATTTGTGACCCACAAAGTAAGGCATGTGAAACAGTTTCTGGACTAAAGAAGGTATTTGCTGATGAATTGATTGAGTTGTGACCTTGGTAAGGTCATTTCACTCCTTCCCTTCTATCCTCTGCTCCTTCAGCCTTCCTCTGCGGCTGGCATCTTCAAAGGGTCTATTCTACTGGGGTCTTCTCTTCTCCTTGAACTTCACTTGGTTTATGGTCCCTCCAGTTACTCCATTTTTCTCCTTCCAGACAAGTTTCCTTAAGAGTAGGGTTTGGGGGTTAGCTGTAGGCCTACTATGCGTTATACCCCCACACAGTAAAACTTCTTAGGAGCAATGACCATGCATCTTTTCTTCCTGTATCTATTGCTGAGTGCCTGGCTCTGCGAAGGAAGCAAGACAAAGCAGGAACAGCTTACTCAGGGGCACACGTGTAGTAATTCTCAACCTGTAGAGACGCTTGACACTTGGAGAATCTGATAGATGATCTAGCCTCGCTTCCCTCAAAACGCACATATTCCTGTTCAACCCAACTTTTGCATGCAATTATAAGGATTCGCAAATTCCCCAAAGCCTATCTGTAAATGCTCTAGTGGCCCAGAGACCTTAGTGGTGACAGGGGCTATGGATGAGCAAACAGGCTGCGACACTGTAATGCGGTCAGGTAGGGAGAGGAAGACGAGGCAGGAGCTGGGAGGGTGATGAGTGCTGCCAGTCGGAAGCCAGGAGGACAACGCCATAGGGCAAGCTTGGGGCCATGTTGGGAAGGCAGCCTGGAGGGGGATGTCCAGGAGCCCAAAGTGGGTGAAGCAGAGCCCTTCCAACTAAGATGGCCCTTTAACTCAGGAGTGTCATTTCTTTCCCTCTGAAAAGGCAACGATAATACTTTCCTCACAGGGTCCTTCAGAGAAAACCCTTTTCTTCTAATGATTTTGATAATAATTTCAGACATGTTTTGCTTCTATTTCCTCTTGATTTAAAATGGGCATCTGTCTAATATATTGGCCCCTAAAGCATTGTTTTCCCTATAAAGGAAGAAATGCTCAGAAAAAGCAGTTCTTAAATGCAGATAATGATGGGGGAAAATAAGATCACTTGTAAACCTTTACATTTCAAAAGACTTTGTCGTTTCCCGGAGACCCTTTACATATTTCAACAGACTCACCCCCAGAGTCTCAGGTGAGGGGAGAAGCAGGAGAGAGCTCGCCTCCAGGCTCCTGAATTGAATTAGTGGCTGATTTTACGGGTTTGGAAAGTACAGCCTAGAAAGATTAAATGACCTGCCCAAGGTCACACAGCATGTTCATTGTGGAGTAGAAAGCAGTGACCTTTCCGGTGCTGCTACAAATGGGTGTTAGAGAAAAACCGTGGTTTTGTAAAACCAGGGTGACTTATAACGTAAAAATCCTCCTTTCTGCTCCACATGCCTTTCGAGCTTTGCTGTGAAGCAGTGTTTGCTGAGGAAGGGTGGCAGCAGCTGCACGCGCCTGGGTTAAAATCCCAGCCCTGCATTCCAAGCTGTGAGGTCTGGTCATCAACCAGCAACGCCTGTGTCTCCTGCGCATCTGCCCCCCCTTCCCCCGCACCCACCCTGGCTGTCTGGTCTCCACTTGTAGGTCAGTTGGGCCATGCTCCTGGGACTGAGTGCTGAGAAATGAGAAAAATCCAGAGAAAAGTTGCCACGGCAACAGGGGAGCAGTGGTGGCTGCTATGGAAGGTGATCTTTGGGTCCGTGCACGTCAGAGGGTTTGCTTGTTTGCTTCCCATCTGGGCCCTCCAAGCTTCCAGCCGTGCTTTGGGGGAATATTAATGCCATCCCCTTCCTCCTCTTTATCTTTTCTGGGGTGGCCTCCTGGGCTCCGGGTACCACCCACCATCAGCCTCCCTTAGCAAGTGGCCCGAGACAGCCTAGGCAGCTCTTTCTTCACTGGATAATAGTCACATCGCATCGTACAGCTGGAAGTAGGCACAGAGATCTTTTGGGCCCAATACTCTGCTTTGACATGTAGGGAAACTGAGGCCCAGAGGACAGTGATTTGTTGAAAAATACACTGTGAGTATGGGTGTCTTAGTCTGCGTGGGCTGCCACCCCAAAACACCACAGACTGGGTGGCTTCAAACAGCTGCAATTTATTTCTCACAGTTTTGGAGGCTGGGGAGTCCAAGATCAAGGTCCTGGCAGATCCAGTTCCTGTGGGGGGCTCTCTTCCTGCTTGCAGACATCTGCCGTCTCTCTATGTCCTCACAGGGCCTTTCCTCAGTGCTTGCAGCGTGGAGAGGGAGTAAGCTCTCTCATGTCTCTTCATATAAGGACGCTAATCTCATCATGGGGGCCTCACTCTCAGGACCTCATCTGACTCTAATTACCTCCCAAAGGCCCCATCTCCACATGCCATCAAATTGGGACTTAGCGGTTCAATATATGAATGTGGGGGTACACAAACACTCCATCCATAAGAATGGAAGGACCAGAACTGGAACTCACAGTCCAGTGCTCTTCTTGTAGCACCTCATCGCTTCTCTGATGCAGTATAGAAGGGCTATATAGAGGCCAGTGACCATCACTGGGCGACCTTGGCCAAGTCACTTCTCTTTGAGCCTATTCTATTCTGCGTCCTGTTCTGATAAACGAGGGGTTGGACTTAATGGTCTATGATCCTCTGCTTTGTTTACAGAAGTGACATAACCTTTTGGGTGACTCAAAACTGAGTCAAAATGAGACTCGTTTTGTGGTTGGCAAATGAAATCCTGTAATTCCACTGATTTTTCTTGGCATCTGTACACAGATTTAAGGAGCAAATCAATGGCTTAGCCATGAAGACTCCTTCACTATAGTGTCCAAATATTGCGACAGCCCCCTCTAACAAGCTGTCCTGCCTCCAGCTTAACGCCCCAGTCAGACTTCTGGCTTTATCTTCCTAAAACTCACATCTGACCAGGCCGCCCTCCTCCCCTCTCAGCCTAGATATGAGCCTCTGCCTCCGTATAGCGTCACACCAGCCTCCGTTGTCATCGCTCCTCTACTGCCATTGGACAATAATGTTTCTTGAACATTTTGCTTGGATGTCTCCACCTTCATATATACTGATTGCTCTGCCCCTCCTTTACACCCCGTTTGTCCTAATTCCCACCCATTCTTCAAGATCTAGCATTTCCCTGACACTCCAAGGTCACCTCTCTCGGTCCCTATCAGGGCTCTTTTCACACGACACAATTACTGTTTGTTATCCTCCTCTTTCACTAGGATACAGGCTTCTCTGGTCTCTGGTGGGAATTGGGTCTTGTTTTTGTTGGCCTCCTAGTCTGTCCTGTGCAGCCTGACACTGAGTAGGGACTCAGGTGATGTCTGCTGAGTGAATGAATAAATCTCACTTTACAAGATTCAGTCCATTATGGAGTTCTGGGAAGTTGTCTAAAAAAATTGCCAAGCTCAAGTTGTGAGTGTCTGTTACCCACTGTGTTTGCCAGCCTGTCAATTCCTCTTACCAAGAGGCCATCCAAGAGATGCTTGCTGGCCTGAGAGTCAGAAGACCCTCCAACGAGTCTTTATTCTTGGAAATTCATTTCTCCTCCCTGGCATTAGCTAAAATGAGAGGTCTGGGCATGACAATCCCTAAAGAGCCTTTCACCTGTAATTGCCCATAATTCCAACATATCCAATCAGCAGTCAACAGAGAGCAAGAATAGAAGAATGGGAAGAAAATCCTATTGATTTATAGTTTAATTACAGTTGGATCTTGGGGACAAAGGTAGTGACATAGTAGGGCACACCCTGAAGGGCCCCAAACAACTGCCCATTTGAGCAGGAAGGGGCATGCAGATACAACAGGTCAAGTTCAGGTTAATAAGCTAAGGCAGTTTGGAGCACGCAGGTGGGGCCTAGAGGTCAGGGTCAGTGGCCGGGTAGGCAAGGCTGATCTAACAGCAGATGCTGTCTGCTTTCTGCTACTGACCCGACTATGATTGTATGGGCGATGTCAAAGGTCAGCAGCTTAGCCCTACTGTTGACTGATACTAGGACAACTTTATAGTCATTTACTCTTAGAGGTGATTTTGTGACTGTCAACTCACTGACTTTATCCAAATTAGATTCCAAGTTGTGAGCTAGTTTAATGATTATATAATTCTGGAAAAAGACCAAACTCTTCAGTGCAGCATTTAAGGCTCTTCACTCTCCCCTTCTCTTCAGCCTCACCTCCTTCCCCTTGCACTCTCTCCCTCGCATCCTCTCTAGGTACTCTGAGCGTCTCTTCCTTCCTTGGAGGCACCCTACTGTCCCACGTCTTTGTACTTGCAAAGGTTCTCCCCTTCCTTCTCCTCTCACATTCTCCTGCCAACTCTTACTCATGGCTCAATGCTCAGCTCAAGTGTCACCTCCTCCAGGAAGCCTTCTTTGATACCTCTTTCCTCAAATCTAGGTGGTCTTCCTATTATATGCTCCCAGAGCTCCCAGGATTCTCCCTTATAATACCCACTAAAATGTTTCTTTATTTCATTGCTTTCCCACTAGGGACATGAGTTCCTTGAGGATAGGGTCTCTTATTTGCTTATCTTCAAGGCCAAGCACAGTGCAATAGTCAATGAATATTTTTGAGTTAATTAATGGAAGACAAATAAAAGAATGGAATATAAATTTCAGGGTCCAAATATAGTATTTCTATCAGCACAGGACAAGAACGGAATTGGGCTTTAAGTCCTTGAGAACCTTGTACACTCCATTAGTGAATAATAATGAGAAAGAGTTGCAATTAGGATATACTTTGCTGGGTGGGAAATGCTGTGGGTGGCAAATCTGTTCACTTCGGTATTTTATGGACGAAAGCATTCCCTGTGCTTACACAATTTAGCAAACACTGTGAATGTCCTGTGTACCAGGTGCTGTGGGAGACACCAGGACTCAGCTGGAGAAGGTGTCTCCACCGGGCTCTTCTGAATTAGCATCTTTGCGTGGTAATGGAGTGCGAAGGGAGACCTTTGGTGTTTCTCAGTGATTCTGTGTGTTCCTTCATGTGGTGTTTCCTTTGAGGACTTCCTCTGGGCTAAATACATTCTTCGGGAGTTCAGTTGAGCAGGGAGGTTGTCAGAGACTCAAAGGTGGTGTGTGGCGTAGGGCGGGGAAGACGGAGAGGGTAAAAGCGTATGATATACAGAGGATAAACCCTACAAACTCCCTTGATGAATATTCTGGTGAGAGGAGCACAGTCATTCAAGTGTAGTAGCTCTACCCACCCCTCTGGCATTTCACCTCTCCCTTGAGGTGCTTCCTCTTTGATCCTTCCCTGCCTCTCTGTGTAAAAGAATCTCACTGAAGCAAAATACAAAATGCTCTAGGGTTGAGCTGAGACAAGTTGTCCAGAGAGAGTGAGGGTGGGAGGGGCAGTGCGTCTTTGCAGCCCTGAGTTTGCCTCCCCGCTGATGCCTCCTCTCCTTCATGCCCGTTGTGTGTGTGTGTGTGTGTGTGTGTGTGTGAGAGGGGGCCTCCTCCTGGTCTCTGACTCAGTTGTGAGCAAATTCAGAGCTTTCCTTTGGTTTTTCTCAGTATCACTGACATGGGCTCAATGTTCTGAAAGATCTTTACTCAAAACTAAAGGAAACTGACAAAAGAGAGACTTCCGCCATCGCTAACAACTACCACAGAACAAAACAGCAACACAGCTGAGACAGAAGAGAGCAGACCTCCTGTCCATTACAGTTAGGTCCCCGGAAACTGCTTCATTCTTCTCTAAAGGAACACGCCAAGCGCCCCCTTTGTCTCAGCCTTGGGTATTCTTGTCTCCAGCCCCTTTCAAGGGGAAGCCCATTGTCTGTGCTTTTATGCTTCCACCCAAGCTGACCACTGCAGCACGAGAAGGTACTATATGGACAGTGGCTGATCGTCTTTTTCAAGATGGCTTCATGGATATGTAACCCATTTCACATGCTCTTCTTACAGTGTGACAACGACACTCCTCCGTTGAGAAGTGAGATCTAAGTTCACCCTTCCTGAACCTGGTGGACCTTTGATAAATGGCCTTGATTAGTAGGACATGGTGTAGAACATTGCATGACATCTGGGCCCAGGTCATAAAAAGTGATATGGTTTCCACCTGGTGTTAACATCACTTTGGGGGCCCTGAGCCGACATGTAAGAAGTCTGGCTACCCTAAAGCTGCCATGTTGGCGAGACAATGTAGAAGGCCACAGAGAAACAGAAACAAATGCCCTCAGAGCCCCAGCTGCCAGCTGTTTGAGTCTTCTTAGCATCAACCACCCACCAGCAAATAAGCTTTCAGATGATTCTAGCTTCTAGTCCTGAAGACTTCCCACGGATGGCCCAGCCATCAAGGATCAGGGTCCAACCTTTCTTGCTGTGCCCTATTTGAATTCCTGACCCCCAATGAGGAGTTTGTCTTCACCTCCATCACTGTCTACTTTCCATCTTGCTGTTGACTCTTTGCACCTTTCACTTCTTGATGCTTCCCCCACTTAAGGTTTCATCTTGCCCCTTGATTTAAATGTTGTGTCTTTGGCCACCATCTTGACCTTTCCTCACTGGTGATGGAGCTTTTGCCTCTGCTGGCTTTCGTCCTCTGCTCTCTTTTTCTTTCCTCAGGATCGTCTTTCCATAGGAGGCCCTGAGTAGGGGCCTGGGTACCAGGCCACTGGACAGTCTGGGAAAACAGTGTTCTCTCTGGTTGCCTTAGTCAGCTCTGGCTGCTATAACAAAATACCATAGACTGGGTGGCTGAAACAACTTTTATCTCTCATAGTTCCAGAGGCTGAGAAATCCAAGATCAAGGTGCTGGTAGATTCGGTTTCTGGTGAGAGCCCTCTTCCTGGCCTGCAGCCTTCTTGCTCTGTCCTCACTCGGCAGAGAGAGAGAGCAAGGACTCCGGTCTCTTCTTTTCCTTACAAGGACACTAACCCCATCGTGTTCCCACACTTATGACCTCATCTAAACATAATGCCTCCCAAAGCCCCTACCTCTGAATACCACCCTGTTAGGGCTTTAACATATGAACTCGGGGAGGGCACAAACATGTAGTCCATTACACTGGTGAACCTTACCTTCTCAGGTGACATTTCACCTAGACTTAAATTGTTCAGGCTTAAACCTCATGACCTTCCTGTTCTTCAAGATGGAGAAAAGGATACTGGAGGGGCAGATAATAAAGTCCCTTTGCTTCCCAATGAAGACCACCTTCCGTGGTGCGAAGTAAAACACTGGGAGCAAATGCAATAAGACCCCAGGGAATCAAAATATTAAAAGGTGGTAAGTGTCCCAACCGAGGTCCTGAATAGCTGAGAAGGTCTCCAGGAGGGTCAGTAAGCGCCTGCCACAGAACTCCCTTTCCCAGGGGTGGTGGACCTGACACCTGGAGGGCCAGCAAGCGTTCAAAGCAGAGGCTATCGCTGGCACCTGACTCCACTTTGAGAATGAGCTAGATGCTTTGGGAAGATGACGGATGAGCCTGACTCACCTAATTGGAAAGAGCCCAGAGGCAGGAATTAGACAATGTCAAGTCCCCTGCTTGCTCTGTGTGACTGCAGACAAGTCGCTTTACCTCCCTTAGGCTTCCTTTTTTTTTGTAAACGGGAGTGACTCCAGCCTGCCGTGTCTCTTCCTAGGGCTGTTGAGAAGATCAAGTGACGTAATGCACAGGAAGAAGCTTTAATTGAATACCTAGCATGCGCCAACCTGTGAGGGGGGAGCTCCGCTTGTGTTACGTCACTCATTCCTCATAGCAATCCTAAAATGCAGGCATCATCACCCTATGTTACAGCTGAGGAAACAGGGTAGAGGGGCTACGCAACTCGCCCACAGTCACATGGCTACTAAGGGGCAGATCTGACATTCCAACTCAGATGTGCCTGGTGCTGACGCCAATGTTCTTTCCATTAGAACACGATCACTGCCATTGTTTGTTGTTGTGATTGATTTTATGCCTCTTCTATGATCCACCTTGGGAGCATATTCTTAGTACAAGGCACACGGGGGTGCTTGGGCATCACAAAACGGTATCTGGACGTTCCCAAATTCCTTCACTTTCAACCCCATGGACCACATTCCAATTGAATTAATCAGATTTCTACAGTGCTGTCTCCCAAGGAAGTCCTGATTTCTAATACCAAGGTCCTGGGGAACTGCGGGGCCAGAAATGATGCTGTGATGTTGATGGACAAGAGGACTGTATATGCCAGCCCCTGGAGGTGGCATAAGTGAGGTGAGATAGCATCCCCATGACATCCACGCTGGGGAAGGCTGACAGGAGGTCCAGTCCCTGCAACCCACAGGGGCAAAAAAGGGAGCCCACGAGGTGGGCAAAATCCAGCCTGGACAAGCTTCCTGGCCTGGAGCGAGCAGGTTTTCGGCATGTTCTCCGACACATAAAGCACCATAATTACCTTTTCTGCCAAAGAACAAAACCCCCACATGGGCAGCCTAGCAGCACAGGCAAAATGAGCAGCCAGGCATGCACACCACGCGCAGCTTTCCAACAAATCAGCCGAGAAGATATGGATTCTGACTAAAGAGAGTCAACATAAAGAGAAACGGAAATGCAAGTGCAAGGCTTTCATTAAGGGCAGCTCTCCTGCCGGGTGGAGGCTGGGAGGAGGGGGGCTCGGGCTCCTCAGCAGTGAGAACCAAGGCAGGGCAGTGCCTCGCAGCAACGCTGGCCCATCTCTGCAAGCAGCATGGTGGGAGGGGTGGGAGGGGTCCCCGGGAGGGGTCCCCCCCCTCCCCAGCTAGAGAAGCTCAGAAAGTACACAGCAGTCCCTTTGAGTGGCATTGGGAAATCCATCTCCAGGAACTAGCTGATTCCCAGAATCCCTCTGGGATCCTCTCTTTAGCAGAGCAAGGTAAGTAGGAAAGCAGGACCCGTAGCTCCCAGCTTTGCTATCTAGGAGCCTGATGTTTTGGCAAGTTCCTGGTGCTCTGTCTCAGAGAGAGAGAGAGAGANAGAGAGAGAGAGAGAGAGAGAGAGAGAGAGAGAGAGAGAGAGAGAGAGACAGCCTTGCTAAATGCAAGAGTCTCACAGGACGGGGCCATACCATACACTGCACAGCAAACAACTGAAAAAATACAACGAAAGTTGTAGTTGGCTTTTTTGAGGCCCAATGACAGCCTTATGACAACCTTCCCTTTGTCCTCTACACGTGGTTTCCACGTTTTGACTCTGCCGTTTACTTACTCCTGTGATCTAGCTGTGTTACTTTCCCTGCACTTCACTTTCCTCACCAGTAAAATGGGCATCATCACGGGTTCATCGGGGCGAGTGCAGGGAATCAAACGATGTGATGTGTGTAAATAGCACTTTGAAACTAGAAATATGCCTTAGGATTTGTTTCTGATGGAGCGAGGATGAGCATAAGTGGTCGAGAAAAGCACATTTCAAAGCAGCGTGTATTTACTCTTCGTGCAAATGAGGTCTAGGGTGGTTTAATCCTCAGAGATCGTGCTTTAGAGCTCTGGGAAGATTGGTTCCAGAGCCTCTGAAATGAATCAGAAATTGAAAACAGAAAGCTAAAGCAATTGTGTGTTTATTTGAGCGGCCGTGGGAGCAGGTGCTGGGGAGGAGGGGTGACTAGGAAGAGGGGTCTGTGTTCTCCCGGTGGAGGTGAGAGTGAGAGGTGGAGAGGATGGTCACACCTCCTGGAGGTAGAGGCCCAGACAATAAACCCGAGCCCCAGGAGAAACGGGAACGCCCCCACCATCCGAAGCTGACTCGATTGAAGCTAGAGCCACAGCAGCTGGGCTGGTGCAGGGGCTGAGCCAGCGCAAATGCTTCCTGCCTGGAGAACTACAGCAGGGCTGAGTGTGTGGTGGACTCAGGTGCCGGGGGCCATAACAAGGCCTATCAGTGTGGGCAGTGGGTAGTGGGCAGTGTGAGGAGTGGAGGGCAGCTGGCTTTAGGGCAGAAGCTTGGCTCTGCTTCCCATGCAGGAGAGCTCCTCCTCTTCTCTCTCTTTCCATTTTGTCCAGGTTAGGGCCTGGGACCAAATCCATCAGTGGCGCTCCTGGAGCTCTGGTGCCAATGGGCAGGGGTGGGGAAGGGACGGCGCTCAGGGTCAGTGACAGGGAGTGTCTCTGAAGCTTCCAAGGCAGGCGCTAAGGAGCACTGACTAGGAGCAAATCTGGTCCTGACAGAAAGGAAACCTGGGAAAACGTGTCCCTGGATCCTGTGGCACTGATTTGAAATGGGGTCCACAGGGCATGTGGTAGAGTTGGCCAGACATGCAGATAGTTCAGATGCTAGGAAAAAAGGAGTGGGGGCTGGTGACTCCCCCAGCACAGCAGCAGATGCAGAAGGTGCGAGTGTGAGATTACATGGACCTGTGGGTGGAACCACAGACCAGGAGTCCAGGGAGTAAGGTTCTAGTCCCAAAGTTTGGCCCCTGAGTGAATCTTTTACTGAGAGAGAAGGAGTCTCCCAATAGTTAAGCACTTTATGCTCGACAGGGCACTAAGCACTTTTATAGAGAGATCATCTACTTACTTTGAGCCACAGCTCTGAGAGATATGAAGAATTGTCTCTCTTTTACAGGCAAAGAAACTGAAGCCCTTGGAGATTCTGCCTCCACTGGGCCCAAGAATCTCTATTCTAATAAATCTATATATTTTAATGCTTCTTAAGCAATTCTGAGCCAAACCATTAATTATTTATTCATTCAATCATTTATTAAACAGATATTATTGAGTGCCTATCATGTTCTAGGTACTATTGTGATTATAGATGCAAAAGAGTGAACAAAACAGCCCCCATGGAGTTTACGTTCTACTGAGGGAAGACACATAATGAAAAAAAATGTATCGTAAATACATAGTCAGATGATGATAAGTGCTATATTGAATAATAAGGCAGGTTAAGGGGGCAGAGAGTGCCATGGTGAAGATGTTTGTTCTTTTATCAAGGTTGGTCAGGTGAGGCCCCAGTGATAAGGTGACATTCAAGCAGAGACCTGCAGGAAACAAGGGAGTGAGCCATGGGGCTCCCTGAGGGAAGACTCATCCAGCAGAGGAAACAGCACGTGAAAAGGCCCTGAGGCAGGAATGTGCTCGCATGTTCAAAGAAGAGGCAGTTGGCTTGTGCAGCTGGAGCAGAGAGAATGTGAGAAAGAGCAGCGGGAGATGAGGTCAAGGACGTAATGGGGCAGACCATGTGGGGTCTTGCAGTCCTTTGTAAAGACTCTATCTTTCACAATGAATGAGATGAGGAGCCATTAAATGGTTGTGAGCAGCTAAGTGCCATGATATGGCTTGTGTTTTAAAGGGATCGCTCTGGCTACTGTATTAGGAGTAGACAATAGGGAGTGCAAGGAAAGATGCAGAGAGGCCAGTTAGGGGGCACTGAAATAATCCAAGGGGAGACAGTGGTGTCTCAAACCCCAGTGGAAGCAATGGAGGTGGTGAGAAGCCATCAAATTCTGGAAATATTTTTGAGGGTACAGCTATTTGAAAATGGAGTAAATGAGAAGTATAAGAAAAAGAGAGAAATGAAACACACATCCAAAGTTTTGGTCTGAGAAACTGAAAGTATTAAGTAGCAACTTAATGAGATGGAGAAGAATGAAGGATTCGTAGTTTGGGGCTGGGATAAGAACTCGGTTATGGACATAGTGAGTTTAACATTTTGGGTTAGGCATCCAAATAAAGATACCGAATAGGCAGCTGCATTTCCGAGTCTGGAGATCAGGTGATGCCTGGGCTGAGATATAAATCTGGGAATTGTTAGTATGAGTGGTACTTAAAGCCATGCGACTAGATGAAATGTCCTAGGGATTAAGAAAAGAGGTCTGTGCCTTATGACACTCCAGTGCTTAGAGGTTTGAGAGATGAGGAATATCAATACATGAAACTGAGAAAGAGTGGCCATTGAGTAAA
The DNA here is from genome assembly GCF_001890085.2 of Hipposideros armiger. Lineage (NCBI taxonomy): Eukaryota > Metazoa > Chordata > Mammalia > Chiroptera > Hipposideridae > Hipposideros > Hipposideros armiger. The sequence goes on along the minus strand of NW_017731458.1, from coordinate 297,256 downwards.
AGGAGAGCCCGGAGAGGATACTGTTTCAAAAACCAAGCAAAAAAGGTGTTTCAAAAGCATTCGGTGTAAACAATCAACCATGTCAAGTGCTTTTGATCGTCAATGTTGAGACCTGCATACTAGCTGTAGTGCTTGGAAATATAGGCCAAAGAGATGTTCTCATGAAGTGGTGGGAGGTGAGGAATGGCTTCAAGAGAAAATGGAGGAAGAGGAAAAAGACAGAGAGAGCAAAATGTGAGGAGCTTTGCTGTAAAGGTGCCAAATAAGTGAGGCAAAGCTGGAAAAGGAGGTAGAGTCAAGAGAGATTAAAAAAACCCCAAACTTGCATTATTTTTTAACAGAAGAAATGAAAGACTATTTGCTACAGGGTGTGACCCAATAGCCAGAGAAGAATTGATGGCATAGAAGAGAGAGCATACAATTCCTGGAGCAATGTTCAGGGTTGAAGATCTCAGCGATGGGACTTGCTATTAATATTAACTCTGGTCTTCCTCCAGTCACTGCTGCTCACCTTCTAGAGCTGTATGAGACTCAAATGAGAGAGTGGGAGTGAAGTGCATGCCACTGATTTAGAGAATGGATAGACACAACCCCCCAGGAACCATGGATAGCCCTTTTAAAGAGTGGTGAAGGTGACAACAAACAGGGAGGGACAAGACTTTCCTAGCCTGGACAGGTAGATGAGTGAGTCAAAGACAGAGAGGGCAGGACTTGAGAGCTAAGGGTTGAGTTCTCAAAGTCTGAGTCTATGCAGTTTCACTGCATGTAATTTTTTTTTTAAACCAAAAACATTTACTGAGGTTACGCCGCTAAAAATAGAGAAGTAGTTCTTCCTGGATCCACTTTCACATAGACACCTATTAACTCTGGAAAAAATATTAAAAAAAGAAAAACAAAACTTGAAGGCACTGGAGGGCAACCAAAAGCAGGGAGAAATTGGAGAGGTGTCTGCATTTGGAAGAAAGAAATGGAAAGTGTGACTTTCACACTTTGAAGATTATTTGCTTAATGGCAGGACCCAGGTAGCAGTTGTACACGAGGTCGCTAAAACTCAGATAGAAAATCTTTGGTCTTACTATCTTGAAAAATCAAAAGATAATATTGAGGGTGAGTACAGCAGCTAGAATATGGAAGAAAGGAGACGACACCAGGCAGGAGAGAACCATACGGGGAAGCCGTAATTTTTTCAATACATTTCCCCCAATTCTTTTGCTGACCAACCCCTGAACTACACATATGCAGAGAAGACTCCAGGCAACCCAGCTAAGGGAAAAATAACTGAATCAAGATTTCGGGGCCGGCCGAGTGGCACGTTGGTTAAGAACTGGCTTGGGACGCCAGAGGGTCCCGGTTCGGATCCCACATATGAGAGCCAGTGACACTGCCCTCTACAGCTAAGATGCTGAACAACAGCTCAACCTGGAGCTGGGCTGCTGTGAGTCGCCGGCGACGGCAGGTGGCTTGCCATGGGCTACCGTGTGTAGCCAGCAGCCAGCGTGAGCAGCCAGCATTGTGCCCGGGAAGAGCACAACGATGGTGCCAACTTGGGCCAGTGAAGCAACGTCCTCCACAACTAGACTGAAGAACAAAAGGACAGCAACTTGTCTGTTCCCCTTCCCCCAATTCCCCAGTGCTGTTCCCATCCCTCCAATTCCCCAATAAAAATCTTAAAAAAAAAAAAGATTTCAGAAGCTACCCACCACAGGGGAGACAAAGTTTGAAGTTTGAGTTCATCCAAGTTAACTGATGATTTCTATAAGAAAAAAACAACAAAAAACCCCCACAAATTATAACAGAATTCAGAATCTCTATAATATATCAACCACAATGTCCAGAATATACTTCAAAATTAGTACATATTTGAAGAAATAGGAAAACGCAAACCTAGAGAAAAGGCAATACATGGAACCTGAGCTTGAGATGACCCAGATGTTAAAATTAGGGGACATGGATTTTAAAGCAGCTATTATAGCTATACTCAAGGACAAAGAGAAAAATATGCTTGTAGTAAATAAATAAGGTAAAAGCAAAGTACATCTCAGTAGAGACACAAAGAAGAACCAAATGGAAATTCTAGAACTGAGAAAATACAATATAAATGAATCTTTCACTGGATGATCTTACTAACAGATTAGAAATTACAGAAGAATCAGTGCAATTGAAATAGATATATTGAAATTATCCAATGTAAATAACAGTAAAAAATATCAACAGGAAAAAAAATAAACAGAACTTCAGTGATCTGTGGGATAGTGTCAAAGGCCTAACATAAGTGTAATTGGAGCCCCAGAAAATGATAATAGAAAATGAGGCAGAAAAACAATATTGGAAGAAATAATGATCAAATTTTTCTTCGATGTGGTAAAGAGGCACATTTACAGGATGAGTTTACTGAATTCCAAGGAAAATAAACATAATGGAAATTGCACCTAAACACATCATAATAAAATTAGACACATTTTCTGAGTGACCAGTATGTGCTAGTCACAACTGTAAGCACTATGAATGCAGGAATAAGGAAAACGGGTAAAGTCTCTGCCCCCACAGACCTACATTTTAGTGGGGGACTCAGAAAATAAATTAACAACAGAATATAAAATATGTCAGTATAATACAGAGAGTATAAAGAAAATATAATAAAATAAAGAAAAATGAGCTAGGTGAGGGACTAGCTAATGAGGGAGTGTTCCTTTGAACTACATTTTTGTTGTTAACTTGTATAAGTGATTCTAATACTCTCCAGTTCAAGCTGCTCTTTCATGAGTGTGTGATAATAGCTTTCATTTATTGAGGACTTCTATACTGAGCATTCTTGGATGTGTTTTATACCTATTAACTCATTTAATTCTCACAATAACTCTTGGAAGCAGGTACTATTACTACCCTCACATCAAAAGCATGGAAATTGAAAAAAGAGAGAGGTTATTGCTGAAGTTTGCACAGCTTCAGCGCCCATGTTCTTGGCCATCATAGTACTGTGCCTCTATAGACAGAATTCTTTAGCTGACTTGTCTGAATAATTCATCATCACCATTATCACCATCACCATCATGACCATCAACACCATCAATATCATCATCGTCACCACCATCACCATCATCACCATAATCATCATAATCTTAGGTAGCAATTATTGGGTACTGATTGCAGCCTTGGGCATTCTCCTACATGTTTTATCTAAATTATTTCCAATCCTCAAAATCACCTTGGATGAGAGGTTTGAGAATATCCATTTTACTGATGAAGAAATTAAGGATTACAGAGGCCAAATAATTTACCCAAGGCCCTACAACCTTTAAGAAGAAAAGCTGGGGGCCGGCCAAGTGGCTCAGTTGGTTAAGAGTTAGCTTAAGAGCATGAGCTCTGAGCAACAGGACCACCGGTTCGATTCCCACATGGGCCAGTGATGCTGCGCCCGAACTGAGCTGCCACTGAGCTGCCAACAGGTGGCAGGAAGGCTCAGCTAGTGACAGCACGTGCTCCTAACAACAAGACTGCCTGTTTGATGGTGGGCTATGCCCGCCTGCAGCTAAGGCTGAACTTAGCGCCTTGAGCTGAGCTGCACTCGAATGGCTCAGTGGATAGAGCGTGTGCTCTTAACAACAAGGCTGCTGGTTTGACTCCCGCATGGGATGGTGGCTGTGCCCACCTGCAACTAAGATTGAACACAGCACCTTGAGCTTAAAGGCCACGAGCTGCCCACAGGCAGCCAGATGGCGACTGGCACCCTCCACAACTAAGATTGAAGAACAACAACTTGGCTGGTCCCCTTCCCCAATTCCCCAACACTGTTCCCTTCCCCCAACTCCCCAATTAAAAAAAAAAAAAGAAGAGAAGCTGGAATTCAAATTTGGATCTACTATGTTCCAAATGGTAGAAAGATCTTCCTTGAGATAAATCCAGCTGGAAAATACTTTTACAAACTAAAAGCTTTTAAAAGTGGTTCTAATGACCTCTTGTAAATTTCTTTCAGATATACTAACGTTCACTAACTTCTCATTGCCATCCTCTTATTTCCAATTTTACAGTGGCTTTGAGCCAACCGCATTCACCCTGCCCTGTCCCTCCTCTCTACCTTACCCTCCAGGCAAACAAGAATACTTTTTCTAATTCTCACCTTCTGCAATTGGTCCATTTTCTTTTCTCTTCCTGGCCCCCAGTCCTTCTTTAGGCAACCTGTAATCTGATGGCATGACAGCCTTCTTCCAGGTTTAAAAAATCCTTTCTCTGTGAAGACTGTTTATGTCTTTTCAACCTCTGACTTCTCTGACCTTCACCGGCTGGGAGCTGTTTCCTTTCTTGGAGCATATATGACTCAGCCAATCCAGATGCTGTCACTCTGGGCAAGTCATTGGCCCTCTCTGGGCCTTATTGAAAGAGTAGGAAAGAACCCAGGGATCACTCCACGCTGTTTTTTCAAAATAGAAGATTAGGACCCAGTGGAGCTCCATAGGGTCCCAGAGTAACACCAGGTCAGCAGCCAAACGGGTAGAGCCCTGAACAGCAGGTCCCCTCTCCCCGTTACCCTTCAGAGGATACTGATGCCCCCAGTGGGCACAATATAGGACTGGATAGCATACGTGCTTTCAGAGCTTGGCATAGAGGCTTTGGAGCCTGGATCTGGGATTCAAGCCCACTTACAGCCATGTGCTCTTTGGGGAAATCACTTATCTTGGTGGCTCAGTTTCCCCCTCCCTTTCTAAATTTTCGATGATCATACTTTCACCAGAGTATTGCAATCATATCATGGGCATGACACATCCAGATGTGCTACACATGTTCCTTTCCTTTCTCCTCCCTGCTGGCTAAATGGTATGGCCATCAGCTTTGGCAGAAAGGCTTAGGTGGTGATGATGAGGAGAGTTCCCATCCCTCTGTTACTCCGTGAACTCCTAGACAGGGAACATCTAGACTCTGAACTCCAGGGGCTGCCTCAGCTGGCTTTGAGGACTGGCAGTTGCATGGCCCGTCCATGAATCATGGGTTTGTCTGCTGGCTGAGCCGGTCACCTCGCCCCCCTCCTTCCTGGATCCTTTCTGGGTGGTCCACGCTCTGCTCCTCATCACTCGCTGGCCCCCCAAGCATGTGGATAGAGCCCCCTCGACAGGCAGGCAGGGCAGTTGAACTGATAATAAGCACAGCAAATTGAATTATGGAGAAGGCTGTCAGTGGGGGATGATTTTAAATTACCAATGATTAGAAATAAAAAGGCAAGGAGGTAATTAGCCTCAGAAAAAATGCTAGGTGGTGGGAATCGTTCGTATCAGTAGATGTTTCTATTTCTCTGGGGGCTATGCAACAACTTTATTTCTTGGGCCTTAACTTTGCCCAGCTGAGAAATGGCACGGACCTTCGTTGTATCCGGGAGGAAAGAACAGGGCAAGATGGAAGTTGGAGGGGCAGTCTGACATGGCGGAATGAACATGGGCTTTAGATGGCAGAAGTCCTTACATAGGACTTTGGGTAAGTTACCTAACCCCCTGGGACTTGTTTTCCTACCATTTCCAAGGTTTGTATAACAATTAAATGATAGCCAATAACTGGGAAAGGGTGCTTTGTTACTACAAAATACCTCCAAAGTCATTAGTATTTGAGGGTTATTGGGAGCACTAGATGAGATCATGTAGGCTAAGCGCCCAGCCAGTGGCTGGACTAGATGGAAGGACTCATAGCCAGGTTGTCTTCTGCTGTGGTGGTGGTGGTTTGAGGAAGCAGCATGGCGGGGGTGGGAGGGGAGCTCTGACTAGCCACACTTTGGAGTTAGCAGACCTGCCTCCAAATCCTGGTTCACTGTGTCAGAGACTGATCAAGTTATGTATCTTTCCTGTCTCAGTTTTCTCATCTGTAGAATGGGACTGATGATAATTTGTGCCACCGTGGTGGTTGTGCGTGTTAGGTACGTTCAGCAGGCAAAGCACCCAGCACAGTGCCTGGGGCACGCTCCGTTGTTTTCCTTCCTTTGCCAGCAACCAGAAAGCTCTTCGGTTCCAGCACTGTATGCACAACCGGTCTCCTACCCAGATTCTATGAGACTCCTAGCCCCTGGGACTGGTTCAGGGGGTGAGCATTCCCAGGGACGCTCAAACACATAGTGGGGGCTCCTGTTACCCAGTTCAAGCCTCACGCTCTTGCATCTTTGCCTCCTCGTGCTGCTCCTTTAGGGCATCCTATAAAATGCAGACATTCAGACTTGCTCTGTTTTCTTCCCAGGAATATTGTGTGGACCATCCAGGTGATCTACATCAAATAGCCTTTAAATAATCGACTGTGGCACACGTATAAGTTATGGCTGCTATGAATTTTCCCGTGGCTGAGAGAGGGCACAGGTGGTGAGGAAGCAATCAGGAAATCACTTCCTGGGGCTTGTAACTGAAGACAGGGCTTCAAGAGAACAAACCAAATTCAACTCAGTCCACATACATCTCTTTCATTGCTATCAAAACTTGACTTTGGTGTCCGGAACATAGTGGGAATTGAGTGTCTTGCACAGAGTAGGTCCATAGAAAGACTTTGTTAAGAACTGGTCACACTGATTCTCATTGTACACATGATGATGGTGATGATAATGATGATGCCCTAAACAGTGACTAGGTGCCTACTCTACGCTGGGCACCCTAGGTGCATCCCGTTTAAATTCCATCTCCGAGGTGGAAAGTTACAGTTTCATCTCACACAGGAGACAACAATAACAGGCTCAGGGAGGTTAAGTGGCACGCCCACCATTTCACAGCCAGTCATGACAGAGACCTATCTGTGTGTTGCGTCTGCATCCAGACCTGTATTCTTTTCTCCAGGGTCTGGGCCAAGCTGTCAGTTTTAAAATCCTAGAGTGGCAGGCATCCTACACCGGAAAGTGGTCATCGGCTTTTCAAAGGTCAGTCCTTGTGCAGTTTAGGACAGCGTTGTCACAGGCTGCGAGGCTGTTGCCTGCATCCCTCATTGAGGGTGCATACATCCCCAAAAAGCCCTTGCACTGCAGGATGCCTGATTATGGGTCTGCACTGAAGAAAGGGTGAAGGGGTCCTTCCCGAGAGCCTCATAATTGCTGCTATTCTGCAGAGTGTCAGCCCTGGACATAAATTTGGCCTCAGAAGGGTACAGTCGCCCCATGTAAGTAGATGGCATGCCACCCGCTGGTTAACACCCCCTAAACCATGCCATCTGCGTCATGTTCTCGCTGCTGAGCGCCCACACTGCACCCTCGCCTAGAACTGCTCCAGTGAGAAAAACAGAACAAAGATAGGCTCGTAAAGGCAGATTTGTATTTTAAAGAAGAGCTGGAGTCTGGTCACAATTTGAGATGGTGGGGGTTCGGGGCCCGGGAGAGGGGGACCTGTGGCTTTTCCCAGCAGGAGGCTTATAACAACACTGAGTGGGTGACTGCACTTTCCTTGTCCATCAAGAACAAAGTGGAGAATTCTTCCTCCATCTCTAGCAGGCACGAGCATTTATTAGCTCTAAAACCAAAGCTTGCCATGGTTTTCCTGGAAATGCCATGATGGGAACTCTCCTTTTCGTAAAACCAAAGAAACCTGACTTGTTTGGGGCAGCTGGGTCACACCCTCCCTGGGCTTGTCCCAGCTGCCGCTACCTCTGAATTCCACAGCTGGACCACTTTACCTTTCTTCAGTGCAGACCATGGTGAGGCCTCCTGCAGTGCAAGGGCTCTTTGGGGATGTTTGCACCCCTGATGAGGGGCCCAGGGGACAGCCTTACAGCCTGTGACGATGCTGTCAAAGCTGCAGAAGGACCGGCCGTGGCTGCTTTCTTCCCAGGTGGGTCCAGCCCAGTCACAGGCCTCCTTCAGCACACTCTCTTCCCTTGTTCCCTCTTATCCAGGAGGATGGCTCTGGAGTCACAAGTTCTAACTCAAATCTGCCACTTGTGGTATGTGTCCCAGAGTGAGGCCCTGCAACTCTCTGTCCTCCTCCATTCCCCGGAGGTAAGGTGAGGCTAGGGATGACACCACCACCAGGGAAGTTCATTCTGTGGAGACAATGAGATGATTCGTGGAAAGGGCTGAGCACAGTTCCTGGCACATAGTAGGTATTCAAAATATGGTAGCTATTTAAATGATCATGAAAGATATTAAAGCTCGGGTCATGGCCAAGGCAGGCCTGAGCTCAAATCCTAACTCTTCCATATACTAGCTGAATGGCTTTTAGCAAGTTCTGTGAATTCTCTGTCTTGGGTTCTTTCATGGAAATAGGAACTGTACCCAGCTCCTAAGAGTTAGTGTAAGGATGAACTGAGGTGAGGTACATAAACTACTTGGTACCGTTTCTGACACATAGGATCCATAAATGTTCTGTAGTATATATTTGAATTGACACATGGTAGGTACTCAGTTCCCCTTAGTTCTTTGCTGTGCGGCCCTGCATTGACCCTTTGTTGGTCCTCCTGGTACGGAAGTGCTGTTCTCACATGGCTGGGGGCTGCCTGCTCTGTCAGACACTGGGCATCATCTCTGCATTGGACTTGCTCCCAGCACCCATGGTGGGATAAATGTCCTCAGTGGAGAGGCCTAATTTCTGCCCCAGCATTTTTCAAAAGCCATCTCAGCTTGGGGCAGTATCTGGGCCATGCCCAGTTTGGACCCAAAATAGGATGCAACAAGACATGAATTGGAAACAGGAACCTTCTTTCCAGGTGAAGGAAGTGTCAACGATGATGACATTTTATACCAAGTTTGATCTCTCCCAGAGACAGTGGAGTGTGCCTTGGGTTAGAAGCCTTTCTATCAGAACGCCGAGGAAAGGTATATCTCCAGGCCCCAAAGTGGCCTTCTCAGCAGCAGGGGGCTTCATCTTGGGGACTACAAACTCACGTGATGGAGCTATGGACATTCAGCCCCATACCACATGACCTTACATAAAGAAAATAGGAGGGCTCTCACTATGTGTTTGCCCTGCAGACCTACCATGTGCCAGGCATTGTGCCAAATACTCTGCAAACACTATGTCATTCAATCCCCTGTAACATGAGTTTGATTATCCTCATCTTACCGAGGAGGACATTGAAGCTCAGAGGACAGGAGCAACATGTGCAAGTCCCAACTAGTAAGCTCTCTGAGGCAGGGACGATGCCATTTCATCCCCGGAGGTAAACACAATACTCAGTACGCATTAGGAGCTCAGTAAGTGTCAAAGCAGATGAGGACCGATTATTTCTTAGCCTTGTTTTCTACTGACTTCCCGCTTTCCTGCTGTTTCCCAGATTTGCCCTGTCTTTCTGGTCCACGTTTTCATGCCCTTAGTTCCCTCCGCATAGAATATTTTTCTCCTTTCTCCACTGAGCAAACTCCCTTTCGTCCTTCAAGACCTAGTTCAAATGTGACACTGTGAAGGTTTTAAGTCTCTTCTGTGGAGTATGTCCTATGCAAGGTCCCACAGCAATTTGCCCACCCCTTTATGAGAGCTCTTATCAGATAGATTACAAATGACTTGATTTGTATCTTTTGCCTTCATTAGACAGCTTGAGGGTTAGGCCATGTTGGAATTGCTTTTGTGCCCAGGATGGCCTTATAAGAATGGGAAAATCAGGGGGCAGCCAGTTAGCTCAGTGGGTTAGAGCACAGTGCTCATAACACAAAGGTTGCTGGTTTGATCCCCACATGGGCCACTGAGGTGTGCCCTCCACAACTAGATTGAAACAACAACTTGACTTGCAGCTGATGGGTCCTGGAAAAACACTGTTCCCCAATTAAAAAAAAAAAAGAATGGGAAAATCATGCATGCTAACTTGTCTTCGTGGAACTATTCCTTAAGCATATTCAGTTCTTTTCATTTGAAAACAGCATGTTCAGCCCTACCTCCTGAGAGTAGAGAGAATGTCCCAGGCTGCTGATGCCAAGAAACAGATGCATAACCTGTCACAAATCGACAGGTTATTGTAGGCTCCGCAAGAGAAACACATCCCAATATCAATAGTAAATTGACCTATTGACTCACGCTTTGCCCTTTTGTGAGTTTGACACAGTGGGTCAATTCTTCCATGTTTCAATGTCTAGACATCTGGAGATAGTTTAGCCAGCCCCAGGCCTCTGGTTCTTGGCCTGACAAATCCCATGTTTCTGTCGATGACTCAGGAAAATACAATGAGGTTTTGCTCATGAAATTTGCAGATGACAAGACAGGGGCAGGAATGGTGATTATGTCAAATGACAGAAACAGGATCCAAAATGATTGCAATAAGCTGGAACAAAGGGTCAACTCATTTACCAGGGATTAATATTGGGTCCAGAAACCAACTGCACAGGGTTTGGAAGGGGGTGGGGTGACTTAGCAGAAGCGTGGGGGGGGGGCAACGGCTTGTTTACTCAGGAGTGAGTTAGATATGAGCCAGAGAGTAGCATGGCTATTGGCAATAGCAGCCGAGTATGTGTTATTAAAAGTAGAGGTTCTAGAAGGAAGGAGGTGATGATCCTGCTGGATTTGTCTCGGGTCTGATGGCACCTGGAGTGTTGATGCTCACGTCTGGTCCCAACCTTTTCAGTGAGGCATTGACAAAGTGGCCCATGGCCCAAGAAAAGTGACCTGATGCTGACAGCATTGAAATCCAAGAAACTGGGGGTATGTTACCCTGTGGAGTAGGGGCTAAAGAAGATACATGATTACCCTTTGCAAATATTTGATCTTGTCACATTGAGGAGTGATTTTGTAAGGCTAATGGACAGAGTCAATGTTAATTGGTAAAAGTGTCAGCCAGCCAGACATATTTCAGCTTTACATAAGAAAGAATGTTCTAATAAGTCAGTGCTACTCACCAGGGGCGTGAGCTGCCCTGTGATGCTGGGGCTGTCCCTTACTTCAACTATTTGTCAGGAGTGGTATGGAAGGTATTACAATGTTGGAGGGAAGGATCAACTTTTAGGTGCTATCCACACTGAGGCTAAAATTCCAAATTACACTTTAATAACCTGAGTTTCCCCTGGCTATCCCAGCTCAAGGGGAGGGGAGGACAATGAACAAGTGGGCATTCTTAGAGATGCACACTATGCTGTATCTGCCCTGCCAAGGGCAGATCACTGACCTTGAAGGATGGATGTGTCCCTTAGTTCTCTCTATGTTCAGGGTAAGTTCCTTTCTGGAAGGCTCCTTGCTTTCTCATGTCTGTAGACTCAGACCTGAGGCACGCCCAAGCAAATCTGAACCCCTAAAGTACTGAACCTGAGACTCCCTAGCTGGGACCCATATTCCTTTGATAACTGGGTTGTTTGCATTTTTAATCCATAAATCTCACTCATACTCCTAATGCCATCATAGCTCCCTGGAGAGCAAGGCTGTATCTGTGATTACCTTAAGCTCTTCCCCCATCACATAATGGTTAGGAGAGCATGCTCTGAAGTCAGACAGATATGGGTTCAAATTCCAAATCCCACTTTTAGCCTTTACTAGCTGTGTGAATTGGGCAAGGTAGAACATCTCCGAGATCAGTTTCCTTGTCTGTAAAATGGGGGGTGATAATATTAGCTATGTTATAGTTTGTTGTAAGGATTAAATAAGATATGCAAGTGAAGAACTTGGTCAAATGGTAACACGTGATAAGCACTCCTATGAGCCACTGTTATTCTGCTGCGACTACAAGACTGAGTAGCCCATCTCCTGCTGGATTTTTCCAGGTCTCTGCATCCATCCCTACCCAGCCCCTGTGCACCAGGAGCTGTCCTTTTCAGCACCCGGGCTTCCTCTTAGGTGAGCGCCACCGTTTTAAGCTGTAGCCCTTGTCCCTGCATCCCATCATTCCTCGTGGAATGTCACTCTGATTTTCCTCCTACACAAAATTGTTCCACAAGAGCACAATTGTAACCTTCCAATTTCTCTTATTTCAGGGGGAAAGCTGTTTTCTTATATGCCTTGCATTTTAACGACTTCTATTGCTATTGCTCATTTTGATCTGTTTAATAACATGTTTTAAACGAATCCCTTGTAATAGAAGGATTTCATTACTAATGGAGACAGCTGCATAATGCGGCGAGCTGATTACTTTTACTTTTCTGATGAGGTCTGCTGGAGTCAAAGGTTTTACAACTCTGCGAAGTTTTGGTTTAGGAGCGTTGCCTGGGGAAGCTGAGAAGGGGATTTCCATAGCAGGGACAGCTCCACAGGATGCGAAAGAGTGGAGTTAGTGTCAGCAAAGACTGAGTGGAAAGGGCAGAAGAATCCCCATCTCATAGCTCATGGATGACTGGGAGGAGGAACCCCAAAGTTTGAGTAAGACAAAATGTTGCACAGTGAGTGAGGGGCTCCTAGGATGGTGATGGGCCAAGGTTTATGGACCCACCTGCTCTACTGACTTACAGAGCTGACCACACCCTCCTCCTACCTTGGCAGGTATCTGTTACTATATATGTCACACTACAACTAATTACCTAACAGACTCAAGGCATGATATCTTATCCCTCTTTGTATTCCCAGTATCTAGACAGACTTGGCACAAGAAACGTGTTTGCTAAACTGAAATAAATTACTTTCTCCCTTCATTTCCCCCTAGGTGCTCTCTCCCATATGCATGCATCTTCAAGAGCCAACTCTAAGCTGATGACAGAAACTTCTATCTTCACCCCTGACCTCTAGAGATCCACCTGTATCTCTAAGTACCCACTTATCTTCTCCATGTGGCTGCCTTATACTCACCTTGTACTTAATATGTCTAGAGTTGGATGTATCATCTTCCGTTACACCCCCACCCTTCTTACCACACCTGGTACTTTTCACGTGTTGCTTATTGCAGCCAATGGCACAACTGAAACCACTGCACACTCCATTGAGAACCCGGAAGTTATATCCTGATATTTTTACACCTTACACTGTGGTCTAATCAATTATCAAGTTCTGTTGATTTTTACCTATTAAAAGAGTTTGAATCCATCCACTTCCCTCCATGGTCTCTGCCACCACCTTCATCCAAGCTACAGCCACCCCTCCCCTGGACTGTAACCTATACCCACCGCCACACCATTCTCCAATCAGGAGCAAGAATGCTCTGTGTTGTGTACCTTGCTCTATGTCCTTTCTCCTAAGAACATCCTATGGACATCCCTAAGGTCCATGGGTCTCTGGCAAGGGCGGGCCCCTTCTCACTGCCATTTTTTGTGCAGCTCCCAGATTTTCTGTCCCACCCCTTATTTTAGTTCCTCCAATATAGGAGGCTATGTTCATCAGAATCTTCACTTTCGCATTTCCATAAAGACTTCTGAGAGCTTAGTATGTGACAAGCATTTTGCTAAGCACTTACATGCATTCTTTCATTTAAATATCACAACAAAGCTGTGATACAGGTCCTATGTTAATCCCTATTTTATAGGTGAAGAAAGATTAAGGCACTTATCAAAGGATTCTGGTCCAGCTTTGACTCCAAAGTCCTTTGGAACACAGGCAAACACTAGCTGGAGAGTATCTCAGCTCCTTTCCCATCAGATGCCCTAACTAGCAGAGGAGCCTCCTCCGAACCCGGGTCCTGGCCCCAGGGACAGACACTGAGGAGGAAAATCGTATGGGCCTTTACCATTTTTATTACAGTACAACCTCTTCCTCATTGTCCTGGCAATAAACTGACCCTCTCCTCTTAGCCAGGTGTAGTGGGCTGAATGATGTCCACACCCCAAAGGTATCAGAACCCATAAACATTCCTTATATGGCAAAGCCTTTGCAGATGTGGTTAACTTAAGGATCTTGAGATGGAGATATTGTCTTGGACTGTCCAGATGAGATTACAATCTCAAGTATCTTTGTAAGAGGGAGGCAGATGAAGGTTTGACGACAGACCAAAGAAGAGAAGGCAAAGATCACTGAGGCAGAGGTTGGAGTCATGTGACCAGGAGCCAAGGAATGCCTGCGGCCCCCAGAAACTAGAATAGGTGAGGAACAAACTCTCCCCTGAAGCCACAAGAAGGAGTGTGGTCCTGCCAACACCTCAACTTCAGCCTAGCGATAGAGATTTGGACTTCGGGCCACCAGGACTATGAGAGAAAAAATGTATGTTGCTTTAAGACACCCACTACTGTAAGAATGAGCCCCAGGCTGCTGGCAGCACATATTTTAACTTTGCAGAAAAATTGGCCTGAGAGAATGATGCTCCTACCAGAGAGAAGCAGAAAATGAAGGCTCCCAGTGTGGGCGTGACTAGTTCCAGCCATTTCTGAAGCTAATTACCTACCCTCCCTCCACACTCCCCACATACACACATTCCTCTGATGGTCTTTGCACATTTCTGAAGAATACACACTTTCATCCGCAGTGATCACTCACTTACCTGGGATGGCTCAGACTTGATTTCCAGAGATTTATTGTCCAGAGCTGCCTCCTATGGCAAATGGCCAGTTAACCACATGGCAAGGAAAGGGCTAGTGCACTGAGATCAGGGGTCCCTTAGTCAGCATAAGCCAGGCTACATTGTGGTACTAAATAAACCCTTGTATTTCTATGACAACATGGCAAATGTTTTTATCTTGTCCACACAAAGTCCAGGGTAGGGTGGCTATTCTCCATGTGGGAACTTGGGCTGCTTCCATCTCAATTCATGGTCCCATGAGCCACCCCAGCAGGGAAACAGAGGTCATGAAGGCTTCACTGCCACCTCTTAACTGCTCTCCAACAGATGGGACACCACATCCCTTCTGTTTACAGCTCATCGACCAGGACTAGCCATGCGAGTCCCAATGTAACTGCAAAAGAGGCTGAGGAGTCTTTACACTGGAAGAGGAAGAAAATGGATATGGTGAGATTTACTAATCTATACTAGAGGAAAGTCACCCTAGTTCTGCTAGTGGATTCCAGGCTCACAGGGAAATCCCATCACAGGTGAAAAATTGCCGGGCAGGGTTTCAGCAAATATGTCAGCAGAGCAGAGACAATGGAGAGACTCCGAAGCTAGTTCTTATAAATGAAGCGGGGTAGGAAATTAATGCCCGCTCTCCCAGGACTAAGACACCTAGCCCATTAGTTTAATCTATCTGCAGAAGAAAGATCAAGGAAGAGGTTTGGAAAGAACATACCACAATAGCTCCTGACAAAATGATTCTTATATGTCTTCATGCATGCAAATCAGTAAGCCTGGCATCCATTCCTGAAAACTCCTAAGAGAACTGGCAAACTATTTATGAACAGAAATAATGCAATGAGTTTGGGTAAATGAGAGCTGAATGTAATAATTTTCTTCTCGGGATTATGGGAGGGCAACAATGATGAATTCACCACAATAAACTTCATTCAGCAAGTACAGAGGACCAATTCTGTGCTGGGCTCCACGTGGGGGCCAAGTCTGAGATTCGCACATGCCACTCCTCCTGCCTGGACAACTTTCCCCTTCTTCTCTTTTCTCCCTCGTTAACTCCTCCTCTTCTTTAAAACGCAACCCAGTTGCTCTGTTTTTAGTCATGTAGTTTGTAATTATGTATTGTGTACAATTATCCCCCAAATTTAGTGGCTTAAAAAAACGAAGCATTTATTATGTCATAGTTTCTGTGGAATCCAGGAATCCAAGAACAGCCTAGTTGGGTGTCTCTGTCACAAGGTCGTTAGGAAGGCTGCAAAGTGTCTGCCAGGGCTGTGGTCCCATCTGAAAGCTCAGGTGGGGGGATGCCTTTTAGTGGGATTGAGCTTCTGGTGGACTACTGGACTCCTCACTCACTGTTCACTAGGGGTCTCCCTCAGTTCTTTGCCATGAGGACCTCTCCACAGGGCAGCTTACAACATGGCAGCTGGCTTTCCTCAGAGCGAGTGAGAAAACTTGAGAGAACATGCCAGATGAAGTCTTTGTTAACTCACAGGCTGTTTGAGTCTCTTTGTAATCTCAGAGGTGCATCTATCACTTTTGCCATTTCTTTTCCATTAGAAGCAAGTCACTAGGGGCCAACCCCCCACACTCAAGGGGAGAGGATTACACAAAGGCATGAATCCAGGAGGTGGAGGTCATTAGTGTCCAACTTAGAGGCTGCCTACCACATGTTCCTTCCTCCTGGAAGTAGTACTTGGCTAGATAGAGGAGGAAGGAAATTGTATAGTCTTAGCTACAGCTGTAGCACATCTTCTCTAATTCTCTCTCCACAATGTCCCCGCCCTGTTTCTGCTGCTTAGATTCTGAGAGCTGGAAAGGAATTTGAAAATCATGTCTAATGTCGTCATTTTACAGATGAGGAAAGGCACAGAAGAGGTATGTGGCTTTCCCCCCAAAATGGAGCTATTTATAGAGTGGGGCCTAGAAGGGGACCTCAGGTCACCTGCTTTTCCCAAATTGGCTTCGTCCATCCACTCTCTCTCACCTATTCTCCTAATCTCCGACAACTTTATCAGTACTAGTCATTCCATAAAAATTATTCTCTCAAAGGTCACCTAGAAACTTCTTGGTCATGTATTAGATCCTGACCTACTTCTTGATATCACCTCCATTGGCTTCTATGAGACCACACAGACCAGGTCCTGCCTTCTCTCTCAGTGGCCAGCTCTTAGTCCTCTCTGCACCAAGCAAATTTTTTTACAATATCCCAGAGACTCTGTCCTTAGACTCTGCCCTTTTCCTGCTACCTAGGTCCCTTGATGGACTTATTTGGTCTTAGGGCCTTGAGTATCACCTCCCCTTGCTTTGACCTTGAGTTGCACTCCAGATCGTCCATATCTAACTGCCTCATGGGCATTCTTATTGACATGTCACTGATACCTAAACTCAACCATGATAATAAGAACAACACCGACAATTATTTATGATATATGTGCCAGCTCCTATGCTAGTTGCTCTATTTTATTTTCTTATTTAATCCTTTCAAGGACAGTGTACTGTAAGTAATGCAATTCACATTTTGTAGAAGAGAAAACTAGGCTCACAGAGGTAAAGTGACTTGTCTGATATTCCATAATTAGAAAGGGATTCATGTCTTTTTTATTCCAAAATCTACCCTTTTTACCACTATACTCATGATCTTGTCCCTAAAACTGCTTCCTCCGGACTCTTCTATTTCTATTCTGTCCTTCTCCAATTTACTCAGCATCAAAATCATGGAGTTTAGAACATGCCATAAAATACCTCTGTGCCTTTGTACGTGTTATTCTCTCTCTCTAATCATCAGTATGGTCAATGCATCCCCTCCATGTCACCCTGCTGCTGGAGTCACTTCCTACTTTGTGTCACATGGTTGGGTCTTGAAATTGTCCTAATTGGCTAGGTCTTTGCCACAGGAACCAAGGTACCCCAATGATAAAATGGTGCTGGAGGATGCCTCTACAATAAGAGCTATCACCTGAGTTGTAACGACTTGTTTACCTGTGGGCACCCCCATCTGCACAGTACACTCTATAGGAGCAAGGGCTAGGTGTAGGAATGCTTATCTTTGCAGCTTCCATTCTGGCAGCAGATACTTGATGGCTAATGAGTCATCTGTGAGGCATCTCCTTCCTTTAATCTCCAGAGCTAATTAGTACACACGCCCTGTGGAATTTTCTTTGTTTGGTTGCTCATATCTCTCCCGCACTTTCCATTTTCCCAGCCATCATCCTGAGTCTGCGTCTCCTGACCTCTCATGTGGCCCATTGCAATCACCTCCAAACTCGTGTCCTAGCTCACTCTTGGCTGCCCCGTTCCGTTCATCGTGATGATTTCTACTCTATTAACACCATTTTGTACACATCACTTGTCTGCTCAATGACTCCCCGATGCCTACATAATAAAGCCCAAGCTCCTTAGCTTGGCTTTCAATAACCTTCCCAATATGCCGTATGCACCCTCCAATCTCAGTCACTGCAGCATTGTATAAATTACCTGTTCTGGCTAACGCGTGCTATTCACCGTGTCTTTAATGCTCCACTGAGTCCCGCTTCCACACCATTGCTCACGCTGTTCCTCCTGCTCGAAATGCCCTCCTTCCCTCCACATAGCTGAAGTCTACCCTGTCTTCACATGACAGCGTAATCCTCCCCTCCGCCACCAGTCTTCTCTGCCCATTGATCCATGGCAACTTTTCTCACGTGGTGCAGAGGAAAAAGCTTGGACTTCACTAGCTGAGAGATCTGGGTCAGAATTTCAACTGCTGATTAGTTGTGTGGCCTTGGGCAAGTAAAATGGGAGACAGTGACAATGATGTCCTGGGATTGTGGAGAAAATGAAATAAGGGGATGCATGCGCCCCAAAGAGGTGCCAATTGGTGACCTAAGTTGTGCCAGTCTAGGATTCAGACAGAGCCAGGCACACTTGAAGGGTCCAAGGAGTAGACTCGCCATGCCACTCTTTGAGCCAAGAGAAAGAACATGCCATGGCATCTAAGACTCCAGGTGACCTGACGTGACAAACAATACCTTCTTGACAGAGGCCAAGCACAGCAGTGAAGAGTCTGGACCCAGGGGCTATGCTCCTGCATTGGAATGCCAATTCTTCTTCCACTTAGCCAAGTAATCTTGGTAAGTCTCTTCACCTCTCTGTGCCTCTCTTACCTCATTTCGAAAATGGGGATGAAATATGGAACCCACTCCGTGGGGTTATTGTGGTGATACGTGAAATACCTGTAAGAAATTTAGCATGCCTCTGTTAGACCGTAACCTTTAATAAATGCTAATTATCATATTTTATGTTATTATTCTTGCGTCTGGCCTCTGTGGAGCTGTCTGCATCCCAGAGCAAAGGGGATGTGAATAAAAATAGAAATAGGTGTTTCACTAATCAACTGTGGAAGATCTCAGTGGGAGCAGAGGGAAGGCTGCCCCACAGCATCTGTTATAGGGGGTAGCACAGGTGAGAATGTTACAGAAGAGAGCTCAAAACTGCGTCACCCATCAGGACGGGTGGAGCAGTGGCGCTCACTGCTCCAAGTTCAAGTTGAGGGCTTTCAACAAATGCTGATGCCTGATTCAATCTGTTGGGCTGGGCCCACATATGGGTATTTCTGAACAAGCCTCTCAGATGATTCTATTGTGCAGTCAGGGTCAGCAAACACTAGGCTAAAGAGAGACGTAAGTCAAGGTCAAAATAGTGTTAACCAATAAGGAAGGGGAGAGGTAAGGGAATAGAGCAGCGCTAAGGGGAAATGATTCTGGAGACAGGGTGAGGCAAGGGAGGCACCTGGGGAGGCCAAATTTATGGAGAATAAGTGCCTCCTTAAGTTCTCTATCCTAGGCATCTCCTTTGCCTCACCTTTGAACCACTCCTGCCTGGAGACATTCCTGGGAGCTCACAGCGATATCTTAATTCTTGTATAGGTGGGACACATCTTCTTGGAAGCATATATTCAAAAGGAAAAAACTAAATTCCTACTTTCATAGTGTTCCCATTCATCCATCCTCCATGCATCCATGCCTCCATCCCCTATTCACTCATTTATTCATTTAATAAAACTATATTGAAGGCCTATTACATACAGACACCTATCTAGGCCTCCCATCTGCTGTCATTCACCCTAACAGGTGTGATGGGCATATGGCGACGGTTCTGCCTCTGGTCTTAATTTATGATGAGGAAGGCTGGACTGTCTCCAGCTCTGGAGGAATGTCAGTGTGGGTGAAGGTAATGGAACATGGGCTTTTCCCACCAGAGGGCTGGTCATTTGGAGGAAAAAGCACTGACTTTGGCACTTCGTGGCCGTGGAATCTTGACCAATGCATTCAACCTCCCTAAACTGCGCCTTCAAAATTTATAAAATGAGAACCTTAGGTGGTGGTGATGATTGAATAAGCATGGGAGGCCTGAGTTGTGGTAAGTGTTCCTACCAAAGCCCAGAGAAGCTGTGCATGGAGTTGGAAGGACTTTTGAGCTCCTTTCAGCCTTCTGTTTTTCACTTTGTAATCGGTTGCAGGAGAACAGCCAATTTTCCCTCCCTAAGCAGATCCTTTCCTAACCAGGGAAACTGACAACTTGAGATTGGAAGGAATGTAAATGTCATCTAGTCCTTCATTTTACAAATGAAGACAGAGGCCCAGAGAGGGGCAGTGAGCAAAGCTGCACCGTCAGTCACTACCTCGGGTTGGAAGAAGGTGAGGGTCCTTAGTCCCAGTCCTCACTACACACCCAGGGGCAGGCGCACCTCTGGTGTCTGCTGACAGGAAATGAACCATGTTAACAATGATGTCTCTGAAACTGGAGTTGATGCAACAGGAACAAGGGTCCAAATTTCACATTTTTTGAGCATCTACTATGTATTAGGCACATATATTCTTGTTGTCTCATTCAATGTGTGCAAAAGCCCATGATGTAAGTGTTATGATTATTGTCTCTATTTTACAGATGGGGGAAATTGAGTCTCAAAGAAATGAAGTGACTTTCCCAGCGACTCATACCTGGGGAGCAGTGGTGTTGGGCTTGAATCCACGTCTTTGTGACTTCAAAGCTCATACTTTCTGTGCTTTACCTCACTGCCTCACAGAAGCTGCCCCCCAAATAATTTACAGGCATTTCTGCATCTAGGGCTGGGCCTGGGTCACACATCTGGGGCTAAGGTGGACGACTGGCAGCATGTCTCATCATGGGGACACAATTAGCCCACCTGTCTAACAATCTTTCACATGCTGCTGGAACTATATCAAGGGAACTTCAATGATTGGGACAGATATTGGGAATTCACCTCCATACTTCTCTGCCTCCTCCAATGCCTGAAATTCTGCCATTAGTGGTTTATGCCTTTGGCTGATCTGTGGTTCTCATCTCGATTAGCTGGGAGTGGGGATGAAGGCACAGCAAGCCCTGATAGCTCAGCATGGCTGAGTTTACTCCTCCATCCCCACCTGTTGGACTCTGACTCATCTTTCAAGGCCCAGCACAAATGTCATAAAACACGGGAACTTCTATTCTTAGTCATCACTCTGCTCTGGGCTAGGAACACAATGACGAGTAAGGCAATACAGGTCCGGCCTAGACTTCTCAATGTCTGGTGGGGAGGTCGGCTGAGAAAATACACAATTATAATGCAAAGTGGAAAAGATGATGGTGGATGCAAACACAGGAGCGTTCAGAGGGGGCTCCCAACCCTGCAGAGGGAAGAGTCAGAGACTATGAATGTTGCCTAATTTCCCTAGCTTCTCCACCCACAGTGCTCACCTAGTACTTTGCACAATCCTTGTCAAAGCGCTCATCTTGTGACAATCTGTTTACTTGCGCATCTTAGGATGTGAGCTCCCCCTATGTCAGTTGGCTCTGTATTCCCTGTGGTTAGCATAGGGCCTGGCACATAGTAGGTGCTCAGGAAATGTGAGTACAGGGAAAAATGAGTAGAAATATGAGAAGGTCTAAAGGTAAGAGATGACAGGGAGGGCAGGAGGATAAGGAAACTAGAGGAAAGACATAGACATGTGAGATGAGAGAGACTGGGGCTGCAGGTCCTTCTGAAGCACACTGGGTGCACTTTATGTTTTGACTAGAGCCAGTCCTGGGGGTCTGGATCAGGGTAGAGGCCAAGGGACAGTCACTGGGGCCCTGAGGAAAGGAGCCAATCATCCTCCCATCACCCCATTGGCATCCAGTTAATGCAGCAGGAAAGCTCAGAGCACAGCTCAAGGTCTAGCTGGAGGAACCCATTAGGCAATGTCCATCTTCCAGCTCTACAATACTTTCATTTTACTCTTCATATTGATTGAGATCCCAGTTTTATTGTGAATAATTATAACTAATTCACTGTGTCTTATTTTTAAATCTCTCTTTAATCAGAACCTTTTTTTTTTCTTGGTCACAGTGATTTATATTTGTCGAGTAATGACCTCAATGAAGATCACAGTGGAAAAAAAACTATCTTAGACTGGGAAGTTTTCTATGACGGTGGGAACAGTGCAGGCTGTGGAGAAGGCACAGGGAGACGCCTCTGTCTGCTTTCTCTCCTTGGGTGCCGACCTTCCTCTATGTTTTTGTTTTGTCTAACCTACCATATAAGATACTTGTAGATCATGTCTCTTATTCATTGTTTACTTCTCTCTCCCACAGTAGAATAGAAGCTCTATGAGATTAGGAATCTTTGTCTAGTTTGTTCACTGATATATCTCCAACATCTAGAACAGGGCCTGGAATATAGTAAGTGCTCAATGAATGCTTGTTGAATGAATAAATAATAGTCAATGCAAGGTAATGCAATCCGAGATTTGGAAGCCACTCTGGGTGGCCATTTTCTACCATGTCCCAGTGAAGGGGAGACAGAAAGGTTGGAGGGAGAGAGGAGAGTAAAACAGACACAAAGAGATGGATAGAGGTGAAGGATCAGGTGGGTCAAGGGGAAGTATGGTGGGGTCACAGGTGTTGTGGTTCCTGATGCTTTTCGGGGTCCAAGGTCCAGTCCTTTATGAGGCGTTTCTCTATCTTCTGCTCCTGGGATCAGCATACCCCCCACCCTTTGGCTACTAGGAATCTGTTCCCTTCAAACAAAGCATCTGGGACAGCCTATTTGCTCAGCCCTGGGGAAATCACCCATCCAAGGCCCCTGAACTTGGAGTCAGCCAGAGGCACACTGGGGTGAGGGAAGAGTAACAATGAGGTGGAGGGCTTGTCCTTACGCTCCCAAGTGATTACAACCCCCTTCCCACTCCACCTCCATCTTCTACACTCTCTCCTCAGCTCATCCTACTCTCCATCCTTAGGTGGTGTTAGGATGGAAAACTCTACCCCCATCTGGATCCTACACTGACCTGCTCCCCCAGCTCACATTGGCCATCATGTCCAGGCACAGAGCCCAGGCCCCAACAGTGACTAAGAAGCAATTTCTGTTCTCAGCATGGGCACATTTTTGTGACCCCTTTTTTCTGTATCCTATGATGTGTGCCCCCTTCCTAGCTTCCTGGTATTTCTGCTGGGGAAAAAGCCATGGGCAGAAAGCCCAGGAATGGGGTCTCTTGCAGTGTGTGTATGTGTGTGTGTGTGTGTGTGTGTGTGTATACATACATGTGATGGTGGTGGATAGTGCCAAACAGTGTCCTGGGTTCAGTGTGGCTGTTACTCTGCTCCATCCAAAACTGAGACCTCATCCCTTTGGGTAATAGAAAAGTGAGCCCTTTTCAGATAAGTCTGGGAACCTATCTATCCCACTGGTTAACTTCCCAAGAAATTTGTCTGAGAAAGGATTGAAATAAGCAGACCTTAGACACCATCTGCACAGTCTGGGCCAGAAGTCCTTCTAGATACACATTATTAATTTCTCTCTTGACCATGTGGAGGCTGGTCTGGGTTGAAGCTGCAAATGGCTGAGTTTGGTCTTTCCACCAACCTCTCTCTCTTTTTCTTTTCAAACTGCAAAGCCATCTTGACAGGAGGTCCCTGGGGTAGGATATATGGAGATGACCCAAGAAATACCTTCCAGAAGGAGGGTGTGAGCTAACAGACGTCGACGCCCTTGTGTGCTAAGTGCTATGTTCCTTGTTCTACATACAGGGTCTGACAGGTAAGTTTGCAAACTCATCCTAGAAAAAGTGCTACATACCTCATTGCTGAATATCACTACAGTCACCTTCGAAGTACTCCCCTTGGGAAGCTATGCACTGATGCCAGCACCTAGTCCACCCTTCAAAGCAATTTTGGAACTTTTTTTTGGAATGGCCATCAGAGCTGTTGTCTTATTACCATTGATGTCCTGAATGTTATCAAAATGTCTTCCTTTCAATATTTAATTTATCTCTGGGTAAAGAAAGACGTCATGGGGGCCAGATCCAGTGAGTAGGGAGGGTGTTCCAATACAGTTATTTATTTACTGGCTAAATACTCCCTCACAGACAGGGCTGTGAGCTGGTGCATTGTCATGATGCAAGAGCCATGAATTGTTGGTGAAAAGTTCAGGTTGTCTAACTTTTTCATGCAGCCTTTTCAGCACTTCCAAATAGTCAACTTGGTTAACTATTTGTCCAGTTGGTACAAATTCATAATGAATAATCCCTCTGATATCAAAAAAGATTAGCAACATTGTTGCAACCAGTTCTCGAACTTAACTGTCAGACCACATACATGGTCTTGTCAAAGGTCTCATTACAGGAAAATAGCAGCCCGGGGGGGCCTTTCAGGACCTAAAGTTTGAAGCATTTCGACAATCTTGGGACCAGTTTTCTGGTCTTGGGAAGACTAAGTAAGAGGAAGTGAGCTTAGAGGACAGTAGGAGAGGTAAAGAGGGGAGGGATAAAAAGTAGGAGACGTGCAGAGGGGGACAGTTGACTGGAGCAGATGAGTTTGTGAGTATTGGGTACCCCTCCAACTCTACTCCCTTCCTAAAATATGCCTGATGATGGGAGATTTGGGAGCCAGAAGTTTCTCTTTGGGGAGAAACTGGAGCCTTTCTGCTGAGATCTGAAAAGGACCTAGCATCTTCCTAGAACCATGCAAACAGCATCCAATTAAGACTTTCAAAAGATCTTTCATTTCCATCTGATGCTTTTCCACAGGACTATTCCATGCAAACCACTGTCCAGGTGCTGAGAATTCAAGGCGTTCAGATCTTGCTTGCCATCCATCCTCATTCTTCATCCTTTCTGGCTCTTATCTGGCCTCTTCACCAGCCTCTCCCTATTATAAGTCTCTGCTTTCAATTCACCTGTATCAGTTGCTATAGGCTGAGTTATGATAAAGTAACAAACACTTCCAAAATCTCAGTGGCCTAAACCAACATAAGTTTATTTCTCATTCACACTATATATCTAAAGCCGGTCACTGGAGGGCTCTGATTACCCTAGTCATGCAGGGGCCCAGGCAGACAGAGAATTAACTGTGTAAAGGACCTCACCATCACAACACTCTAACAGACCAGGACAAGGGGAATTGCGTGACAGCTCTTAAGTACTTCCACCCAGAAGAGACACGTCCTGTCTGCTTTTATTCAATTGGCTGAAGGAAATCACATAGTCATGCCTACCTTTGTGGGGTCAGGGAGGTAGAATTTCCTCTTGTGGTTGGAAGAAGAGGAGAGTCAGAACTACTGGTGAGCACTACAAATGTGTACCTCGCCTCCTGTAATCCACCTCCCTGAATCCTTTCTCCCTTTCTTCCCTTCCTGATCTATCTGAACTCCAGTCCTTGACCCCTTAGCCATGATAATGTTCCCTCCTTCCATTCTTTCCTTCATCTCCATGCCCTTCTCCCTAACTCTGCCATCTGCTGTCTCTCCTCTTGTCCTGTGGCCACCCAGCCCCCGATGGTCACACCTCTGTCACTTGGCTGCTGTGGATAGATGTGATTGAACACCACCTCCAAGTCTAACTCTAACTTCACACATTTCCCTTACTCCTAATTGAGCTTAATGATTTATGTCTTGTAATGCACACAAATGGGCAAGAATTCCTGGATCTCATTAATAATTTTCAGCATGCCAGAAGTAAGATTTTAAATCCTAAGCAAAAATTAAATGACCATAAAATCTTTGTTCACTTCCCAGGAGACAATCCCATTTCAACTTGACAGCTTAATTAAAAGCTGGGTAAATTGGACACAACACTTTTAATAAACAGGACTTGGCAGGCCTGGAAAAGAGATAGAAGGGAGGTGAGAGTGGGAGAAAATGAAACTCACAATGTAACAAAAGGAAATTAAGTTATGGGAGATCCCGCTCCTGTAGAGTGACCTTTCTGGGAGCTTCAGATATCTTCGAATGACATGACTGACCCAGAAGAGTCTGAGAGATTTGATTCTCTTCTCTGACCCTCGTTTTCTCCAGGGCCATAAGAGTCTACAGGGCAAGGCAGCCGTTGTCTAGGAATGCTCTTGGAGGATCTTTGCACTCTTTCTTTTTTGGGTCCATGATTCACCTCTCGACCAACCTTCTTGCAAGCCCCACCCAAGTCCACCAGGAAACCTGCTTTCCACATTGCACAATGTGCTCCATGCATAGATTCAGCCTCAGTCTTTCCTTCCATTTTATGGTTTTGCCTTACCCTTCGATCTGCTTTTTGACCGTGCCTTTCTATTGTCCAAGTATTTCCACCTCTGCTTTTAGATTCGCCACGGGCTTTGCTGCCTCTCCCTGTTGTAGGTAAATCAGCTCAGAGGTCCCGCCTGAGACATGGCTGCAGACCCCATCCTCAATGACCCTGCAGGGCTTACCCAGAGTAACTGAATGGACTCAGGCAGAGCCTATGAGCAGGTCTCTGGTTACCAAGCTCAGCATCCCTAGCGGAGCACAGGTGTCTCATCATGTAGCTAAGCTTACTATATAGAATGGAAAGATTTGGAATAGAAAGAAGGTGGGCACAGAGCTCCCCCCCGCCCCCAACTCCCCAGGACCTTTTCCTCCAATCAGAAGGAACCACTTTTCCGTTTACATTTAGGCAGGTCACATCTCTCCCCCATCAGCTGTCTAGTTGGGTTGGTTTTCTCTTTGCATCCAACAGTAATTTACTTATGGGTAGCTGCCACATGCTGCGTTAGTTAAAATAAAGCTGCCTGTGTCTCACGCACAGGAAAAGAAATGTTTTAAACAAAGAAAGAAACTATACTGTGTTAATTCTTCAGTGAAAAGCCTCATCTGGAGGAACTGGCTACAAGCACCTGGGTAGGAGAAAATGATGGAGAAAGTGGAATTTGCTGACCTTTAAACAAGAAAGAGCTAGTGATGAGAAAGAAAACCACCTTCATCATCATTTGTTGTGCCTTTTCACTCCCCTTAAAGAATCTGATAAATCTAAAGCTGGTGGAACCTTGGCAATCAGGTGAGGAACCTGAGCCCCAGAGAGAGAAAGCGACTGGCTCAAGCCTCACGGTGGGGTTGCAGCAGGGGGACAGAAAGGTGGTGTCCTCGCTCAGGGAATAACCATAACTTACAGAGACTCGTGGCCTTATGGTTTTCGGCTATTGGTTTTTCTAGCCAAATGCAAAGCTATCGTTTTGCCAAGTCACCCACTAAGTGAGAACAAATTTCATTCTTTTACACTGACTTCCATAAAAAGCCAAAAGACATTCTTGCTGAAAAGACCCCAATAGCCTGAGGTGTCAGTTTGGATAGGGAAGGGTTTCAGTGATAGAGTAAAAGATGAGAGTGCTTAGCAGTTGCCTGGAGCCAGAGGCGAGAACTAGGAGTGACTGCAAACAGAGGAATGAGGTTTGTTTTGGGGGTGATGGAAATGTTCTAAAACATAGATCGTGGCGATGGGTGCACAACTCTGTAAATTTATTAGAGATTATTGAATTGTATGCAAAATGGAGTTGGTGGTATGTAAGTTGTACTTCAGTGAAGCTCTGACCCTCACAAAAAGTAAAAACAAAGAGAAAAGACAAGGTTGAGAGCAAGAGCACAGACACCGCTTTCAGGACAAGAACAGAGGCAGACAACGAATGTGGGGGCTTTAGACTGGTTTGTATACAGGCTCTCAAAGGCTGTCTACCTCCAGGTCACAGAGGCAACATCTAAAGCAGATAACTCAATTTCCAATCAATTGTGCTCCAGACCCTTATCTAAGAGCTCCATCCTGACCTGACAGCTCCTCAGCTTCTGTCAAATGCATGTTGAGTTGAGTGACATTTAAGAGAAACAACATGTGCATTATCGTGTTAGTCACACATCCCTCTGGGCCTGTGGATGTCCTGTGAGATCCCCAGAGAACAGGATGTTTGTACTTCATTAGCCTAGATACCCATGGACATGCTTTTGCAGCTGTGAAAATCATAATCCTTCCATTTCATCCAAGTTCACGGACTGAAATGACCACATGAAGACTATACAGGTATTTCTGGCCAATATATTGCCCATTATATTACTATTCAGTGTTCTTACCACGAGACCCAATTTAGGAAGTACTCCATAGATGTTAGTACCAAGAAAAAAACATTTCCACCCTAAAAACTTGAATGACTTGTTTGATAGGCAATAGAAGCAACTGAACCTATCTGGTGGCTGCTTCTTCTCTGCCTCCTTCTTCCTTCTCCTTCTTTCTAATCTGTTTTGTCTACATTGCCAGGACAAACTCTGAGCAGAGAGACAGGTATGACGTCACCTCTGACACAACTGTTCCCTGCTTTCTGGTCCCTTTCAGGTTTCTCTCTCACACATTCATTCAATCATCAAACATTTCTCAAGCACACAGCATGGACCGGGGACCGTGCTAGACATGGGTTGGAATGATGGATAAGACATGCTCTTTGACCTCACGGAGGCAAACATGGGAATAACTGCAAATAGAATCTCATAATAGGGCCTTGCTCCAGATACTATGGGAAAAGAGACAGGAGACAGTAGGAATAGAGAAAGGGAGGACAACTCTCCAAGGCAGTATATTAACTATATTTTCTTACTTTTTCTGCATTCTTCATGCTCTGGCATTTGTGACTCACTGACGGGAGAGGCTGCTCCTCCCAGGTTTAATCAATTCTTAGTGATGGAAAGGGTTCAGGAGCACACCTTTCATATGTAAAGTAACCAATCCAGAGCCCAAATTCTGAAACACCTCCTCTTATCTGGCTCTTATATTCCATGAGGCAATATTCCTCTACCTTAAATCAACCCAGGGCCAGGTACAGACAACCAGAGACCACACTTTTGCCTGGGGTCTGCCAACATTATTCAAACTAGCCAGTCCTAAGCTGTTTCTCCTGCTTTGCCCTTCCCATGGAAAACGCAATCGGGGCTCTGCACCCTGCTTTCTCCTCACTTCCTCCTGCCTCCCGACCAAGGCTGGTGCTTCCCCATGTGGCCCTGCACGGCATGGCATGCCCCCTCCTCTTGGAAAATGTAAGTAATGAAAATCACCTTTCAGGGAGCTGGCTGAGTGGGTCAGTTGGTTAAGAGCGTGAGCTCTGAGCAACAGGGTCACCTCACCAGTTTGATTCTGACATGGGCCAGTGACGCTGCACCTGAGCTGAGCTGCAGCTGAGCTGCCAAAGGTGGCAGGATGGCTCAGCTGGTGAGAGCATGTGCTCCTA
Source organism: Hipposideros armiger (assembly GCF_001890085.2). NCBI lineage: Eukaryota > Metazoa > Chordata > Mammalia > Chiroptera > Hipposideridae > Hipposideros > Hipposideros armiger. Next base: position 268,474 of record NW_017731458.1, on the reverse strand, counting down.
ACAACAAGGTTGCTAGTTCGACTCCCGCATGGGATGGTGGACTGCGTCCTCCCCCGCAACTAAGATTGAACACGGCACCCTGAGCTGAGCAGCCGCGAGCTGCCGGTGGGCGGCCGGATGGCAACTGGACTTGGAGCTGAGCTAGCTGCACCCTCCACAACTAAGACTGAAGGACAACAACTTGGCTGTTCCCCTTCCCCGATTCCCTAACATTGTCCCCTTCCCCAATTCCCCAATTAAAAAAAAAGAAAGAAAAAAAACTTTAAAAAAATCACCTTTCAGTGGCATTAGCTGCTATGTGTCATACCTGTCACCCCCATGAATTAAAATCCTGCAGGTACAACTGATACGAGTAGGGGCAGGCTTGATGGGCAGTTGGGAATTTTCCAGATGGAAGGGCATTCCAGAAGCAGAAGGAGCTCTGCACTGGCCCACGGACTTGGTGAGACGAGACCCTTAGTGTGCTGTGGGATATATATTTTTAGCTCTTTAAAGGCAGGCTGTTAAAATTCCTTCAGCAGGTAAGGCATACATTATAATAGTGTTGGCCCAAGTCCTATCTGTACAAGATTGAATTTTCCTCTAGGTCAGGTTCTGACTATTCTTTCTTTTGTTTTATCAAACACAGAACACAGTGCAGGGTGGGCTTCGAATCCTGATCCTCTGACTAGCTGTCTGTCTCTTTCTGAGCTTTGGTTTCCTCATCTGTAACATCACTAGCCTCCCCAGACAGCTGTGAGGATTACATGTGCAGGTGTTTGTAAAACACAATGCTGACCAACACATAGTAGGAGCTATGCAAGCATTTGCTAAATTATGTTCTGACTCCTATTATGGGAAAGCTACTATGCCAAGACTTTGGAATCTATAAAGATGTAGAATGTACATTCCTACCCTTAAAGAATTTACAGTATAATGCAAGCCTCGGGAATTCTGGGAGGTCAAAGGGCTGCTCATGAAACTCTATTTGCATGAGATACTGAAATGTTGAAGGTGATAACAGACTAATATTTTGGCCCGTAAACATTTTCAAATAGAACACGGAAAAGAGAAAGCGAAATATCATTGAAAGAGCACTGGGTTTTGAATCTGACAGACCTGGGTTCAAGGTCTGAGACAACTGGCTTCCTAGTTAGTTAATTTCTCTGAGTCTTAGTTTCTCATTTGCATAGTGTAAATAATAATACCTGCTGTAGCAGGTGGGAACAAAACAGATAATAATAAAAATAGCTGATACTTAACCAGCATTTGCTATGTGCTGGGAACCGGATTATGAGTTCTATGAGGAAGCCAGCTTAGAGAAAAGCCAGTAACTCAGTGCCCAAGGTCATTCAGTAATAAGTGACTGAGATGGGATTTGAACCCAGACAGTTTGATTCCAGTAGCTGTTCTAATAACTGTTATTTTATGCTAAATCTCTCAGAGATGTGCTGGAGCCAACAGGCACTTAAATGATGAGAACCAGTTGTTATTAGTAACTCTGTAATGTTAATGTCCTTGATCTATTTGGCTAAGAGCCACTGATCATTTAAGACTCTCTTTAAGTGTTATGTTTTCTTCTCACCCCTAGAAACAGCCTAGTAATACTCCCATGATGCATCAGTCTGGGTAAGCATAGGCCTAAAGTTTTCAAATTTATATATATTTTTCAAGTGATGAGGAAAAAAAGAAAAGTCCTATTGGATTGCAGGAACATTAATCAAAAATTAATCCAATGAAGTTGGTAATGAAACAGTCCGATTAGAGGAACAATTTGAACTGGCCTTTGCAGATGGGGAACATTAGATCAGATAAATGATTTACTCTAAGTGGATTTAATGCAAAATCATCATGACCTGTAAGCCAAGCAAACCCAAGGAACTCTGGGAGCCCACTTGGATTGGCTTGGCTTGGTAGCCAATGGTAGGTCTGGTAGACCTACGGTCTACAACCAGGTCAACTTGGGTATTGGATCAAAGGCCAGTCTAGGGTGAGGAGAGTTCTGCCTAGCAACTCAGCGCAGGTCCCTAATGGCATCTGATGTCAGCATGATGATGTCACTTCCCAAACCTTCCTGTTCAAGGTGATCACAGTGTTTATCTTCATCATGGGGCTTTTGTGTCCATTCTTCCCTCCATTGATCTCCCCCTTTTGCCAGTCTTGGACCCCTTGTCTTTGTCAAGACCCTTTTCTATGTGTGATGCCCTCTGGACACCCCTCCCTGGCTCCACACCTGTATTATTGTATCATCTTTATGGAAGAGGTAAAGGTGTCCTGTGTAGTACTTTTTTTCCTTTGCAGCTCTTCTTGGGCTGAGGATGGTTTTGTAAACTCTGCAGGGGCAGACGTTCCCATTGCATCCAGCCAGTAATGTCTAGGGTTTAAGTGGATGCCAGCAGATACTTAGAGGACCTGTGTCTGGCACAGAGATGCTCATAAAATATACGTTGGATGAATGGATGTGTGAGCGAATAAATGAAAGAACAGAAAATGGAATAAATGAATGAAGGATAAGTCAATGAATGCATAAGAAAATGGAAGTATACAAGGAAATAACATGAGAGTAGGTGAAAGAAATTGTGAATGAATGAATGATACATGAATGTCACAGTCAAGTGACATTGACGCTACAGACCACAATAAACAACAGGGTGCTTCTCCAGGGTGGCCAGCAGGGCCTGGTCTATCCTGCATGGTATTCACAACAATGCGCTTTAGAATTTTCATTAGAATAGTAATTTTCCACTCTATTGTTTTGAGTTGGTATTGTATGATTGTTATCATTTGTCCTCAAATGATCAGAAAAAACTTTGAGGTAGTTAAAAAAGATCTCCTCTAATTGTGAGTCCCCAAATGAATATCAGTGCAGCTGGGCCAGACTTCCAGAGCTGGTCTGTCATTATGTCAATCTGATGTTAATTAAAATGGTAATGGAATGAGAGTTTTCAAAGGTTCCTTTCACTGGCCAAGTGAGTCTTCCCACTGGGCTGGCTTTGGAGGGAGAGGAGCTGACAGGGAAGGAGAGGAAGGTACTCTGGGTCCTTCTAGGCCTGGAGCTAACCCGTGCATCTGTCTGCTCCAGGGGGCTTCAGGGTGCCAGCAGACATGCTGGTTTCATTCTCAGTCAGTGGTTTATGAACCAGGGAGTCATCAGGAAGAGAAAGAACAAGGAAGGAAGAGGAGGAGGAAGAGGAGAAGTAGAATTGCTAGGTCAAAGGATATGTGCATCTGAAATGTTGACATATTAGCAAACTGTGCTACATAGAGGCCCTGCCAGCTAACCAAGGGGAGAACCTACATTTTTGTACTTGATCAGAGCCAAATCATGATAAAGTGAAGCTCTGGGGTAGATGTCTCCATGGGCTTGTTGTGTTTGATTTGTTCAGCTCAAGCTTTGGTTGGGCCACTTTTCAGCCCTCCATGGTCCTATTGCTTTGTCCCAGGCTGAAAAGAAAGGGGCAGGGGCTCATGGGTGGCTGCCCAGCCCTGCACAGCTGTCTGACAGTCTTTGGGGGTCTTGGAATGCTGTTGCTAGCCCAGGTCCTGCTCTGCTGCCCCATGGCTCACGGGACCTGCAGAGAGAAAGGGAGAGGGGAGCACTCACTTAGTGACAGGAGCGGGGAGCACTCACTTAGTGACAGCCTCTATGGGCCAGGCACTGTACTAGGCATTTCCCTACCACAATGGTCTTCAAGGTTGACCTTAATCTTCCTTTACAGAGAGATCAGATCATTTGCCCAAGAGCAGATAGTGAGGAAGAGGTAGAGTCGAAATTAAAATCCTTGTCTCAATAAGGCCAAAGCTATGGAATACCCATTAGATGGGGCACAGGTTCTCTGTTTTTCCTGTGGTCTCTGGGCTGATATGGGCCATATCTCTGGGGTGGTTTCTGTAGGTCTGGCAAAAGGCTGCCTGCATAATCTTTGCTGCTTCTGGGAATGCAAGAGGAGTGATGCAAAGATGGGGCAAAGGTGCCCTCTGATAGGTCTGAGCCCAGAGAGCTGAAAGGGATCATGAATTTGTGTGCAAAAAAATGGGTTCTAGGTGGCTAGGAGTAGGTCAAGGACCAGGGCTGTGAGAGGCAGCAGGGGTCTATGAGGCAGCTGAGGGCTAATGGAGGTGAGGGGCGTGAATAAAGAGCCCCCACGCCCCTGCTACCTTCAGCATAGTATCACATAAAGTGCTACGGGCAAGTTAGTCTCTCTTCTTGCTACCTGTGAGATGCTTCTGTTCCCATGCCTTAAAGGCACTTGGCTTCTGAGACCGGGGTTGATAGGCAGGGTTCTCTGGAGATAGGAACATAGGAGGCATGCAAATGGGGAGTGCCATGCTGTCCCTTGGGTGCTGAGTTTCCAAGATTCCTAAAGTCAACCGAAACAGGAGCGCTGAGTCAGGGTTAAGATCCTAAATGTTCTCTCTCACCCAAGACTGAATGTCTCAACAGGGAAGAGGAATTAGCAAATGTATTCATTAAAGGCCCATTGACACTTCTATTATAAAGACTAATCATTTGTTTTTATTGAGATCTGTTCCCTTGATTAAAGCCATTAGCACCAATGAGTAACCATGGATCAATCAACAAGCCTTCTTAAATGCCCCCAACTTGGTTCTGATTGCAGCATGAATCCAGTCAATTTTACCTCTGAAGTATTTCTCCCAGTGGCCCACTTATCCCCCCCTGCATAGCTGCCATTCTGGTCAGAGACTCCCCGCTCCCCGTTTCTCACCAGGACAACTCGGATAGCCTCCGGGCTGGACTCCCTGTGTCACTTCTTGGCCGACTAAAGCCTTGTCTGTTTCTCCTCCCCACCATCATCTTGTGCCAAACTCACTCCCCTGCGTAAGGTCTTCACACATATCCTACTCCCTTCTGCTGCAGATCTTGGTCTGTTCCTCCTTCTGCCCTCTGTCCTTGACTGACACCTTCCCAGCTTCGTTATCCCACTCACTCTTCAGCTCTCAGCCCACATGTCACTCCAGCAAAGCCTTCCATTCCCCCCACCCCCAAACCGGGTCAGGCCGCACCTGCTGTGCGCTCTCTTAGCACCCTGACCCGTTCCTCCCCGGCACTGGCCCGCTTTGTTTTGATCATTTGATTCTCGTCCATCTCTCCCTAGCAAGTAAGCTCTACAAAGGCAAACACTACTCCATCTTATTCACACTTGGTTTAAGAGGAAGGACTAGGGTGAAGCACCATTTAAGGAGGCCCTTACTCTCAGGCTGACCTTGAGCTTTTGTGAGCCCAAGTGTGACTGCCTCCTAAATCTTGCTCCCGGGGCATGACACTCAGCTATTCCAGTCCCGCGCCCCTGCTCAGTCTCCAACACCCAGCCTGAGACTCCACATGTGGCAGGTACGCTCAATAGATACTTATGGAATGAATGCATTGGAGATAGAAGGATGCAAAGTGAGAGCGAGTGGGGGAGTTGTCCCCAAAACAGAAGAGGGAGCTGGAAAGGTTAAACCGTCAGTGGCAGCCAGGGCACTGGAAGGACAGCTCTGGAACAATCAAGTAATTGGAGAAGAGAGGACATAGTGACAGTTTGGATGCAGGGGATGAGGAGGGGGGTGTTTCTAGGTTTGGTGGCTGACAATGCCCATGGCGGGGAGGAGGAGGAGGAGGAGGCGGCGGCATGGAGTCAGGGCCGGGAAGAAGCGGCGCAGGTCCCCGCTGGGACGATTGTTCCTGCTCCCACCTCACTCGTCTGGACCTCACTGGGGAGAGGTGAAGCTGCCGTGTGGATTCTCCTCTCTCTCAGTTACCCATGGGGCTCACGTGCCGCCGAGGCCGTTGAGACTCTGAGGGCAGGCACACCAGGGTCTCCCCAAGGCTCCCCAAGAGAGCAATCCTGTGTCCTTAACAAGGCCCATTGACACTGAGAATGCCAAACGTGTTTCTCTTTTAAATTTCTATTTGGTTCGTCACTGATGTCATATATAGCCCCAGTCTACCCCTCAAAATGACATCGTATAATGTCCCTGGATACGCTGTGACATCAGACAGGTTCCACAGAGTTTCTCTCTCTCCTCTGGACCCTCTCCACTGCCCCCTCTTTCTCCCTCTCCTGCCTTCTCATCAGGACAAGCAGTCTCTGACCCAGGCTACATCTAGGTCAGATGCCCTCCTTGCTTGTCGATGGGGCTGGCCACCTGACGGTGATATTTTGATTTACGCTCCTAGGCACTCCCCCCACAGCTCATGGAGGGCCGTCAGACCTCCTCTGGGAACTTGGAGTCAAATCGCAGCTTTTCCCTTAGCTGCACTGATTTACTCTGTGGCTTTAAGCAAGTCACTTACCCTCTCTGGGGATCAGCTAAAACAGGATGGGCTTGGACTAAATAATGTGATAGCCTTTCAGAACTTTCATTTGAAGATCCCTGTATTATTAGGGTGGAGGTGTGGCGGGGGGGGGAGAGGAAAGTAAAGAGAGAGAGAGAGAGAGAGAGAGACCGGTTGTAGATAGTCCCAGTCCCTCTCACGGCCCAATGACCTCACACCTGCAGCAGTCAGTGGAGTAGAAGGACATGTTCCATGTCACCTCCTGGAGGGAAATAGACAGGAATCAAGAGAGACATAAAAAGAGACAGAGAGGGATACGTAAGTAAAGAATAATAAAGCACAGAGAGGGAAGTGGGTGAAAGAGAAAGAAGGATTCCAATCACATTTTGTGCCCACAACACTGAGGGTGAATATCATTCAGGGAGCTGACTGAAAGCCCAGGATGTATGAGGAGAAGCTTGGGCTCCCTCCTGGTCCAGCTGGAACCTGCGTGGGCCCTGCAGGGTGAACGGCATTAGATAAGGAAAATTATTTCCACAGTGGTGCAAGTCCAGTTCTAGCTCATGTGCAGAGCAGGGAGCAGCGGTCCACGCCGCTCCATCAAGCAGAGCCACCGGGGCTCTCTGTTCATTTGTGGACCGGTTGCCTTTGGCCTTGCACTTGCTGTAATAATCGAACAGGAGAGTCGGTGGAGCCCAGCTTTCTGGTCCTACTCACGCCTGCGTTTTGAGATGCTGTTGTTCTGGAGGTAACTCACGTACCCATTTTATGAGGCCAAAATCAAGGCAGGCCTTGGAAGCCTTCACAGAAGCACGATTCATTAATTTTCTCATTGTCCTCCCCTCACTAAACAAATGGACCGAGCCTGGACCATTCGTCATAGCAGTGGACATGTTCACTTACTCTTTTTCCCATTTGCACGCCGGGGTTCTTGCCAGTGAATAACTAACTCTTAGCATGGCCAGTCTTCTCCGCCTTTTCCCGTGGGCCTTCGTCTTGGCTGTTTGATTATTCTGTTTTAATTCCGAGGGCCTCGTGACTCCTGGAGGACAGCCTCCCACCGGGTGATGGGGGTTGGGAGCGAAGACAAACTTTGATGCCTGGGAAGAGCTGCTAATTACTCCAGGTGCCCAGGCTCTGCAGCCCGCGGGGGGCCTTGCCCACACAGGCAGCTGAAAATGGTGTGGCTGTGCCGTCGCATGGAGATGGCAATGGCTTTTTAATAGCTGGGGGCCCCCCTCATTCATCTGCGCATGCTGAGTTTATTTTTCCGTTTGTCAAATTCTGACTCTAGGGGACCTCAGTTCGGAGTGGTTTGGGCTTCAAGATTGATGACCCGAGTGAATGACAGGTCCCCCTTCTCCTTTCAATAGCCGGCTCCGCCAATAGGAAGCCCCACAGCCGGCTCATCTCTGAAAGGCCTTTTTCTCCACCTCTGCTGAGGCAGGAGATAAAATATTGATTTGGGAGCTAACCAATACGCCACAGCTGTCTCCCCGCCCGTGCTTGACAGTGAGCAAGCAAGCTCCTCAACGAACCAGCAGCTTAATGGCTCAACCCCGCTCTGCTTTGCCAAAGGGAGGAAAGAGGAAAAAAATATATACTCCAGGCCTCTGTTTGGAGAGTGGATATTTCCTGGATGGAGAACAGCTCTCCACTGGGCCACACAATTCCTTGAGCTGCCACAGAAAGACCGAGAACACACTCAGGCTGGAGTAGGGTGCTGGAGAAGTAGGGTGTGTGATGGCATACAACACGATTTTCTAGGCAGGAAGGAACCTTTAATTCTCAGGGGTTGTGCAATCTTAAAACTCACCCAGTCGAACCCCCCAATCCTTGAATCCCTTCCCTGCCAGGATATCTCCTCCTATAGTTGAATGCTTCCTGTGATGATGCCCGATTTAGAATAACCTGGCTGGTGAAAGCATTTTTGATACTAAATTGGCATCTGTCTTTCTGTAGCTTTTACCCACTGGGTCAAGATGAGCCTTAGAAACATATAGAACACCTCCATTCCCTGTTTTCCGTAATGGCTCCCACAAAGAAAGTAGCCTGTCCTGTTGGCGGCTTCTTTCCTCCAGGCTGTGTCCTCAGTGGTATCTTGCATGCTAAGCGCCGGGGATACAGAGATGAACAAGTCTGGTGAGATCAGGAGTGTGTTTCTCAGAAGACACGCTCTCAAATCCCTTCACCATGCTGGTCGTTGAAGTCATGTCTACGCTCATGTCCATGCCAACGTTTCCACTCCTCTGTTCATTTCCTTCCTAACTTGCACCCAAGAGGGGAGGGCTGACAGCTCAGAGTTCAGGACACATGGGGCCATGTTGGACTAGAGGGTAGGACCGCCATGGGTGAAGAGTTCACGCCACATGTGTGGTCTCTCCTTTGCAGTTTAGCCACTAGGCAGTAAGGAGGCCAGGCTCACCGTGCTTTCTCTGATCTGTTTCTTCTGTGCCTACAGCCAAGTGAAGCCTGCTTTGCTGACTCAGCCATCTTAGAATCAGAAACTATTGGCACGTGTGTGTGTATGTGTGTGTGTGTGTGTGTGTGTGTGTGTGTGTGTGTG
>NW_017731458.1:203579-259574 GCF_001890085.2 Hipposideros armiger | reverse complement strand
GAGAGAGAGAGAGAGAGAGAGAGAGAGAGAGAGAGAGAGAGAGAGAATGCTCAGGCATGACTAACTAGAGAAGTCCTATGTCAGGGGAAGTGGGGACCTTCCCAGCTCTGACCAGAACGTTTCCTGCTCATCTGGCTATCCATCTGTGGGAATAATTCCCTGGTTTGAAACCCCACTGAACAGAGGGATATCAGGAGGGTAGGATTCGGGAATCCCTGAGCCTCTGGCTTAACACCTCATCCTAATGTTCAGCTTCCCTGTGCCTCTTGAAGTGTGGCATCCAGAGCTAACCTGAACACCTACCTTAGAAAACAAAGATGTAAAAAGGGCAGGGACATTGGAGACAGATGGGGGCCATGCCTTGCCTGCAAGAGGAAGTTGCAGAAGCATTGCTTGCGCCCACTGGTCTCTGGCCTCCTTGCCCTGGAGGGAGTGGCTAAGATGAGTGGTAATCAAGTCCTGGGTTTCCTCCCTATCTTGACTGTTGATCTATGAGCAGTGATGGCAGGCAGCTCAGAGAGACTGAACTGGGTGCGCTCAAAGAAATAATGTGCAGAGGTTCGCCTGCTGAGGCTGAGGCACTTGTTCATCAGAGGGATGAGTGATTTGTCCAAAGCCGCCGTGCTGTGGCAGCACAAAGCTAGTCAGCTGTCACCTTCACCTTCTGGGTGCTCGGTGGAATGATTGCTAAAATTATGACAGCAGTTTCTAATGCCAGGAAAGGTGGAAGTGAACAATGGGTAAGGATGAAGAAGCAGATAAAGACTGCTAGAGAGATAACAAAACAGCACTCAACGCTCTATGTATTTGGCAGAAAATGCAGCAATATCTATCAACGTTAAGAACATGTCTACTCTTTGATCCAGAAATTCCCTTTTTAGGTTTTGTCTTCCTACAGATATACTTGTACATGTGGGCAATGATGTATGTACATGGACGTATGGCTGCATTTTTGGAACTATCCAAGACATTGCCATCAGCAGGGGGCTGGTTATATAGAATACGGTCCATCTATATGATGGACTCCCGCACAGCCTTGAAGAAGAGTCAGGCTGATCTAGTTCTGCTGAGACAGAGCTATCCTTGAGACGTATTAAGAAAGAAACCCTACAGAACACTGCGCTTCCATTTGTGCAAAATAAAAAGGTCTCTTCACAGGCATATGGGCTTGTGTATGTGTAGACTATTTCTGGAAGGATCCACATAAAACTGGTAATACTGCTTACCTTTGGTTGGGAGTGGTGACAAGAGAATAAGGGATGGGAAAGGGGAGACTTCTTTTCTCTATATACAGTCTCGCCTCATTTAAATTCATTATCATAAGCTTCTACTCTAGTCCCACCAAAAGCAGTTTATAATAAAACGGAAGCATATGTCCTCTGCACATCTGCCAAACGCTGTGCTTCTCAATGACCCAAATATCGATCGAATACCTACTGTTTGCAGGATACTGTGCTAGCCCAACTGGGGGAGAAAACAGAAGAGATGCAGTTGGTGCTTTCAGGGAACCTACTGTCCAGGTAAGGAGAAAAATGCATTCATGTAGTTACTCTACAAGTTGGAGGGGGAATTTAATCTTGATTAGGGAACCAGAGAAGATTTTACAGAGCTGACTTGTAAAGTACTGGTAGTAAAATTATGAAGTCTGAAGATGGATGAAGGGGACGCAGAATCCCAGGTGGAGAGAGAAGAACCTGCCAAAGATATGGAATAGGCCACGAAAAAGCATGTTGTGTCACCTTAAGTGTACATACCTCCTTATCTGCTTGCTGTATTAGCAGAAATACTTTCTTTTGGGTAAAGGTGTCCTTTGCTTTCAAGAGCCTTGGAGAGAATGCAGACACTTGCTTTTGATTGAGATATGAGGGCATGGATTCAGTGTGAATGCTAGTAAACCAGCTCCCCCTCACATCACAAAGACTGAGGTTTAGCCTTGGCCAATTTCCATGATGTCAATAGTCCCACCATGGCTGGTTTCAAGCTACCAGTACAGAATGGCAGATGAGAAGTGACACACTTAATGGACTCTCTTAAGCCTGAAAGCGCTCACTCCAGCACTCCACTGGATAAATTAGAATATCAGAACATCAGAGCTAAAAGGAAATTAAAGAGATTTAAAATGGACCATAGCTCCACATGAGGAAATTAAGGTGTTTGCACAATGTCAGAAGAAGTGGCAGATCTGGGACATCATCTTCTAGTTCTTAGTTTAGTGAAATTTCTACTTTTCCTTGGAAATCACTAATATAATAGAAAGGATAGAACATGCGGCCATGGAGCTCTGATGGAACAAGAGGTTATAAAGAAAAGCAGAGAAGTTTCTCTGAGAGAGCAGGGGAGGGGAGGGTTCCAGAAGGGCTCTTGGTCAACAGGGACACTCTGTGTGCTGGGGTGGGGGGGTGGGGAATATACGAAAGGACCACAGCAGTGAGGAAAAGGCAGAGTCAGAGGAGATTTTAGGAGGAGGGCTTGGAAGACAAAATTCCAACTGCACGGTTTTGTTTAGGATCCACTTTTCTTCCTGGAACAGGAACAGAATGAGCTGACCTGCTACATGGAAAAGAAAAACCATCTAGTCTCCTCATGGTGACCTGTGTGCACTTGGGCAAGTCATTTCCCTCTGCAGGGGTCAGAGCCTTTCTCTTTAAAGTGGGGCTGGGAGATGAAGGTTAATAGATGATTTCCCAGAACTCTTCCAGTGTGACAGTCTCTGTGCCTGTGAATTGGTGAAGAAGTCCCAGCAACCATCAAGGTAGGAAGCGGGGGGGAGAACTAGTGCAACAAGGCGGGTTTATTTATTTATACCCAATTTGAGATAGACAAAGAGAAATTAGAGCAGCTGAAGGCAAAAGTGAGGTTTGTCTTTGTGAGTTGATGGTGGGGCTGGGGAGTGGATGATGGATGAGGAAAAACAGGAAAGAGACTCCTCTTTATTATGTCATACATTTTAAAAACGTGACAACCCATGCTGAAGAAAGCTTTTCAGTGGGGAGCCTTTACCTTCAGAGCAAGGTCCAAATTCCTTTGCATGCACATAGGGACCTCCATGTTCTGCCCTTGCCTAGTTTTCCAATCTCCTCTCCCGAGTCCCCCAACCCACCCCTGCCACACTCGGGTAAGGCTCAGGGAGCACAGGTGGCTCACTGACACTCTGCAGGCTCGATCCCTCGGCCTTGGCCCAGACCTCTCCCTGGAATGCTCTTCCCCATCATAATCTCCCTGCCTCTGGATAGAGATAAATCACTTCCTGCCCTGACCGGGCAGTTGCTTCCATATGCATGCCATTTTAATGGCAATAGGGCAACGTCTCTGCAAGCTTCTGTTTTTCTCTCCTCCATTTCCCTGTGAGCCCTGCAAAGGCAGGAAACGTCTATCTTGGTTCCTGAGGGGGAATTGATGACAACACTTTGGAGCTGGTCACTGACTCCTAGACAGTGGCGTAGTAAATCCAGGTAGAGAGAAAGGGGGGAAAGCGCTCCTGTAGCCCCCCCCCAGATCTCTACCCTGGGAGAGAGAGAGCGGAGTATGCCAGCCGGAAGCAGGCTTTTGCTGAAGGCCACTGAGACTGCTGATCTGCCTAGTCCCTCAAATTGTTTTTAGCTGAGCCCCTGAGGGAAATTGAGTGAAGCTCCCAGGGGAACAGGAGGGTTGTAATGCTATTGGAGTGTGAAGTAAATGAAAGCCTTGTTCAAGGCAGCTCCACGCTGGGCTCCAATAAAGTCACTCAAACTCTCTGGAGAGGAGAATACGTCCTCAGCTCTCCCGCAAATCCATCCCACTGCTAAGTAAGAGCTGAGCGGATGCTGTGACATGACACCCAGATCCCCCCTCGGCCCTGAGGACTTTCTCCCTGGCTTTCCTTCTCCTTCCATAGGTGTTGGTGTCCAGAGCATGTCCTGGTAAACTTGCTACACACTAATCTCCATGCCAGAGTTTATGTCCTGAGGAACTCAACCTACAAGGATAATTTTAGCCTGCTGCTGAGGGCTGTTAACATTAGCAGACTGGTCAGTGGGTAGGCCTGGGTCATGATCTCTTGGGTCAGTGGTAGGAATTGAGACTACAGACAGGAGGGTGATGTCAACAGGGCAACCAGGAGAGCCACAGAGAAGACCAGGATCAACATATGTCATCAGCGAGGTACTTAGCCCTGGCCACCAAGCAGCAACCTGCCATGGCCAAGTGGGATGATTTTAGCAGCAGTGGGAGTGGTAACAGTTCTGATATCACACCAGTCGGGGCTCTCACCAGCATGGTTCTGTCCTACATGGTGCTATCCACCACGGCTACACATTACATTCACTTCAAAACTACCAATCAGGACTTGACCTTAAGAGGTTGTGATTTCATTGGTCTGCAGTAAGGCCTGGGCCATTGCATATTTTCAATGTTTCCTGGGGATTTCTAATGTGTGGCCAGGATTGAGCACTGCCGATACGGTGGAAGGACGATAAGCCCTGGAATCAGACAGAGCCGGGGTGGAATCCTGGCCCGCTAGTGACTGGGCAACTTTAGGGGGGAGTTCATTGTTTCTGAGATTTCATTTCTCACATGTAAAATCCTATAAATCACATATATTTCATAGAAATATTGCAGGGCCAACATGTTAAGAGTCATAACAATGATGACGATAATGGCCTTCAATCCACGGAGCTATCATGATCATAGTTATTACTCTTTATATTCATACTTGGCCTTTGGCCCCTTCTTCTCCAGAGGCACCCTATGGTAGACTTGCCTTTCTCAGCCCTTGCTCTGTTATTGGGGAGACTCATCTCCCCATTCTAGTTGTAGTTACCTAAAGTCCAGCAAGCTGTGGCTGCCACAGCTAAATGGAAAACCAATGACTCTCCTGGGGTTGACCAGATGACCAAACATTGGCATCCATGATTACACTCCCATTCACATTTAGAATAGTACATGCAGCTGTTCAGCCCTTCAAGATGACACTGGCAGGCCTGGGGGTGCTGTGTAGAAAGCTAAGCATGACAGGTGTTTCTCATACAATGGCAACAATAAAACCCCGGATACTTAAATGACGTCCCCAGAACTGCACCAGTTCCAGTGTGGCTTCAGACAAGTCCTTTCTCCTCTCTGTGCCTCAGTTTCTTGCTCTGTAAAATATGATCTAGATCAATGACGATTCTGTCCAGGGTGGTGATGCTGGCTCTGCAATATTCTTCCCCCAGGACATGTCTTGGGGGACTGACATCACCCCCACCTTTTCCCATAGAGACTCTAATGCCAAAGGTCAGGGCTCTGAGAGACGCCGCTTCACAGCAAGGGGACCTGCGAGTGTCCTGGCTGCTGTCCACCGTGCTCCCCTCACCCCTGCCCCCCAAGGGTTGTTAGTTTCCCCATTTCTCCTCCTGCCATCTAGAACTTTAAATAGCCTCCGGCACACTATGCGGCTGCCAGAAGTTGTAATTAAATAATGTCCAGCCGTCAGAAAAGCTGTTATAAATGGTCCTTTTGTCTGCACTACTGTCTGGAAAGCCTGGAAGGAGAGAAACTAGAGGGTTATAAATATGAAGGGCAAAAGTTCAGTGGGAAACCTGGGGGCAATAGCTTTCAGGGACCCTGAAAAACCACTGGAGGCTTCTGCTTCTTCTTTTTTTTTTTATGTGTAATTATCCCACGGAAAAGCTCCTTGCCCTGGCTCTGAGACTGGATTTGCACAGGGGATGACCTAAGAAGGACTGGGAAAACTGGTGTCCTTATTTAGGGCTGGTTCTCCAGTAGGCTGCCATCAGTATCCCCTTTTAGAATCCAGACAGGAAAGTAAAAGGGGCAGTGTGAGTACTGGCGATCAGGAGACAGTGCTCAGATGAACTTGCATTCATTTCTCCCTCCTTTCCTTCCTCCTTCGCATCATTTCTCTCTCTTTTTCAAGAACACTCTTGAGTCTCTATTATGTTTGAGAGTTCTCTCTCAATGAAAAATATGGAGAAGAAATTCACATTTTTGGGGGGCATACATTTAGTGTTAGATATTTTATGTACATTACTCCAAATAATTATTATAACACACCTACAAGATAATTATGAAACTCAATATTATAGATCTGGAACCTGAGGCTCTTTGATATTAAACAACTTTCCCAAATCACAGAGCCAGTAATTAAAAGGTTGGGGATTAGGGCAAAAGGTTGGGGATTAGGGCTCCATTAGCCTGTAAGCTCCATCAGGGAAGAGGCTGCATATCTTTTGTGTATTGTCTTGCTAGGGTGCAGCATGGTACCTGGCACATAGAAATACTTAGGGAGGGAAGTGAGGAAGAGGGAGAATGAAGAAAGAGGGAACCAACTTAGTCTGTTAGACATCAAAGCCAGTGATTGTTCTGTCAATGCACATAGTCTCTGGCGAGTACAAACAGGCAGGTATATATCAGAGACATGTACAAAATAGTTGGGGGAAAGGAGTTGTTAAAAATACGCAAACATAACCTGATTAGAAAGTAGAAAGTCTGTTCAAGAGTCATAGCAGAGGTGGAGCCAAAGCACTATGGGTGTTTGGAGGAGAAACAGACCACTTCCAGTTGCAGGACTGAGGGAACTCCGTGGTGGAGGCAGAATTCAAGCCTGGAAGGATGAGTAGGATATGAACCCAGAGAGATGGGGGGCAAGGAAAGCTGATCAGACAGCGGGATGGGGGAGAATTATAAATAACTTACCTGGGCGACAGGCCTGGATTAGAACAGAAGCCTACATGGTGTCCTGGTGAGGTTCCTAGGGATTAATCTGGCAATGCAGCCCCTTTTCCATGGAGTGAGAGATGCTCAGAGTGATGGCAATCTGTGCGTGAGTGCATCAGTGAGTGAGTGAGTGTGTGAGTGTGTGTGTGTGTGTGTGTGTGTGTGTGTGTGTGTATGCGCATGCGCATATGCCGACATGCTGAGGTGGGTGGTTAGTACTTTCTTCTGAGCTTAGTTGCCATGAGGCTAAAGTGCAAATTTGTGTTTCCCCGAGTGGGTCTGTCATGTGCAGGCCTGCCATTAACTTCTATCTGGACATTCACAGAGATCTGCTCATGGGTTCGGCAGCAGCAAAATCGTGTGGAGTGACTCCCAGGATAGGCATATTCTGTTGGTAGAGGACTTGGCCCCTAGCCTGCCCCTAGGAGACGGGGTCAGGTGTGACACCAAGAAAGGTGGTTTGGGGTAGAGGGGATGGCACAGGGACTTGGGACCCAGAGGGAGCCAATCAAGGATAAGGGCTGACTTCCCTCCTGCTCTTCACTGGTTCCCCACATCCTCAACTGCCACCCCAGCAGCACAGGGCACCTGACCCAGTGCCCAGGGGCAGTGGAGGCTGTCATTGAGCTGTCTTTCACTTCTGCCAGACATCCCTGAGAGCAGCAGGAACCCATGTCATAGGAACAAACAGTCCAATGGTTTGGGGAGCATTAAATAATTATATCCAGTGCACTTCACCTTTGTGGACAGGCTGCCTGAAAGCATCCCCCACGGCAAAATGGAAACTCACAGAGTGTTTCAAGAGACATGAATGCTCGGAATGAGGCCCGAGGTGGAAAGATTCAGGGTTACCGTGATAAGAGCCCTGCCAAAGGCTACCACCACTTTCTGGTGAGAGGGTAACCCCCTGACTGTTCCATTGATGGGGATCCCTTGCAGCCAGCTTTAGAGCAGGCGGTGTACACAATTCCCCACAGGATGGAATTCCAGGGACAGACAGGACTCTAGGTAATAAATGCAATTCTGAATTTAGCATATCTGCCATCAGGCCCCAGGCGGGTATCCTACCACCTGCCTGGGTGGCCTTGGGCATGTCTCTAAATGTCTCTTGGGCCTTGGTTTTCTATTCACAAAACACTCATTTAGCAAATACCTACTGTGCCCAGTTAGGTGCTGGGGGCTGGGCAGCGGAGACAAATACATGCCCTCTGCCCTCCTGCAGCTTCTAGTCTAGTGGAAGTAAACACGGCATTGCAAAAAGGAATGCACTGCTACACACTGCAGTGAACAGCCTGAGGGCAAAGGGCAGGTGCCCTGGGAGAACCCTTTCGGCTGAGGGATCAGAGAAGGAGGCCTCTTTGAGGACGTGACTGGAACTGATTCCTGAAGGCTAAGTTCAAGCTATCTGAGTCAGACTTGGAGGAATAGCTTGTGCGAAGTCCCTAAGGAGGGAAACAGAGTAGTATGTTTTAGGTGCTGAAGTTAAGCCTGTGTGGCCTGAATGCAGTGAACATGGAGCAAAGGGGAGTGACATGAGGCTAGGGGTGGGCGGTGGGGGTTGGAGGGGTAAGAGAGGGTGCATCATGAAGGAAGGAGCCCATTGGCCATGGACAGGATTTGGGGTTTTACTCCCTGATTGTTGGGGGGCCGCTGCTCAATTTTGAACAGGAGTGTGATGATTGTATTCACATGCTAAAAATAAAGTAATAAGCGATGGAAAAACAATGACGAAAAACAAAAAAGTACTTGGCTCTCCACACAGGGGAAAAAAATGATTGGAACAAGTATTTTCATCCTACGGAACCATCCCTATGGGGATAATCTGCTAGCAGAACAAAGAATTATGTACAAAAGTATTCATTCTAGTTAAGAAGACTGAAACCACTGTCTGGCTGTTGTGCGAAGAGAATAAACACTGATACGTCTTGCCTGCTTCAGAATCATATGAGAGAAGGATGTAAAAGGGCTTTGTAAGCGGTAATAGGTGGCACGCGTTTGAGAGACGTGAACGTCTGCCCATCCCCCCACTCCCCACCCTCTCCAACAGCACCTACAATGCTGGTTATCCCAGGACACTAAAGCTTTGCATCTATTAAAAGGGAAATGCCCAGGGAGGGTCACACTTTGAGCTAAGCAAGACAAAGGCAGGGCTTCAGCCCCGAAAGGACTAGAAGCAATGATTCTCAACCCTGGCTGCACTTTAGAAATACCTGGTATAATAGCCAGCTTCCAAAATGCTCCCCCAAAGAGAGCCTTACCGCCTGGTATATAAGCCCCTACATAGCCCTCTCACACTGAATAGACATAGAGGATATTGTGGAAATGATGCAGTGTGACTTCCAAGGCTAGGTCATAAAAGATGTTGCGGCTTCTGTCTTCTTCTCTCTTAAATCACTCACTCTGGGGGAAGCCAGCTGCCATGTTGTAAGGCTGCTCAAGCAGCCCTATGGAGAGGTCCATGTGGCACAAAACTGAGGCCTCCTGCCAACAGCCACGTGGAAGAACCACCCTGGAATCAGATTCTCTAGCCCCAGCTTACATCGTGACTACAACCTCCTGAAAGACCCTGAGCCAGAAACACCCAGCTAAGCCACTCCTAGGTCCCTAACGCACAGAAACTGTGAGACAACACATGTCTACTGCTTTACGTCATTAAGTTTTGGGGTGATTTGCTCCATAGCATTAGATAACTAATGTTCCTAGGGAGTTTTTAAATTACCGATGCTCAAGTCCCACCCCAGTGATTCTGATTCATCTGGTCTGGGGTAAAGTCCAGGCATTGGTATATTTAAAAGCCCCTAGCGGACTCTGATGTGCAGCCAATATCGAGAACCACTGGATTATAGGATTGGGTAGGTCAACACAGCAGGGCTTAGGTATGGGTTAGTGCCTCAAATGTCCAGAGCTAGAACTTGGTTTATACTGACGGTTCTATCTTGGGAGAAGGCCAAAGCCCAGCTTGCGGATCAGAGCCCACTGTGGGCTTATAGTCAGGCTGCCTTAGTGTCCACACTTAGCCTCTCACCATGGGATCCCTAAATTGCCCTAAGGACACGGGCCTATAGAAGGGAATCAAGTGGCTTTAGCCTGTGCCAGCCATGTAAATCCACTGCTACAGACAATGGCTTTGACCATGAACTCTCCCTGGACTCCTACGCCTTCAGGATAAAGGTGTGCTGGATGCCCATTTCTCCACGGAGAAACCCAGCCCCTGCTTCCTCCCACCTGCCACGTGTTTTTTATCCAGACCACGTTTCTGCCTCTGACTGTGCTCTTTGAAACTTATGAGCAATGATGACAACTGATTCTGCAAACCTTTGTGTGTCCTCGAATTTCCACGGCTAATGGGTCATTCTTCCCGTCTCTGAACAATAACTCAGGAGGCCTGACTGTGTCTTTGCTCTCCCTCCTGTTAGCTCCCCGATTAAACCTGCAATAAAATAATTAAAGTGACTATTAAGGGAGTCCTAGAAGGTGAAAGATGCTGATGGGATCGTCGGATGCTGTGACTCCCCCAGCCTCCCTCAGCACCGCATGTCGGGGTGAGTTGGCTGGTCTCTTGAGACTCTCCTATGAACGGGCATCAGTACCAATGTGCATATCATTGTATGATAGATGACTCCAGAAGCATTTATGGACATTTTTTGAACACCTGTAACGCACTAGCTATAGGAGGTGGAGCATTTAGTAAGACCTTCTTCTTGTTCTCAAGGAGCTTTTAGCTTAGTAGAGACAAATAAGTAACAGATAATACAGTGTGAGGAGTGCTTCACTCAGGGGATCTGTGAGCGCACAGAGGAGGTACCATACTTGGCCTAAGAGGTATTTGGAGGCGGTGAGGTCTGAGGTGTTTTGTTGTCTGGGTAAAGACAGAGGGAAGACAATACAAGAGGAGTGGCAGGTACAACACACACGTGCAGGAGCCTGAGGCCTCTTAGGGAACTGTAAGCAGCTGCTAATGGGTCTAAATATTTTCCTGGAATCTGGCATCAGGGTGGCCTAAAGGTATGTGATGAGTAGCACCACTTTAAGTTGAGCACCAGGCTGTGCACAAAAGGGACACAGAGGGCAGAATTCACCATCTGCCATAAGCATCCCTGCTCCACACCCAGGTCCTACTCTTCCCTTTTGCAGACAGGCTGCGGGTGACCCTTGCCTTCATTGTCCCAGCCTCGTGCTTACTCCAGCTCCAGCTCCATCTCCAGAACTAGGACTTCGATTTGCTTTCTCCTCTGTTGTCTGACACATTGAAACCTGGCTCCTGGCTGCACTCTTCCTCCTGTCTGCTGCCTACATCTTGTTAAAACTGACCTCCATGCCATCAACCTTTCTGACTCTAAGATGGGCCTCTGGGTTTTCTCTTCTAAACAGTATCTACAGGCAGCCTTAGCCTTCATATGTGTTTTTTGGAAACAGGAGCTGGATAGAGGAGGCCTAAGAAGGTAGAAATCCAAATATCTGAGGGGGATTGCAGGAGAAAAATCTGGAAAAGCCTGGCTATCAAGAGTAGGGCACCCCGGGGCCGAATGAGTGGCGCGTTGGTTAAGAGCTGGCTTGGGATGCCAGAGGGTCCTGGTTCGGATCCCACATATGAGGGCCAGTGACATTGCCCTCTACAGCTAAGATGCTGAACAACAGCTCAACCTGGAGCTGGGCTGCCGTGAGTCGCCGGCGACGGCATAGGCTGTAGCCCCTGCTGCAGTGGGTTGCCATGGGCTACCGTATGTAGCCAGCAGCCAGCGTGAGCGGCCAGCAGCCGCAGTGAGCGGCCGTCCAAAAGCCGGCGACTGATCTGCCTCACCCGGGAAGAGCGCAATGATGGTGCCAACTTGGGCCAGTGAAGCAACATCCTCCACAACTAGACTGAAGAACAAAACGACAGCAACTTGTCTGTTCCCCTTCCCCCAATTCCCCAGCGCTGTTCCAATCCCCCAATTCCCCAATTTAAAAACAAAAAAAGAAAGAGTAGGGCACTCCGGATTCAGAATGGAGGAAAGAAGTGTGTGTATGTGGGGGGGGGGAGGAAGGGGGGGCTTAGCACAAAACCCTGGGTAAGGAGGTAAGGGGCTCCCAGGTAATCCCTACTTCCTGTCACTGACCCTAGAACAGGAGTCACAGTGTGGATACCTTCTGTAAATGTAGGGTCAGAAAGATGATGCAAATAAGTCAAGTGGTCAGTGAAACAATAGAGGGTGCTGGGGCTGTAGCAAACGGGAGAGCTCATGCCCATTAGTGAGAGATGCTACTATGTAGTTTGGGCCAGTTGCTGCCATATGGGAATGTGGTGCGATGTAACCAAACATTGGACTTTCCCAAGATAAGTAAAAAATATCAGGATTTTAATGGAAAAGAGTTGGCAGTTAGTTCAAAGAAAAACATGAAAAATACCTATACATAGAATTGATGAAGGCAGCACAGTTTTTTTAATTTCACCAATTCCCCAGATAAAGATAAACAGAGCAATGAGAGACCAACCTCTCCTAAACTGTGGACATTTGCATCAAACTAGGTGATAAGGTATCCCCATGAGCCCGGAAGCATAAGCGGGTAAGGACAAACCACTGACGTCCTCCAGCCCTGTATGATCTCATCATCCATGTAGGATGAAGCAGTGAGGTATCTGATGGACCTGAGAAAATAACACCAAATAACCAACAGATGCTTACTGGGAAGCACGGGGTGGGGGGCAATTTGAAAATAGCAGCTGAAACTGGAAGGTGATGCCCAGTCCACTCGTGGGTGAGTGCAAGGGGTCTGTGGCAAAGTCTGAAAGGGTGAAGCAGTCCAGACCCTATAAACACTCAAATTGTTCAGCCAGGCATCCCCAGCCCAGGTTCCACATATTGATGAGAAATTGCTGGGATGGGATCAAAATTAAGTAGAATAGGGATCACGGAACCAAAAAGAGAGAGAAGGCCCCTGTCAAAATGCGTAGGGGAAAAGAGCCAGGAAATCTCAGACGGCAAGCTGCCATCTGTTTTAATACTACCCAAAAACAACCAAAGAGGGAGCTCTGTGACGTTAGAAAAGGCCTCCTTCACAAAGTTCAGGAAAATTATGTTCACATAAAAATGAACATTATGGAAATACTGAGGACAAAACCCACACAAAAATTATGATAAGAACAAAGAGAATAAGGTACAAAATAATTTCTATACAGACAGTGGAAGAATGCCAGAAAGATATGCCCACAAAACAAATAAAAAATGTAACCTAATGAGCTAAAATGATGTAACGAAAATGAGCTAAAAGACATTAAGAAAATGACATCATCATCAACATAAATGAGAATAATGATATAAACTTCAGAAATTATATGACAAATACAGGAAGGAATTAGAAGGAAAGAAAAAAGTTATTTCACAAATGAAGATTAAAACTGCAAGAACACAAGAATAAATAAATATAATAAAAATGTCTTAAGACTAACAGAAGGTAAAAAGGAGGAAACTTTTTTTTTTAAAGATTTTATTGGGGAACTGGGGAAGGAGAACAGACAAGTTGCTGTCCTTTTGTTCTTTAGTCTAGTTGTGGAGGACGCCGCTTCACTGGCCTATGTTGGTACTGTGATCATTTCGCTCATCCTGGCTGAGGCAGTCGGTCGCCAGCCATTGGACGGCCGCTCACAGTGGCTCACGGCAGTTCTGGCGGCTGCCGGCCACTCACACTGGCTTCCAGCCACTCATGGTAGCTCATGGCAGCCCGCTGCAGCCCTGCTGCAGCCTACGCCATCACTGGTGACTCATGGCAGCCCAGCTCCAGGTCGAGCTGTTGTTCCCCATCTTAGCTGTAGAGGGCGCAGCATCACTGGCCCCCATATGGAATCTGAATGGGCAGCCCTGCTGCTCAGAGCTCACACTCTCAAGCCAACTCTTAACCAACTGAGCCACTTGGCCGGCCCAGAGAAAACTTTTAAGAGTGAAAAAAAAAATGAAATAAAGATAAAAGGAATTGGAGAGAAAATTTAAATATTGAACAGAAAGAAGCATGGAATATCCCGTATGTAGCAATAGGGGTCCTTGAAGAAGAAAACCAAGGTAAGGGACAAAGCTAATGCTAGAGATCATAATTTAAGAAAACATTCCTGAAATATAATAATAATAAAAGGCCTGAACCTATATATTGAAAGAACACAAGTATATAGTATACCTGAGAAATTGAGCTTGAATGACAGATAGCAAGACATATTCTGGTAAAATTACTGCACTTTAAGAAGAAAAAAAAATTTTTTTAAGCAGAAGAAAATTAAGCATTTTGCCATAAAGAGAAAATAGCTTACAAGGAAAAGAAAAATTAGGTTACCATCAGACTTTCTGACAACAATGCTTTATGTTAGAAGGAAATGATGTGATATTTTTAAGATACTTGAAAGAAAATATAATTCAAGAGTTTTAAATTCAGAAAAACTGACTTTCATGTACAAAGGGCATCGGTAACTATTATCAACATGCACTGTTGATACGCAATGGCCATATGATCTGAAAATATAGTTATGGTACAACTACAAAAATTTAGGGGGCTATGAGAGAACATATGTAGATTTTTAAAAATTATTTTCAGTAATACAAAAAGTGCTGGTAGTATTTGTATTGTTTTTCTGAGACTGTTGAGTGAATAATGTGAGATAATGAAAATGATTGATCCTGGGAAATGCTAGTCTTCTTATCTCCTGAATCCTCAAGAAACCATGACACTCAGTTTGGAAGAAAGGAGATACAGACATAATAGGAAAGAGATTAGGTAAAACCCAGTAGTTATAAATTTGAATCGAAGGTATCAGTATCTGGATTTTGTCCAACTCTATGCTGGAGTCTGGCTTGCCCTTTGTAGCTGTGCAATCCTAGGCAACTAGCTTTCTGTCTCTGGGCCTTGTTTTGTTTAACTATAAAATGGAGATAAACTTCATTAGGGCTTTTTCTGGTCAAGATGATGGAGTAAGTAAATGCTATGCTTACCTTCTCTCACAACCACATCAAAATGACAACTAAACTACAGAACAACCATCATTGAGAATTGCCTGAAGTCTCGCTGAACTGTAGCCCTACAACTAAAGACATACAGAAGAAGCCACCTAGAGACTGGTAGGAGGGGCAGAGACCGGAAATGGGCTGAACTCACACCGTTTGTGACCATCAAAAATCAGGAGAGATGTATCAGCTATGGAGGTCCTTGGAGAAGGAGAGAGGGGCCCTAGCCCCACACCAGGATCCCCAGCCCAGGGTTCCAGTTCTGAGGAAAGAAGTCCCAATAACTTCTGGCTGTGAAAACCAGCAGAGATTGTGGCTGAGTGAGACTGAGGGCAGCTGCAGTCTCAGGTGCTCCTCTTAAAGAGACTGCACATATACTTACTCACTGATGGTGAATAGCTCTGAGCTCTAGTGCTAGGGTAGCAGCTCAGAGGGCAAAAGGAACATACAGGGAGGAACTGAGATGTCTGGCTTGAGAGCAAGGGTTGGTGGGGCAGCCCTGGATGGAGGAGCTGGCAGAAGTCATTGTTTATTTGTTGAGCCCTCTCCCCTCCTGGTTGGCAGACACAGGCAGCCACCATATCTGAGTCTCCATCAATCTAGCTGACACCATTCATTCACCCTGCCTTGGTGATTCCTTGAGACCCTGCCCCACACAAATCTGGGGCACACCCAAACTGTTTCCAGTGGCTTTTCCATACAAACGGCTTGTCTTGGCTCATGCTGTGGACTTTCCTAAAATCTATCAAATGTTCACAAAACTCAAACTAAAGCAGCATCTGGCTTCAGTGTGTCCTGTACCTATAGGTGAGCAGCCTTAAGCCCGACACTAGTGACAACCAGCCTCAGTTCATGACTTGGCCTTTGAGGCATCTCCAAGCCCAGCATGGGTGGTGGCCATATGCAGGTTGCTTTGTGGCTCATGTCAAGTGGCCCCTGGCAGAACTCAGGCTGCAGCTGAACTTGGACGGCAGTGAGTCCCCTCCCAGGAGGCCCTGGAACTAGCATGCCCAGTGGCCAGCTCTGGACCAAGCCAGAGCATCATCTGGCCATCTACAAGAATGACACACCCAAAGGGCAGGCTGGTTAGAAACCACAGCCATGCTAGAGTGAATTCTGCTCTGTAGGGTCAGCCCCTGCACCACAGCTCCTTCACTGTAGTCATGGCCAGTCTTCACAACCAATCAGCCCAAGAGTCAATCCCTCCCATTGACATGCAAACAGCAACCAAGGCTCAACTACAACAGGAGGGCACACACCCCCCACACAAGGGACACACCTGGCATACCCAGTTCTGGTGACGAGGAAGACTGTGCCACTGGGTCCCACAGGACACCTATTACATAAGGCCACTCTGCTAAGACTGGGAGGCATAGCAGCCCTGCCTAATACATAGAAACAAACACAGGGAAGCAGCCAAAATGAAGACAAAGAAACATGTCTCAAATAGAACGGAACAAAGCTCCAGAAAAAGAACTAAACAAAATGGAGACAAGCAATCTACCAGACACAGAGTTAAAAACACTGGTTATGTATATGCTCAGTGATCTCAGGGAGAACCTCATCAAAGAGATAGGAAACATAAGAAATGAAATGGAAAATATAAAAGAGAACCAGTCAAAAATGAAGAATGCATTAGAGGGAGTCAACAGTAGATTAGATGAAGCAGAAGACTGAATCAGAAATTTAGAAGATAAGATAGCAGAAAACACCCAAACATAACAGCAAAAGAAAAAAAGAATTTTTGAAAAATGAGGATAGTTTAAGAGGCCACTTGGACGACATCAAGCATATCAACATTGGCATCATAGGGGTACCTGAAGGAGAGAAGGGAGAGCAAGAAATTGAAAACCTATTTGAAGAAATAATGACTGAAAACTTCCCTAACTTGGGGAAGAAAATAGATAGAAGCCTATGAAACTCAGAGTCCCAAACAAGATGAACCCAAAGAGACCCATACCAAGACGCATCATAATTAAATGCCCAAGGTTAAAGACACAGAAAGAATTTTAAAAGCAGCAAGAGAAAAGCAGTTAGTAACCTACAAGGGAGCTGCCATAAGACTATCAGCTGATTTCTCAACAGAAACTTTGTAGGCCAAAAGGAATTGGAAGGAAATATTCAAAGAGATGAAAAGTAAGGACCTGCAACCAAGATTATTCTACCAGTAAAGATATTTAAAATTGAAGGACAAAGAGCTTCGCAGAGAAGACAAAGTCAAAGCAGTTCATTACCACCAAACTAGTATTACAAAGAATCTTAGAGGGACTTCTTTAAGATGGGGAAGGAAAAAAAAAAGAATTCAAAAACATGAATAATAAAATGGCAATAACTACATATCTATTAACAATTACTTTAAATCTAAATGGATTAAATGCTCCAATCAAAAGACGGGGGGGGGGGCGGCTGGTGGCTCAGTTGGTTAAGAGCACAAGCTCTGAGCAACAGGATTGCGGGTTCGATTCCCACATGGGACAGTGAGCTGCACCCGAGCTGAGCTGGTGCTGAGCTGCCGATGGGCAGCCAGATGGCTCAGCTGGTGAGAGCGCTTGCTCTTACCAACAAGGTTGCCGGTTCAACTCCTGCATGGGATGGTGGGCTGCACCCCCCACAACTAGGTTGAAAATGGTGAATGAACTTGGAGCTGAACTGTGCCCTCCAAAACTAAGACTGAAGGCCAACAACATGACTTGGAGCTGATGGGTCCTGGAAAAAGCACATTGTTCCCCCCAAAAAACATTGTTCCACAATAAAGTTATTTTTTAAAGACAAGATGGCTGAATGAATAAGAAAACAAAACCCTTACGTATGCTGCCTACAAGAGAATCACTTCAGATTGAAAGACACAGACAGACAGAAAGTAAAATGATGGAAAAAAATATTTCATGAAAATTGAAATGAGAAAAACAAAAAAAGCTAGGGTAGCAATACTTACACCAGACAAAATAGACTTTAAAACAAAGGCTATAACAAGATACAAAGAAAGACCCAGTAAAATCCCACTTATGGGTATTTATCCATGAAAACCCAAAACACTATTTTGAGGGGACATGTGCATCCATGTGTTCATTGCAGCATTGTTTACAATGGCCAAGATGTGGAGGCAGCCTGGGTGTCCCTCAATGGATGAATGGATAAAGAGGAGGTGGTACATATATACAGTGGAATATTGCTTGGCCAGTGAAAGAAATGGGTTCTTGGCATCTGTGGCGACATGAATGGACCTGGAGGGTATTGGGCTGAGTGGAGTATATCAGACAGAAAAAGACAGATGCAGTGTAATTTCACTTATATGTGGAAGCTAAAGAACAAAATAAACAAACAAAACAGAAACAAACGCACAGATACAGGGAACATTTTGATGGTTGCCAGGTGGGAGGGGGTTTGGGAGTGGGTGAAAAAGAGGAAGGGATTAAGAAGTACAAATTGGTTGTTACACAGTAGTCATGGGGATGTAGGGTACAGCATAAGGAATATAGTCAATGATATTGTGATTGTGTGGTACAGTGTCAGGTGGTTGCTGGACTTATCATGGTGATCACTGTTACTGACTATATTCCTTATAGGCATATAAATGTTGAATAACTATGGTGTATACCTGAAACTAATATAACATTATGTTAGCTATATTTTAATAAAATATCTTTTTTTAAAAAAGGAAGAAAGTATCAGTATCTGTATGGTATTTTCTAGCTCTGTCCACTGAAAAGGCCTAGAAAGAATGATCAACCCAGTGGCAATGGACACCTATAGCACACGGATTGTGGTCTTGAAATACCATTTCCCACGAGATGGAATCAGGGCTTCTTGAGAAGTGTCAGATTTCAGATGTGAGGCTGGAAACATACAAGGTAAGTCTGGAATATTTTGTGATACTAGATGGCAAACAGTTTATCAAAGAGCATGAAAATCATGTTAAAGGGTCCAGGAGCCAAGTTAAAGAGCTTGCACTGGCCAAGGATGAGTCTACTTGAACTTCAATAAAGATAATAATTAAAATGGATTGAAACCCATTACATACACTTAAATATTGTGCTCATAATATTGTGTTAATAATTATAAATGTGTATTTTTATTATATATTATGTTATATTTATAATATGTTTATAAAAATATGAACTATAATATTATAATAAATATATAGTCATTATATATAAATATATTATATGTAAGTATATAATCGGTCAGCTTGGTAAGATGATAGGGAACGAGTCTGTTATCTTGAAATTTGATAAAGAGGATAGATCAAGTATTTATGATATCTTTCCTGTATGAATTATAGGGGAAGTATCTCTTTATAGAATTTCCAACTATTTTCTCTTTATTCCAACTCACCTATAAAAAGGAAATGATTAAATTGGAATTTCAACATTTATATCCTCTAACAAATGGTTGAATCTAGGCATTGGCCACCAATGGCATCATAAAAGGAAAAGAAAAGACATTAGTTGCCTCCTAATGTACCACTTATGGTCTGGCCAAAGGGGTCGAACCTGAGTTTGATGAGACCTCCGGATCCAGTTGCCCATTTGCAGGAAATCGGGGGGACAGGGGATCATGCTGAATGGCATTAGTGAGCAATCAGCGAAACCCAGACAGTGGGAAATTCAGGTCAGATGATTCAGATTCTTCAATGGATCGAATGTTAGAGAAAGAAAGGGATGGAGGGCAAGCAAACTGTAGCGCCTTAAGCTACATGGCGAACTGTTTAAATGGGCAAGAGTATCGTCACTAAGGCTGTACATTTGAGTGATAAAATATAAAGTAAACATGAAGAATTGTTTACTATAAAAGAGACTATAGTGACTTTGTGGGGGGAGGCAGGAGGTTGGGACTGGAGAGAGGCACAAGGAAGGAACTTCTGGGGAAACTGGCAAACGTTCTATTTCTTGACCTGGGTGGTGGTTATGAGGCTGTTTGTCTTATAATAATGTCTTCAAGCTATCCATTTGTTTTGGTTTTGTGTATTTGTTTTCTTTTAAAACAAGAAGTCGTTTGTTTGATTTTTTTAACCCACATACATAGGTAGGTCAAAGATAACAACAAACACATTGATCAGACATCCTTGGTCATTAAGACTTCCAGGTTCAGATTCTGCCTTGGAGGAATGGGTGTTGGCTATAGCATGCACTCGCAACTGCATGTTCTCTCTGGCTTTTAGACATTTGAAAAGATTATCCAATGAATAGGTAGAGGTCATGAGAGTACGCTACAGTCTTTAATTAGGAGCCAAGAATGACCTGAATAATAAAACAGAACTTGGCCCAGAGTAGAGGGCTCCTTGCTTTTGACATTTCTACTTTATTTTAACCAGAAGCCCTTTGGGGTCACAGAGTCCCAGAAAATGTCAAGAGAAATGTACATTTAATAATGGTGGCTCAATATTGTTAGGAGACTTTTTCCTTAACAACATCCAATATGTAAAATTTCATGGTAACTGTGATAGTTCCATCACAATTACATTTTCCCCTTTGCAGTAGGGTTTGGCAGTCAAGGTTCCTTTACATCGTAGCTTGCAGGAAAAGGTAAGCACTTGTTTACAAAACTATAATTGCTTCCCAGAGTGGAGGGAGGTGTGGGCTGTTCAACGGATGGTCCAGCCACTGGGCAAACAAGACATAGTAACACACAGGGGACCCATGGTTCTGAGGGCTATGATGCGCATAACAATGCAAAGAATTGGAGAATGCCATTCATTTCCAGCTTCCCAGGCCAAACTCACTTTTCTTTTTCATAAGCTTGGATCATCACACAATAGGACAAGCTACCCTAACAAAATCAGTGAGCTCAGGATTTCTGAATCATTTGTTGAGCACATTGGGCTACACACTTACCTAAGTAATTATTCAAATTAGTCATAAAGGCTTTTTTTTTCTTTGTCCTATTTGGGGCTTGTTAGTGAGGGGGAACAGAATATGTGACCCCAATTTGCCACATTAGCATGTGGATTATTTTGAGCTGAAGACAATCAAGACCCAATCAGCTCAAGAGGAGCTGTTTACCTTGCTCTTATCTGCCTAAAAGAATTAAGTAGAGGGCTTGTTCCAGGAGAGAGCTAATACCACAGTTAACTTTCTTTCAGAAAGACTCATCCGCACGGCTTAGCAAACGTTTGTCTACCAGACACTCTTCTTATCTTCCTGCGAATCGTCTTTCTCCCCTTGAAGCCTTAGACCCCTAGCCCCTTCTCCTTAGCTCGGGATTTCATATAAGCCTCCATCGCCTGACTGTCTTTGGGTCGCATGGCTTTGGGACTCCTGTATGTATGAAATTTCTCCTGCTAATCTGTCTTATGTCAATCTAATTATTAGACCAGCCGGAGAACCTAGGAGGAATGAAGGGGAAAGTTTTCTGCCCTTACTTTAGGGTCTGCATTCCCTTCCTATGCTTGGAGACTTCTCAGTGGTATGGATTTTGGTGAGAAGAAGAGACTATCTTTCACTATAAACGCTGAAAAAGCCAATTACTCATTTTCCCAGTCTCCTTTGTGGTTAGGGAGCAGGCACATGTCCTGGGCCCAACCAATCAGAAACACTCACTCCAGACTTTGCAGCCAAGAAACAATGACAGTGGGGAATTTTTGATGCAGTAGTGGAAGGCATGCAGGCATCCTGTTTCTATGGACAGTGGTGTCAGAATTGACCGTGCGAGCTTCAGTGTCCTGGGTTGGATGGTGGCAGAAGCAAGGTCTGCACTGATTTGGTTCTAGGGCATGGCATTCCTGCACAGCCTACCTCTGTTGTTGCTTATTTTCTCAGAATGACTATTCTATAGTCTTGTTGGCATTTTTTTTTTGTAACTTTCAATTTAGAAACCTGGCTGACACCATGGACTGATAATGTCATGATAAGCCACGTAGAGTGAAAGGGGACAAGGCCTCAAAGAAAACAGCTAAACTAATCTTTATGAGAAAAGAAGAGGAATATTTTTTTTTGTATTAAGGAAGAAGTGGAGAGAAGGATGGTAAGAAGAAAGGGTGTGGAGTTGGAACAATGTAGGGTGAACAACCTGTGAAGATTCTCTGAGGTGTAAGGTCATGTTAAGAATATCTAGCGGGGCCAGCCGAGTGGCTCAGTTGGTTAAGAGTTGGCTTGGGAATGCGAGCTCTGAGCAACAAGGCGGCCGGTTCAGTTCCCACATGGGCCAGTGATGCTGTGCCCTCTACAGCTAAGATTATGAACAACAGTTCAACCTGGAGCTGGGCTGCCGTGAGTCGCTGGCGACAGCGTAGGCTGCAGTGGGGCTGCAATGGGCTGCCATGAGCTACCATGAGTGGCCAACAGAAATCGTGAGCAGCCGGCAGCCGGCGAGAGCTGCCGTGAACCACCATGAGCAGCCGTCCAATGGCTGGCAACAGACTGCTTCAGCTGGGAAGAGCACAATGATCATACCAACTTGGGCCAGTGAAGTGGCATCCTCCACAACTAGACTGAAGAACAGAAGGACAGCAACTTGTCTGTTCCCCTTCCCCAATTCTCCAATAAAATCTTAAAAAAAAAAAGAATATCTAGTGTTCAGTGTAAAATTGTTTTCAATGTAAATTACTCTACTCTATGGCTTGCTTCCTTGACTCTACAAGGTGTTTAGAAATAAAACATACTCCATACTCATGAATGCTTTGCGTAAGTGGGGTTTTGGGCATACTGTGGGCAGAAGAGGATGAGTTTCACAGATGGGTCATAGAAAGTGAGATAGAGGAGCTATGAGAAAAATCAAGAGCCCAGAGCCAGAGGAGCACATATAAGTTGAAGTCCTCTGGACATGTGCAAACATCTTCTGGAGGGGCTGCTACAGAATAATGACTAGGGTTCAAGACCTTGACTGGCCTCTGGAGCCACTTGGGGGCAGCACAGGAGGCGGTGCCTTCTGTTTGGGAGGCAAGGAAAGGCAGGAGGCAATGAATTCCAGAGACAGGAGCATGGATGGGAGTCAAATGTAAGAAGTGCTGAAGGCAAATGAGTCAACACACAATTGGAACAAGGAGATACAGAACAGGAAAACTGATTTCTAGGAGGCTTTCATCCTTTTATTTTTAATCAGATATTTTGAGGTATAATTTACATACCATAAAATTGTAATGTGCAAGTCAATGATTTTTGAGCTGTGCAACCATAATTATAATGCAGCTTTAGATAATTTCCACCACCTCAAAAGTTCTCTTGTGCCACTTATAGTTAATCCACATTCCTGTTCCTAGCCCCAGGCAAACACTGATCTACTTCCCATCTCTATAAATTTGCCTTTTTTGGAAATGGCATACAAATGGAATCATACCATATATAGAATTTTGGATGTGGCTTCTTTCGCTTAACATGATGTTTTTAAGGTTTTTCCACGATATAACATGTATCAGTAGTTCACTCTTTTTTATTGCTGGATAGCACTCCATTGCATGCACGCATCACATTTTTTAAAACCCATTCAACAGTTAATGGACAAGATTATACAATGGGGAAAGGACAGTCTCAATAAATGGTGTTGGGAAAACTCGATAGCCATGTATTATTGAATGAAACTGGACCACTAAACTATTAATATACAAAATTTTAACCTCAAAATGGATTAAAGACTTGAACGTAAGACCTGAAACCATTAAAATACTAGAAGAAAATATAGGCAGTAAACTCCTTACCATAGGTCTTGGAGATGATATTTTGAATCTGGCACAAAAAGTAAAAGCAGCAAAGGTAAAAATAAACAGGTGGGACTACATTAAGCTAAAAAAGCTTCTGCACAGCAAAGGAAACCACTAACAAAATGAAAAGGCATCCTACTGAATGGGAGAAAATATCTGCAAACCATATATTTGATAAAGGGTGATCCAAAAGATATAAAGAACTCATACAACTGAACAGCAAAAACAAACAAACAAACAAAAAAACCCAATCTGATTCAAAAAATGGGCAGAAGATCTGCACAGATATTTTTCTAAAAAAGACAAACAAATGGCCAACTGGTACATGAAAAGATGCTCAACATCATTAATTGTCAGAGAAATGCAAATCAAAACCATAATGAGATATCAACTCACACCTATTTGAATGGATATTATAAAAAAGATAAGAAATAACAGATCCAAGATGGCAGAATAAACACTGTGCTTGCATCCTTCCATGAACACATTACAATTACAACTGAATTATAGAACAATCAACCTGGAGAAGCACCTGAAGTTTAGCTGAACAGATGTCTTATGACTAAAACTATAAACAAGAAGCCATGTCAACACCGGTAGGAGGGCCAGAGATGCAGAACAGGCCTTGCCTGCGTGTGATGGTTGAGAATTAGGAGGGATATATCAGCTGTGGAGATTCCTCCCAAAGGAGGAAGGGACCTCAGCCTCCCACACCAGGCTCCCAGCCTGGAGTACTAGTGCCAGGAAGAGGAGCCCTCTCAACATCTGGCGGTGAAAAACAGTGGGGATTCCGACCATTTGGGTGGGCTGAAAGGTTTCAGGAAACTCAGACATCTTTATAAATGGCCCCCACACAGACTCACTCGCAAGCACTCATCTTGGGCTCCAGCGGAGGGACAGTCACTTGAGGGGCCTCAGAGACATATGGAGTAGAGGGCAGACTGAGGTGTGTGGCTTCCGGGAAAGAACTAGAGGACAGTTGGCATTTTCCTGGTGAGGGTTTGACCTTTGTGCAGCCAGCAGGTTAGCACCATCTTTCCTGTGTTGAGCCCACCCCCTTTGACCAAATCTGAATCTGATTGGCCTAGAGAGCTCCACTGCTCGGCCCTGCTGACTCACTGGGAACCTTGTCCCATCCAACTCAGGCACCAGTGGGGGCACTTTCTCTGAGAGCAGCCAGCCCCATCCGCATTGCACTCTTTTATGAAAAACGACTGGGGTCCGGCAGGCCACAGGTGGGCAGCACCTGGCCTCGGCATTCTCTGAGGCTTTTGCTTAGTTGCTCCAGGCTTAGCATTGGCACTGAACCAAAATTTACATTAACCTGGTAACCACAATTCTTCCCACTCTAGTCACTCCCTGATATCCTGCCTCACTCAATTTGCATACCACATGAGGCTCTATCAGCAGCTGAACCAAAAGGAAGGCAGGAGATAGCAGCAGGCCTCTGAGTGTTCCGGCTTTTTGCAGAGCTACCGCAGGCCCAGTACTGGCGACAGACATCCTCGGTTCATAGAATGCCCTCTCCCATGTGCCTCCAGGTTTAGCACAGGCAGCGGAAAAACATGGATCGCTTTGTAGTCCTACCAGGTAGTCCCTGAACAGTCCTAGGCAGTGGCGACCTGGGCCTGCATAAGAGCACCTCCAAAGAGTCCCCAGAACCAACATACTTGGAGGTTGGCTTTAGACCACAGTAGAACACCACCCAATTAGCCCACAAGTGGCAAACACAAAGGGTGGTGTCAACAGACATCAGAGCCCCCTGGGGTGAATCCCACTCAGTCGGGTAAGCCCTCCACACAGCAGTTTGTAAAGGATTAAAAAGTACAAATTCGCAGTTAAAAAATAGTCATGGAGCTGTAAAGTATAGGGAATATAGTCAATGATATGGTAATAACTATGTATAGTGCCAGGTGGGTACTAGACTTGTCAGGGGGATCACTCCTTAAATTTTGTAAATGTATAACCACTGTGCTGTACACCTGAAACTAATATAAAATAATACTGAATGTCAACTGTAATTGAAAAATTTGAAAAGGGGATAAAAGGCAAAGGGGAATAAGAGGTCCAAATTTCCAGGTATAAAACAAATAAGTCATGGGGATGTAACGTACAGCATCGGGAATATAGTCAATAATATTGTGATAGCGTGGTACAGAATCAGATGGCTGCTGAACTTATCATGGGGATCACTTCTTTAGGTCTATAAATGTCGAATAACTATGGTGTAACCCTGAAACAAACATAAGATTGTATGTTAGCTATATTTTTAATAAAAATCTTTAAAAAATTGTTTTTAAAGCAAAAACAGATAAGAAATAACAATTGTTGGCAAGAATGTGGAGGAAACTTTGTGCACTATTGGTGGGAATGTATATTGGTGCAGCCACTAGGGAGGTTCCCCCCAAAATTAAAAACAGAACAAGCATATGATCCAGCGATCCCACTTCTAGGTATTTATCTGAAGAAAACAAAAACACTAACTCAAAAAGAATTTATGCACCTCTATGTTAATTATAGCATTATTTACCATACCCAAAATATGGACACAACCTAAGTATCTATTGATGGATGAATGGATGATGAAGATGTCACACACACACACACACACACACACACACACACACACACACACACACAGAGAAATATTATTCAGCCATAAAAAAGAACGAAATCTTGCCATTTGCAACAACATGGATGAACCTCAAGGGAACTATCCTAAATAAAGTAAGTCAGACAGAGAAATACAAATACTTTATGATCTTTCTTATATGTGGAATCTAAACCAAACCAAACCAAAACAGGCTCCTGGATTCAGAGAACAGATTGGTGGTTGCCAGAGGAAAGGGGTGGAGGTGGGAAAATTGGGTGAAGGGAATCAAAAGGTTTTTTGTTTTGTTTTTTTTAAATTGGGGAATTGGGGGATGGGAACAGCGCTGGGGAATTGGGGGAAGGGGAACAGACAAGTTGCTGTCCTTTTGTTCTTCAGTCTAGTTGTGGAGGACGTTGCTTCACTGGCCCAAGTTGGCACCATCATTGCACTCTTCCTGGGCGAGGCAGATCAGTCGCCGGCTTCTGGACGGCCGCTCACGCTGGCTGCTGGCTGCTCACGCTGGCTGCTGGCTACTCACGCTGGCTGCTGGCTACTCACTGTAGCCCATGGCAACCCACTGCAGCAGGGGCTGCAGCCTACGCCATCGCTGGCGACTCACAGCAGCCCAGCCCCAGGTCGAGCTGTTGTTCAGCATCTTAGCTGTAGAGGGCAGTGTCACTGGCCCTCATATGTGGGATCCGAACCGGGGCCCTCTGGCGTCCCAAGCCAGCTCTTAACCAACGTGCCACTCGGCCGGCCCTCAAAAGGTTTTTTTAAAAAAGGAATTAGAAAGGTTTTAAAACAACAATGATAAAGGCCCACTGGAAAAGACAAAATATGGACGATGGGGTTATTTCCACATTTTGACTATTGGGAGTAATGCTGCTATAAACACTTGCATACAAGTGTTTGAGTGGACATGTGTTTTCATCTCTTGGT
Organism: Hipposideros armiger; assembly: GCF_001890085.2. Classification (NCBI taxonomy): domain Eukaryota; kingdom Metazoa; phylum Chordata; class Mammalia; order Chiroptera; family Hipposideridae; genus Hipposideros; species Hipposideros armiger. The sequence goes on along the minus strand of NW_017731458.1, from coordinate 232,747 downwards.
AGATACCTAGGAATTGCTGGGTCACATGATAACTCCATGTTTAAACTTTAGAGGAAATACCAAATTGTTTTCTAAAGTGGCTGTACCACTTTACAGTTCCACCAACAATGAATGAGGGTTCCAGTTTCTTCACATACTAACACCAAATACTGTCAGTCTTTTTTATTAGAACCACTTTAGTAGGTGTGTGGTGGTATTTCACTGTGGTTTCAATTTGCATTGCCCTAATGACTAATGACATGGAGTATCTTTTCATGCACTTATTAATCATTCATGTAATTTCTTTGGTAAAGTGTCTATTCAAATATATTACCCATTTAAAAAATGGGTTGTTTGTCTTCTTATAATTGAGTTATAAGAGTTCTCTACATATTCTGAATATAAGTTCTCTATATTATTTGCAAATATTTATATTGCTTTCAATATTTATATTATTTGCAAATATTCTCTCCTACTCTGTGGCTTATCTGTTCATTTTCTTAATGGTGCCTTTTGAAGAAGATTTTCTTTTTTATTTAGACAAAGTCTAATTTATCAAAAATTTTCTTCTTTTATGGATACACTTTTAGTGTCATAGCCACAGAGTCTCTGTCTAGAACAAAGTCAGAAAGATTTTCTCCTATTAAAATATTTTATAGTTTTTGCTTTTACGTTCAGTTTCTTGACCCACTTTGAGTTAATTTTTGTGTATGGTATGGTATATGGTGTAAGTTTGGTTTTTTTGTATATTGATATCCTATAAGTCCCACCACTTTTGGTTGAAAAGATCATTCTTTCCCCACTGACTTGACTTGGTATTTTTGTCAAAAATTAATTGACCATGAATGAAAGGATTTATTTCTGGACTCTCAGTTCTGTTCCACTGATCTATATGTCTATTCTTATGCCACTACCACACTTGCTTGATTTCTGTAGATTTATAGTAAGTTTTGAAGTTGGGTAGTTTATGCCCTTCAAATTTGTTCTTTTACAAAAGAGTTTTAGCTATTTTAGATCCTTTGAATGTCCACATAAATTTTATAATCAGTTTGTCAGCTTCCTAAAAAAAAAGCCTCTTAAAATTTCCAGGGGGATTGAATTGAATCTATTGATCAATTTGGAAAGAATATTGAGTCCTCCAACCCATGAACATAAACTAGTTCTCCATTTATTTAGATAACTCTCTAATTTCTCTCAGCACTGCTTTATCATTTTCAGTGATCAAGTTTTGCACTATTTTTGTTAAATTTATTCTTAAATATTTTACTCTTCGATGCCATTGTAAGTAAAATTATTTTCCTAATTTTAATTTTGGATTGTTCATTGCTAGCATATAGATATATAATTGATTTTGAAATATTGATCTTGTATCCTGCACCTTTGTTAAATTTGTCCATTAGTTCTAGTAGTTTTTATTTTATTTTATTTTATTTTGTTTTTGATAGGTTCCATAGGCTTTTCCACATATAGGTTCAGGTTGTATGAGAATAAAAAGTTTTGCTTCTTCCTTACTTATCCATGTACCATTAGTTTCTTTTTCTCACCTTACTTCACTGATTAGAACCTCCAATACAACATTGAATAGGAGTAATAAAAGTTGACATCCTTGCCTTTTTCCTGATCTTCAAGGGGAAACATTCAGTCTTTCATCATTAAGTATTGTATAAACTCTGTTTTCCTAGATATCTTTTATCCAACTGAGGGAGTATCCTATTAGTCTTAGTTTGTTGAAGAAAAAAAAACTTATCATGAATGGATGCTGGACTTTGTGCAACGTTTTTCTCTGCACCGATTGTGGTTATGTGGTTTTTGCTCTTTATTCTATTAATATGGTATATTATGTCAACTGATTTTCAGATGTTAAACCAAGTTTGCATTCCTAGGACAAATCCCACTTGGTCATGGTATAATCTTTTTATATATTGATTAATTTAGTCTGCTAATATATAAGAAATTTTGCATCTATGTTTATAAGGGATATTGACCTATAGGTTTCCTCTCTTGTGATGTCTTTGTCTTGGGTTTCAGGGTAATATTGGTGTTATCTAATGAGCTGGGAAGTGTTCCCTCCTCCTCTATTTCCTGAATCAGTTTTTGGAAGATTGGTATGATTTCTTCTTTAAAAATGTGGTAGAAATCATCAGGGAAGTCATCTGGACCTGAACTTTGTGTGTGTGTAGCAGAGGGTGGGGGGATTTTAAATTATTAATTCAATTCCTTTGCTTGTTAGAGGCCTATGCAGATTTCCCACACTTTCTTAAGTCAGTTTTGGTCATCTGTGCCCATTTGCCTGGACTTAATCTGCAGGTCCTGTCCCTCTGTTCTGTGTAGCTGCTTATGTCTCTGCTATTTCTAGAAATTTTCTTATTTTTATCTTTTGGTTTAGCTTCCTAAGGCCTGCCCAATTTCTACCAAGCTTAGTGGTTAGCCAATAAAATTGGGCAGAGCTTGCGCTCCAACACCTCTAGCCAATAGGGCTTCTACCTTCTGTGGGTGGATCTGTGTGTGGGTTAGGAAGGGCATTCAAAGTTCAGGCAGCTTTCAAGTCTGCTATGGTTTTTACTTTCCACAGGACGCCTTAGGTCCCTCCATATTTCAACAGCCACATCAGTCATGGATGTGTGGAGGGCTTATCACACCCCCTGTAGTCTCTCATTTCCCGGATCTCTCTGTTACATTTCTGGCTAGTGCTCTGGTCTGTGGCTTGCCTCACCTGGGATCTCAGCCTGAGGCCAGGAGAGCTGCGGGTTCCCCCTTCACAGCAGGCACGGGCTTTGTTTTCCACTTTTAATCAAATCAGCCCCCTCTGGCAGTGAAGCTGATGGTTTTCTTGGCCAGTAAGAATGCCCTGGACTCTTGCTGCTGTTCCCTGAAGCCCCAAAGTTTCTCACAAATAAACAATTCTTGATTTCTTGTTTGCCTTTGGTCAATTTCCAGAGCCTTGAAATGGTTGTTTTTGACAATTGTGTCAAAAACACAATTGTCAAAAGAGTTGCTTTTTTTGCAGGGAGGATTTGTCAGCTTCTTCATTCTTCTATAGCTGGAAGTCCCCTTCATCTTTTTAAAAATGCTGTGTGTGTGGCCTGTCAGCTTGGCTTCTCCTTGTTTTAGAGGTTCTATTGGGCATTTGGAAGCCAAGGAGTATAAGCTCTGTATGAAAAAGGCAGGACTAGAAATGGTGCCGGGGAAGGTGTGACTTGGGTCACTGGAGAGACTGAGAAACCATGGGAGACCAAGAGGTGATGGAGATAGTGAGGAGGTGGGAGACAGGGACACAGAGGGGGAGGCAAGCACTGACTGCATGGTCTAAAGGACAATATGGAACTAAAAAAATTAAAAACCCTACCATCCTTTCATGCCGCCAACCTCACAGCCACTGTTTCCATGAGTGTGTCCTCCCAGGCACTTGGTTTGAATTTCCAGTGCTCTGGGGAGTGGGCAGGCATTAGGGTGCAGATGGGAATACACTGGCTATGCCATGAGGTGGGTAGGATGGCAGGGGATCACGTACTCTTGGGAAGTGAAAATGGCCTGCCTGCTATCAGCAATAGCTAAGGGGTCTGGAATTGCGACCTCTAGCTCAGCTCTAACTTTCATATAAAGATTTGGCCCTAATACTTTACTTTTTTTTTTCTTTTTTTTTTAACTGAGCCATCCTGCTACCTATTGGCAGCTTAGCGGCCGCTCAGCTTGGGCCGGGCATCGAACCGCTGTTGCTCAGAGCTCAAACTCTTGAGCGAGCTCTTAACCAACTGAGCCACTCGGCTGGCCCCTGGCCCTAATACTTTAAATCACAGGTTTGTAAATGAAAGCATCTAGGCCAAATCCAGCCCATCGTCTATTTTTGTAAATTAAGTATTATTGGTACTTGGCCATACTCATTTGTTTCCATATTGTCTATGGCTGCTTGTGCACTATATGGATGGAGTTGAGTAGTTATGATAAAGACTGTGTGGCCTACTAGCCTAACATATTTACTATCTGGCCCTTTACAGACAAAGTTTGCCAATCCCTGTTTAAATTAAAATGATAGTAGCTAGGGCCGGCCGAGTGGCTCAGTTGGTTAAGAGCTCGCTCAAGAGTGTGAGCTCTGAGCAACAGCGGTTCAATTGTCGGCCTGAGCTGAGCAGCCGCTGAGCTGCCAACAGGTGGCAGGATGGCTCAGCTTAAAAGAAAAAAAAAAGTAAAATAAAATAAAATAAAATGATAGTAGCTAAATCCCTTGATATGTGGATAGAGTATCACATATACAGTGAAAAGATATAGGATCAATCTTGGGGCATGCTAATGTGGATAGAGCATCATATTAATAATATATATAATCCGAAGATAGGGGGTCAAGCCTGGGCCCTGCTACACATTAGCAGTGACACGTAGAGCAAGCCATTGGCACAAGTCCACTGTCAAAGGAAATCAGATGACCTCTTCTGTCATTTGGGATTGTTGTTCAAACAAACTACTTTATGACAAAGTGTCTTGTGAACCATGCAGAACCATACGTACTGCTGTTCATTTTGACATTTATAGAACCCCCATGTTGACCTTCTAAATCCCCTGTTGGATCCATCCTTCTTCTGGATTGAATGCTACCTATGTACCTTTCATGTGAAGCCTGTGATGTAGCATTTTCTTAGGTAGTTTCCCTTGATTTGAAGGGGGAGCCGGAGACCATTTCTGTCACAGAGCAGAGAAAGGTGGGATGAGAGAACTCTAAGAAAATGAATCCCACCCCACCCCCTGGTGTAATAGACATGCTGGTCAGCAGCAAAGGAGTGCTTTGAGGGCCACTTTTCTTACCCAGGATGTCACTGCTGGGGGGGATGATCATTTGAGGCTTAATCTTAGGAATTATTTCTTTTCCATTCTAGAATCTGACCATGGTCAACTTTACTCGAACAGCAAGGATAATTCAATGGTTGACATCAAACTGAAATTTGGGTGACAGTTTATTAATAATTGGAACACTGAGTTACAGCTCAGAGCCTGGAATTCCCAGCCTCTGTGGCTGGAGCAAGGAAACGTGAATCTTCAGGCAGTTGACCAAGTTAGAGAGAAAGTCTCTGGCCAGTTGAGATTAGAACTCTGAGTGTGGATTCCCAGCTGTGATGCTGAGGTCACCTGTAACCTCCTGGCAGGCCTTCTTAGTGATGGATGTGGCGCTCTCCAGGTTTGGGGACAACGGCCACATCGTCTCCCCCACCCTGGGGTCCATAGCTGAACTACCTACAGAATGAGCTGTGACCTCCGCTCCCTTTCTGCCTGGCCCTGTGAGTTCAGATCCCGGCGTGTGAATGCACAGGATCCGGGGAGGTGCTGATTACATGTAATTGCCTACAATCAAATGGCAGAGGAGGACTTCTGAGAGCCTGATGAAGCCAGAGAGGTTAAGGCTAAGTGCATCTGAAGACGAGCAGTGTCAGAGTCTGTCCCTGGTGGCAGATGTGTCCCAGATAGCCTGTCTAGAGACACCATTAACCAAGAGAAGTCAAGGGGTCTGTCAAAGGAGGATGTGTTTATTGGTATAACTATCTGTCAAAGTACTACCAGAAATGAAGTCAAAATATTGGAATTACTTGTAAGTGGCAAGAGACATGACTGAGTGGTCAGATCTTGTAATTAGAGGGACTAGGTGGATGGGAGGACAGGGAGACGAGTGAAGTTCGTGAAGGGAGAGGAAAGCAATAGAAGCAGCTGGGAACGGGCCGGGCAGGATGGTTCAGAGCTAGGTATATGAGCACTAGGTATGATTAGCTAGTTTCTTTTTGTTTCAAAATAAAAGACACTGATCCTGGGAGCTTCAAGAGAGAGGGAATAAAGAGGTTGGGGGCAGTTATTTAAGGGATAACTGAGGTATCTTATAGAATTGAAGAACTGAGATGCCTGCTAAGGACAAACCAGAATCAGCAGTTGGATTGGAGAAACCAGGCATTTTCCTCTTTCTGATTCTCACCTCCTCCTTCTCTTTGCATCTTCTTTATTATTACTTTTCACAGCCAAATGATTTTTTTTTTTCTCTAATCAGGCTGTGGCTGCCAGTAGCTCCTGAGTTAACATGTCCTTAGTTCTGGCTACCTGGAGAGACTGAGTTTCTTTTCTCAAAGCCAAACTTCATTGGAAGGACTCTGATTGGCCTAGTTCTGCTCAGGTGACCATCGCTGAACAAATCACCTGTGGTTAGGGTTATGAAGAAGTATGATAGCTTGTGTGGTAAAAGGGGGGGCTGGGAAAGTGGCAGTTACCAGAAAAGAGAACATTTTTAGAAAAGACAAAAATGCTGCAGTGAAATAACAGCTGTCAATGACACCCAGTGTCCTGCAGGGTTGTTTTTTTTTTTTTTTATTTGCGCTCTGTTAAGCGTCAAGAAGATGAGGGCAGTTATCTTAAAAATGTCAAGCAGAAAGCCTAAACGTGGTATTTTCCCACTCTCATCCTACCTGTCTTCCCCTGCCCCCCACAGCCTCCTCAGAGAGCAATCCAAGTGGGAAGCAAAGCCATGCAGGGGATGAGGACAGGCCACTATGGAACGAAGAATTCTGGAGATTGTGGAACTGTGTCTTGGCCTGGAGCAAGGAAGGATGTGTTCAGTCCCACCCCACTCCTGCTCCACCCATCAAACATCCTCTCTAAGCACCACAAGCTTGAGGATGGAGAATTGGGACCACTGGTTGGAAGGATGCAGGGGTGATGGTCTAGGAGACGGGTAGAAGAGTTCTTGGAATCAAGTCCTTGTTTTTCTTCTTTTATTCCCCCTTTCTGGAATAGATTTGGGGATGTGCATTTTGTTTTTCGTGTTGCCTTGGACTTTGGAAAGTTGAGTGGACCATGTGGGAATCAAGGAAAAGATAGCAGGAAGCTGGCTGCTGAGAGCTGGCTCTGGCTTTCCCGGAGTGGGTGAAGGTGGCCTTTTCCAGTCCAACTCAGCATTGAGGGAAATTATCAGAAAACTTTATCAGAAAACTTTGCTCTTAATGTCTCCTGTGCTGTCCTGCAGAGTGAGGATTACTTGCCTTTCCATCACCTTTGCTGATGTGCATCAATACAGCTGCCTGATTCCTGGGCAAGAGACAAGCAGAGATGCAGGAACCACAGTGGACACCACTTTGAAACACTGGAGAGGACTGAGGGATAACTGAGGTAGCTGGTAGCATTGAAGGACTGAAATGAAGGTTGAAGCAGATAACTATGTATGTAAAATGAATTGCATTTCCCTTGCTCTGCTCATCCCATTTTTCATCAACTTTCAGAGGTGAGAAGCCATTTTACTGTTGTCCTGCAGTGCTCCTTTCCCTAGCTCGTCTCTCAAATAATTCATAATTTCCCTGTAATCAGACATGTAGTCACTATGTAAAGAGAACTCTGTGCATGTCATTCACTGAGACTTAATAGGTCTGATCTGACCTCCCCCCGCCCATACCCCATCCCACTGGTCCATCTTGCTCATTTCCACTCATTCTTCATATCTCGGCTCAAATGTTGCTTCCTTTGGGAAGCCCTCCTGAAGCCCTCTTCTACCCATAAGGTACCTGCATTACAGCATGTAACCCATTGTGTTATAATTGCTCATCTGCGTAGCTGTCTTCCCTATTAGACTGTGAATGCTGAGGGCAGTGTATAGAGCTGAAATGGTGGCCCCATAGAGATCAGGCCCTAATTCTTGAAACCTGTGACTATTACCTTATATGGTCAAGTTTTGCAGATAGGGGTAAAATAAGGATCTCGAGATAAGGAGATGATCCTGGATTATCCCTGGGGGGCCCTAAATATTATCCTAAGTGTCCTTATATGAGAAAACCAGAGGTGGATTGGACACACAGAGGAGAGGTAATGTGAGGATAGAGAAAGATGCTGGAGTGATGCGGCCATAAACCAAGGAATGCTGGCAGCTGCCAGGAGCTGGAAGAAACCAGGCATGGGTTCGCCCTCAGAGCCTCTGGAGGAAGTGTGGCTCTGCTAACACCTTGATGCTGATTTCAAACTTCTGGCCTCCATAACTGTGAGATAATAAATGACTGTTGTTTTAAGCCACCAAGTTTGTGGTACTTCGTTTTGGCAGCTATAGGATACTAATACAGATAGTGACTATGTCTTTTCATCCCAGTACCTTGCACGTACCCAGAATGGACTAGGCGTGCAATAAGTAGTCGTTGAATGAATAAATCCTTTGAAAGCAATCTTTGAACCTAGTGAAAAAAAGCACATGTGGAAAGACCCCCTACTGCAGTCTACATTTTTCCTTCTTAGCACCTTTCATAATGAGAATCAGAGTGATTTGTGTACGCCTTCGTTGACTACCATTCTCCCCTGTAAGTCTGTGATGGCGGGGACTTCGGTGGCATTAGTCACTCCCGTATCCTCAAAACCTATTCAGTGTCAGTTACATAGTAGGTGCTCAGCAAATGTTTGTTAGATGAATAAATATGTGAATGAATTAATGTGTCTCCTCCAGTGAGTAGATTTTAATCTGCTGTGAAATGAAAACCTGGAGTACCAAATTTGAGCTGCATGCAAATATATGCTGTAACATATAGTCTTAAATGTTACCCCCTCTGTAGAGACCTGTCTTTTAGCTGTCCACAACCTCTGCAAAGCCTGACGCAGCCAGCCAGTCTTACATGGTGGTGTGGGGGGAAATGGGAAAGGAAAAGGCAAGGTGACTTGCCAGGCGTTCACTGTCCACTGTGCTGGTTCTGTGTGGTGACCCGTGGCACAGTGAAGAGCTGCCTATAGAAGAACTGGAGAAGTGGCTACACCAAGAACTTGATCAGGAATAGCTGTGAGGCAAAGCCCCTGTGCCTGAGGTAGACTCATCAGTGGGGACACACTGGCATTTGAGATGTATGCGAAACCCATTGGAGGCACCCGACACATCTAAATTCCTTCCGCTGATCTGCTTTCTTGATTACTTTATTTGCAGGCTGTAGGTTATTTTCTTGACAATTCGGGATTGTAGATAAATAACCTTTGGGTAAGCAAGGCATTACTCTGTTACTCTAAAAATCTTAGGCCATATATCAACATTGTGATACATATCAGTCCTGTGTCTGAGAGGTCCCAGGGCGTCCTTCTAACTCCTCAGTCCTCTTTGGGGGGAGGACTTTTATTGTCTTACAGGATAAGCACTGGGCTTCCCTTCATTTTTTCATTTTTTTTCAGGTTTATTGAGGTATTATTGACATAAAACATGCAAGTTTAAGGTGTACAAAGTGATAATTTGATATACGCATAAATTGCAAAATGATTACCACAAAAAGGTTAGTTTAACACCTCCATCCTATTACATACTCATAATTAATGTGTGTGTGTGTGTGTGTGTGTGTGTGTGTGTGTGTGTGTGTGGTGCTAACATTTAAATGTCATCAGCATCCCTTTCAAATAGCTTCTTCGATGGTTCCTAATTTCTGCCTATGAGTTTCCCTCGTCATCAATTTCACAATCCCTTCAAAAGGCTAAGGAACAGTGCAACCCAAGCCAGTGAGGTTTCATTTACATTTCACAAGCACCCAGTTATTTGGAAATATCTGGAGGACTGACTGTATGTGCTCACTTTCATCTAGTTGCTTAGGGGCTGTCTCCATGAAGTTAAGCTTTTGTACGATCCTTTATCACAGACTGTCAGAATTGTAGGTGTCTTTGCGGGCTAAGTTGTCCCACTGTGTCATTTTTAAGAGGAGCCAGCAGCAGCTCAGAGAGGTGAGGCGGCCCGCCCAGAGTCGCAGACCTTGCTAGCAAAGGTGGGGCTGCAGGAGGAACCCAGCTTTCAGGCTCCTAGTCCGCTGCTCTCACCATCTCGACTTCCCTCAGCCCTCAGCTCTCATTTAGGTTTTCTGCGCTTAATATGTTTTCCTTGAATTGATTTTTCTCCTCTGCCTCATCCATTACCTTCAAGGTTATTTTTGGTGCTCTTCTCTGCCTCTTTCATTTTGCAGACTGATTTCCTAGGCTCTGCTGAGAGGTTGGCGGCACTTCCCTCCCCAGGGTCTCTGGTTTTCATTGATATCCTGTTCCTTCCTCCCCACCCCCAAACACACACGTACTTTATTGTTTTCCTGGGGCCTGTAAAACAAATCATGTCCCAAGACCCCTTAACCCCATCGTCTCTCCCCGCTTCCAGCCCCTAAGATGCTGCTGTTTCCCATCATGCACTATCCCCGCCCCCTTCAGTCTATTCCCAGCTTGCAAAGTCTGTTCATAATGACAACCCTTGGAGTTTATCCTTCAGTGATAATTCAAGGCTGCACCAGTCACTGGGTGGTAACTGCTGATATATCTTTCTGATGGCATTTCTTTTCTCCACTGGGTCTTTATTGTGTGGAGATGTGTCTATCTGGGATGATTCCTTCTCTCTTAACTATGTGGTGGGCGGGGCGTCTGCCACGTAGTTGCAGGTAATGGTTACTAGTGTATGGATGGTTTGGGATTGTATATGTAGCGATGGAAAGAGAGATGTACTGAGCATCACTCTAAACACCAGAGGTCTAATTCCAGACCCAGGAGTATCAAAGAAAAATAGAAGAGGGCTTTAGATAGGGTCAGACAACCCTCCTTTCAAAGTCCAGCTCTAGCATATCATATAGGTAAGCCTGAGTTGCCTCGTCTGTAAAATGGGAATGGCAGTCAACTACTTTCAGTGTTGAGGGAGTACTAAATGTGGCAAAGGGTTTAAATTACTTAGCCTGGACCTGGATACTTTCAAAGTTAGAAGGGGATGGGCTCAAATCCTGGGCTCCCTGAGTAGTTGTTGTAATCCTTGGCAAGTTCATTAATCTCTTTAAGTTTCCATTTACTTAACTGTAATGTGGGGAGAATCAGTGCCTACCTAATAAATTGGTCTTGATAATTAGTACACAAAAATATGTGAAATACTTAGCACAGGGCCTGGCATAAAGTAAGCGCTCAGTAAATGTTAGCCACTTTTTTTTTTTTTAAGTTTTTATTAGGGAATTGGGGGATAGGGAACAGACAAGTTGCTGTTCTTCAGTCTAGTTGTGGAGGACGTTGCTACACTGGCCCAAGTTGGCACCATCATTGCGCTCTTCCCAGGCGAGGCAGATGAGTCACCAGCTTCTGGACTGCTGCTCACACTGGCTGCTGGCTACACATGGTAGCCCATGGCAACCCACTGCAGCAGGGGCTGCAGCCTACGCTATTGCCGTGGACTCACGGCAGCCCAGCTCCAGGTTGAGCTGTTGTTCAGCATCTTAGCTGTGGAGGGCAGTGTCACTGGCCCTCATATGTGGGATCTGAACCGGGGCCCTCTGGCGTCCCAAGCCAGCTCTTAACCAATGCACCACTCGGTCGGCCTGTTAGCCACTTTTAAATGTTCAATCAATGCTACTTTCTTTTCCCTTGTAAATTTAGCCCTTAGCCTTTTTAAAGAAAAAAATAAGTGGCACACATCCTGAACATCCTATGAACTTTGAGAAGTTTGTAAATTAAGCATTTGTTGAATACTTTTATACATACAGAGTACATTTACTGAGACTATATTCTGCAGGGAGAAATACCAAATGCTATGGCGCTCAAAACATAATTGAGTGGCAAGCAACTAGGCAAATGATTTCAAAACAATTTGTCATGAGAGCCAAAACAATAAATTGCAAATTGAACAGCTGCTTCAATAAAGCAATTTTATATCCATTTATTAAGCACTTACTAAAGGTCAGGCATAAAGATGAACAAGACCTGACCTCCAGGAGCTTACTGTCTATAGAGCTATTATTATTAATATGTCTGTGATGATAATGATAATGATGATGGCGACGGCAACACCTCAACAACAATAATAGCTAAAGTGTAAAGAGAGCTTATAATAAGACAGATACTGGCTAAGAGCTTTGCATAAATTATCTTATTAAATTCTCAAATGAACCCTTTGAAGTAAGTGATCTTATTCTCTTACGAGTGAAGAAAAGGTAGCTCAGAGAGTTATTGTAGCAATTTGCCCAGTACCACAGAGCCCCTAGGTAGCAGGGTTGGATCTCAAACTCAAGTCGACTTGGTGTCAAAGACTTTGCACCCAACCAGTAGGCACTGCCCTTTCCATGACCAAGTCTAATGAAGGAAAGAGTCACATAGATGCTGTGATAGAGGACAGAGTGCTATGAGGGAGCACCCTGATTCTGACTGGGGTGATTGCTGAAGCCTTCACAGCTGAGGCGTCTTTGGGGTTGGGTCTCAAATGATAAGTAGATCAATGATAGGGGGTGGAGAAGAAGGGGTTCTAGCTCGATGGGGGGCATAGCCTGGCCAACGCAAAGCTGCCTCAGAATTCTGGTGTGGCTGGGGAGCAAGAAGTGGGGTGGTGTGGTAGAAGGGAGGGTTCTGAGCAAAGTAGAGATGAGTATTGCTGGGGAGTCTTTGGAGGATGAGCTTGTGAGATACAGCACAAAGGCTAGGAAGCCTCCTTTCTGTCACTTGTCTTATTTTGTCAGCTTAAGTAGACTCTTCCAGGGTCCGTAGGGAAAAAGATATTTTTCCATTTGGATTGTCGGAGCTTTTTCACATGTGTGACCTGCGAGCCAGGGGAAGTGGGTTTTACTGAAAGGCTAAAACCATAATGGGCTCTGAAGTCGAACCCGGGGGAACACGTTTGAACCCCATTGCGATCGCTTCTTGGCTATACGACTTTGGGCATGTTAGTTAGCACTCCTAAGCCTCAGCCTCCTCCTCTACAAAATGAGTTTGTTGGGAGACTTGAACAGATTAATATCTGTAAAGCATTTAGAACAGTGCCTGGTACTAAACAAGCACTCACAAAATAGCATTATCACTATTGATCATGGGGCAACTCCTGATTGGCCGTGTGGCTTTTTCTATCCTGGGACTCGAAATCCTTACCCTTTAATGAAGGGATTGAATAATATTAGTTCTACGGTCCTTCTGGTCTAAAATGGTTTAATTCCAAGTGGCTCCTTTCGTGCAGAAGTTGAAGGACATAACAACTTCAGAGCTTTCCTTTCCTGATAAAACGAAGAATTAGAATAATTCAGGGGCTTCCCAGGCATTCTGTCCAACAGAGCCTTCCCAGAGCTGATACTGTTAGCAAGGCCGGCGGCCTCATCACTGGTCAGCCTCCATGTTGTCAATGGAGAAAGACAAAGCCTCCTCTGATTGGACTACTAAAATAACTTGCCAATTTTAGTGACCTATTTACCTTAGCTTTTTTGTCCCTTGGGTTTTTTGTTTGTTTTTTTTTTTGGACCACCCTTGGCCCTAGCATTATGCAAGTGCTTTGATCCAGACACAGTTTTGCCTCTGCTAGCCTCTTGCCTGAGTAGCTGGCCGCAGGGCCAGCCGTGAGTGATTCATCGCCTGCTCCCTGTCCGCGCCCCATCAGGCTGGGCCCCCATTCCATATCTGGCTGGCTGTGTGGCTCCGTGTGCTGTGTGTGAGGCGCATCTCGCCACTGGGAGGCCGCCTCCCAGGAGATGCACACAGGATCAGTGTCTCTAATTCATCCAGTGGCTATTTAGCTCATTAAACAGCAATAGATTCAAATAGGAAAATGAAACTCTGCACAACATTAGAGCTAAATATGCTTCCTTCCTTTGTCTAAGTTTTATTTTCTGAAGGGAAATGTGAGGAGATCTGCATACCGAGAGGCTCATTGCTGGTGCAGGAGCGAGAAGCTGAAAGCATCCAGGCAGAGATGAAAGGAGATTGGCCCCAAGCAACATCCTCATTGCAGGAAGTGAGTGGTGGTGAATCCATATTTCTACATAATAAGCTGTTCTGTGGGGGCCGGGGAGTCCCTTCATCAGTGCAGGAGGAGAGTGTCAGGCAGGGCTGGCGTGTCTGTGGGGATGAGGTCACTGTCCCTGCTGTTCTCAGGGGCAGCAGGTAGCTAGGCAGCTTGGTCCCTCCAGGCAGATTCCCTTTGCCCTTTCCAGCCTGGGCTGAGACTGCCATGTGGGCTGACAACTGAGAAGTGACTATCTTTTGATGAATGGAGCTTCTCTTCTTTAGAGTGAAAAGGATATTAGGTGGCACCAAGTTCATTTAAATCCTTGGTTTGTGGTTAAATTCTTCATGACCTCAAAATCTTCTGGGGCCTGTGAAATGATTTTTTAAAAAAAATCCTAGGCTTTTCACTGTATTTCCAAGTCTGACTCAGATTTCTGTGGTTGAGAGCCCAGCTAATAGCTTACACACTCTAGTAGACTTTTTAAATGTTGTTTGCTTACCTCCAGCATATCTATTTCCCACTTTATTCTGTCCACAAGGTCCAGATTTGCTTTGGAGGAACCTCCTCCCCGTATCGTGAACCATGGGTATTGACCCCACTCTCAACTCGAGGGGTGGGCTTGGATTGACTTGAGTCATTGTTATATCCTGTCCCCAGGCATGTGACACATTTGGGGCATTGATACACAAGGCACCAGTGTGGGAATGCGGGTAGTGATCTGCCGTTCTTCTGTCTAGGGGCTGGTCCTTCTCCTGGATGGTGGGGCTCTGAGGGCCACGAGGTTGGAATCGGTGCAGCCCTTTTGGTTTCCTTGAAAAGGGGCATGCTGAGGGTGACACTGGCATGCAAAGGAGACCACCTTGGAGAGAATCAGGCTGGCTCCCTGATGACAATGTGAACCTCTAGAAGAAACCACACATGAAGCCAGAACCACTTCTGGAGTCTTTAATTATGTTAGCCAATTACTCTGTTTCACTTTGGGCCAGTTTTCCACTTAATTGCAAAGGTAACTTTGTGATAGATAGTCCTGTTAACCACAGAAATGACAAAAACCGATGGCCAAAGAGACTTTATTTGGTCTCATCAACCCATTCTACTCCTTTCTGTTTCAACACTGCAGACTCTGTATGAGCTCATGTTTATGGAAAATGTGTGCCAGACACTAACGTACATGCTGTGACTTGTTTAAACTCCCAAATGACCCATCGCAGTGTGTACTATTTTTGACTCCGTTTACAGATGAGGAAACTGAGGCACACAGAAGTGAAGGAGTTTGACTAAGGTCACAGATTCAGTGAGCGGCAGAGCCATGATTTAATCTGACATCAGACTTCTCCTATCTCCCACAATTCTAGTATTCTATGGTTCTACAATTTCCAGAAATAGAGCCAATGAGTCTTCCCACTGGGAGCTATCAACCATCTAGCCAATTTCATCGCCCAGAGATTTCTCAGCTTTTCTCAATTCCATCTCCTTTGCCCAAATTGCCTGTTGCGTTGCGAAATCGTCTTGCCTCCTCCTTCGAGTCTGACACTCCGAGTTCTGTACCACGTATCTCCATGGCGCCATGTGCGAACGTAACCAACCCACTTGTGCTTCCCCCTCAGCCCTTGCTTTTACAGAATCGTCCCAAATGCAAGTTGTACAGCCCGAGGAAGCACTCAGTGAGATCGCATTCGGTGGAAATGAACACTTAACACTCGCCCAGGTTTAGATCCACATGTTGAAATCTCGTTTAGTTTGTGATACGCTGGTTTCATCCAGGTCCTGGGAGAACTGGGGAATTACGGACCGTTTCCTCATGGCTCCTCTCTGTTCTCTGTCAATTCCAGTCTCCAGGAACAATCTTAGCCATGCCAATAGCCACTCTCCCAATTCCCCAGTCAGGGAAGTTTCCAGGTCCTCACATGCAGTCTTCCCACACTTTGATATTCCCCAGGGTGCTGCTTCTTGGTGCTGCCCAAGCTCTCCTTGCTCAGACCTACCCTTTATGGAGGGCGGAGAAAAAAAAGGGTGAGATGGATTTTGCCTGGGATGACCAGCGAGCAACACTAAGAGAGTAATGGAAAAGGGCAAGCAGTGGGGAAACTGTCCATAGCGCCTACCTCTGAGGGTTGACCGGTACTCAAGTTTTCCAAATGCTCACCATCCTCTAGACCAGCGGTTCTCAACCTTCCTAGTGCCGCGACCCCTTAATACAGTTCCTCATGTTGTGGTGACCCCCAACCGTAAAATTATTTTTGTTGCTACTCTATAACTGTAATTTTGCTACTGTTATGAATCGTAATGTAAATATCTTTTTGTTTTCCGATGGTCTTAGGCGACCCCTGTGAAAGGGTCGTTCGACCCCCAAAGGGGTTGCGACCCACAGGTTGAGAACCTCTGCTCTAGAATCTATTGTTAAACACATGAGAGGTGTGTGTGTGTGTGTGTGTGTGTGTGTGTGTGTGTGTATCACATCCCCCAGCCATCCTGTCTCTTATCTGTCCCATTCATATCAAGCAGTCATTGGCTTACCTGTTTGACTAAACACATACATATGATTATACATTAGAGGGTAACTTTTATAAATCACATAAGAAAGCCTTCTGATCCCTGACTGTAGTTGTACCCTAGTTCCATTCACTCATCAGTTGAATAATGTATTGATCTACCCATTCATCCAATAAAACTTTATTGAACACCTCCACGTGCCAGTGTGTAAGGCATTGAGGATATAAAGATAAAAAATACGTTTTTGGTTTTTTTGCCCTTAGAGCTCACACTTTAGTGGAAGAGAGATAAGCAGAGGCTTTCAGTCCATTTAGGACAGCTTTTTAATGGCGTTAACCACAGGATGTCATAGGAGCACAGAAGAGGCAGGCTTTGGGACTCAGAAGAGGCTTCCTAGCAAAGGTGACAATTGGGATTAACAGCTGAGAATCACTGTGGTAAATACTACTCATTACTTCCCAGTGTCTGTCCTCTCCTTCCTCCTTCTGGTAACAGAACCTATCAGGTTTCAACTGGGCACAATGGCCAAAGGATCATTTCCAGACTCTCTATGTCTTGGTGTCACGTAAGATTAAATTCTATTCAATAGTATTGGAGTGGAAGACATGCGTGTAACAGTGTGGTTACTACCTTTAAAAAGGTATCTTGCCTTCTGCTTCCTCTTTCCCACCCTCCTGGTGCAGGAATGTTGCGAAGGTGGAAGTGATCTACCTCTGATCTTATGGATAATGCCCTAGTGGATGACACACCATAAAATAGAAGGAAAAAGGGTCCCTGGATGACTCGAGGGAGGGGAGTCACCCGCCCCCCAGGGGCCTCCCACTGCAACCACTGTCTGCGGGTGCTCCTTTTTAAGGGCAGCTTAACCTGCACCTTTACAAAATAACCAATCACTCACTGGCTCAACTCTGCACAAGAAATTCAGCATAATTCGGTATTTAAATATCCCTTCCCCTTCAGTAAGTATGATCTATAAATAGTTGGTGGTCACTGCGCTTTAGTACTTCTGGGAGGATCTGGGAATGAATAAAAGACTGGATTTAGGTGAGCGTATTGAGCTGTAGCCACAGTGAGCACCCCTCGCAGGTACAACCAGTGTTCCCTACTAGTCCTTCTACTAGACCTGTACTGTGCTGGGTGCTTGGAGTGGTTGAAAGGGGTGGGGCAGGTGGCAGGCGCCTTGCTATACTTCTCAGGCTGTGATTTGGACTGCCTCTGCCTCCCACCTACCTCCTGCCCCTCTTCCCCTTGGGCCTGCCACTGCTCTTGGTAATGTTCTAGGTCATCTTGAACTTCTGCAATTCAAAGATGGATTCCTGTTATTATTGCTATTAAAGATGAGTGCCTTGCTGCCATCATCTCCCAGAGAGTTTCTGGCACGCTTTATAGAGAGCTATAGAACCATCCTAATACATCATGATCATTCTTTCTTCTTCTACCTAGCCAGGAGACCAAGGCTACCTCCAAAATCTACTCTCCAGGCTAAATGGTGGCCAACGAATGCCAAGGGCAAAGAGATGACTTCACCATCCTCCACTATTTCCTATTTGCTGTCAGTCAGCGAGCTAGGAGGCGGTCAGGTGCCTTTCTCTCAGAATATATCTATAGGCAATTGGGCAGGTAGGTTAGAGTCTGCAGGGGGTTCTCCACTCCATGAAATCTGTCTCTATGAGATCTAGCTCTTACAGGCCAAAAAAGAGACAATTGCAGGATTTGTGGGAAATCATTTGCCGAACTAATGATAGACTATTAGTTACCTGCTCTCCTAGGATTTTTATCTCTGAGCCCAGGATGGCCTGGAGCCCTCATCTCAGCTGGCTTCTCTCTTTCTCTCATGTTCTTCCAGCCCTGATACATGTCTCTATGATACCATTGCTCACATCGAATGATTGCAATTTGCCTCTTTCTCCTTCAAGGTGAATCACGTATCTTCTAATCCCCAGAAACTAGCACAACACCTGGCACACGGGAAGGGTTTATAAGATGAATGGATGAATGCATCCTCAGAAAGCACAGTTGACACACTGGTTACAGGCCCTTCTGAGAGGCATCTGAACATCACATCACAAAACAGCCCAGTCCTGAAATTCTGGATACATCTGGCCTTCCATCCCCGGCCTTCGCATGCCACACACCAGTGTGCGCCACCACATGCCCCATTTCCGATTGATGCTCACGATTCCGGTTCTGAAGCTCGCGTCCCATTCAGTGAGACCAGGCTCTCCTCTCTATATCCTTTGAATTTAAGGTAGGTCCTTACATGCTGGTAGTTCTTGATTCTGCTTGCTCAGTGGCTTCTAGCATCTTAAAAGAGGCAGCTCTCATTTCTGGCCAGATCCTATAAAGCCTCTGTCTAGCCCCAGACCCCCTTGGGGTAGTGGGGCAGGGATCTGGATAATGTATGTGAAGCCTTACGGGAGGCTACTTCTTACTGACATTTGGGGAAGATATTCGAATAGGAAATTTCAGTGAAAAGACCTCATCCTCGATTCCACACTCTTCAATGGCTCACCCATGCCTTTTCTTCCTTTATTTTTTTCTTTTTTAATAATGTTTTTATAACATTAGCAGGTAAGTGCTTAAAAATTAACTCTCCTACTGGGCTCATTACCTGGAACTTCACACTGAACCCTCAGATAACTCCCTACCCTCCAAGCATTTGGACGAAACTCAAGGTAGCATCTCCAGACACCCCCCCCCATCACCAGATTCCCTGACTCAGGACTTCGTACAGTTCAAATGTACCAACAAGGCACTTTTTCTGCTTAGGAAGAAACTTCTCCCTTTAAATGTTTTGTTTGCCTTCAAGTCCATTTGAATACAAAGATACAATGGAATTCCATTAAAATAATGTCTGGGGCGTGAGACACCAGGATAAGAGACAGGAAATTGCCCTATTCTTTATGCAGACCTCCACTTGGGGCTGACAGTTCCTGGATAACCTCGGGAAGCAGGCTGTTAAGAAAACAAGTGGGCCATATTTCACGAGGCTTCCAGCCTCCCCTGCCTCGTTTTAATAGGAGCACAAGAGCTTGTTAGAGCAATAATACACCAGGCTGGTTTGCAATGCTTTCCCCTACATGCTGAATTTTCATAATGGTTCAACAGGAAAATTGTTTCTTGGGCTGAACATGTAAATTCTTAAGTCACTTCTAGAAAGGTAGTAAAGGAGGGATCTTGGAGGTGGGCTTAAATGATAAGCATAGAGGTTCCTCTCACTTGAAATATGAATGATCTGGGACCTAGAGAAGAGGAGAAATGAATGAATGCCCAGCCACACTGGAAACGGTGGCAGAGGCAGGATCAGAACCTAGACTCCTGACTCGAGTCCCATGCTGTCCCCCTTCTGCTGTGCCAGACTTATGTGGGCATGTGTAGAGTATTCTTTGTGTTGCTGTGAGGGTCAAACCTTAATGACTGCAAGGGCCAGCCAAAGAAAATATCCTCAGGCTGAAGGCAGAGAGGATGTAGTCAGGCTTATGAAAGAATTTCTTGAGAATTAGGGCATTGAGACTCTAGATTTAAAGTAATGTTTAAAAATAAGGGTGAATTTGGAAAGGATTATCAAAGTGATAAAACAGATGGAGACTAGGTAACATGAGGGACAGCTTCGAAAAAGTTTTTACAGGTGAGAAAACCATGAACTATCCTGGGGTAGATCAAATATCCCAAAAGGTGGGGACGCTGGACCAGAGAGCTGGGCAGGTCCCGTTCAGGATCACACAGATGGCTCCTCCTTGGTTCTCAGGACTGAGGACTCAAGGGTATGGCCGATTTTTGCTTAGGGATAAAGTGACTGTGCCCTGGAGAACCAGAGATGCCAATTAGTACCTATTAACTCTTTACCTGCCCCAGCCAGAGCAGATTCTGAACTTCCAGAATATTATTAGATAAGTGAATGAAAAAAATCAGTGACCTGGGGGCGAGCCGAGTGGCTCAGTTGGTTAAGAGTTGGCTTAAGAGCGCGAGCTCTGAGCAACAGAGCCTCCGGTTTGATTCCCACATGGGCCAGTGACGCTGCGCCCCAGCTGAGCTGTCGCTGAGCTGCCAACAGGTGGCAGGATGGCTCAGCTGGTGTAACAACAAGATTGCCTGTTTGATGGTGGGCTACGCCCACCCCCAACTAAGACTGAACTCGGCACCTTGAGCTGAGCTGCCGCCCAGATGGCTCAGTGGATACAGCGTGTGCTCCTAACAACAAGGCTGCGGTTCGACTCCCACATGGGATGGTGGCTATGTCCACCCACAACTAAGATTGAACACAGCACCTTGAGCTTAGAGGCCGTGAGCTGCCAACAGGAAGCCAGATGGCAACTGGCGCCCTTTACAATGAAGATTGAAGAACAACAACTTGGCTGGTTCCCTTCCCCAGTTTCCTAACACTGTTCCCTTCCCCCAATTCCCCAATAAAATCTTTAAAAAAAAAAATCAGTGACCAAAGAGCATTGAAGAGAGAGAGAGGATGGTGGTGGTTGGGGAGGCAAGACCATCTTGTGTTCTCTCTGTATCCCATATGACAAAGCATGTAACTGCCAGGAGCTGTCTGTGCCTTAGTATCTGACATGGCCAAACACATTGCAATTGTGACAAATTCTGAAGCTCTGAGAAACAGATACTGCTTTATACCTTAAAGAATTTAAATTCCCCTTTGGATGCCCCCCGTAGGACAAAGATCTTACACCCCTTCTAATAGATATATCACAATAATTCTATTTTATACACTAAAGGTAATTTTAGTCACACTACTAGTCTTTTAGTAAAGGTCAAAGTACACACCCTATAAATCTTAAGATCCTGCTTAGACAATAGTTTTTAGAATAAATGTTGGGTGGTCATGGTAACCATCCTTTAGGCAATTATGTAAAGGCTCAGGCCTTGGTCCAGGTCATTGAGGGTGGAGGGATTTGGGCATAGTTGGGATAAATTAGTTTTTAGCATAGAAAAGGTATAGCTGTACCCTGGAGCATAAGAATTATGAGGAAGTAAAACCCTGCTACTAATGGAACAATGGTTAAACTGCCCGGTATAAAAAGGGGCGTGCTGTAAAATAAAGTGAGACACTTCTTCTTGAAAAAGCGCTCCTGTGTCTCCGCACACTTTTTTCCTTGCCGACTCCGCCTCCACCTGAGGGAACCCCTGGACCTGCGGGAGTTCCCGCATGAAACAACTAACTTACCCACGGATAAAGATTCCAACATAGATTAATTTTCAGGTACTGAAGTTAGCTTTTTTAAGCATAAAAAATTTGGTTTGGGTTCTTTTGATTTGAAAACACTTCAGCCATATTACATACTTCTAAAACAGGGCTTACAAAACCAAAACATCATCCTTTCTCTCTATTTCAGAACAATAATATTAATAATAAAAAAATCCCATATTTTCTAGGGTGTATTGTAATTATGATATATATATTTATTTATTTATTTATATAAATTTATAATCACCTCATTTAATCCTCACAACACATTGTAATATAAATTACGTATATGTAGATACATTCTCATTTGAACAGATAAAGAAACTGAGGATCCAAGAAAAGTCCACATTTTTAAGGTCACACAGCCAGTCGGAGTCATAGTTAGGTCTCAAATCCATGTTTTCTGATTGCCCATCCACTGCCTGAGCTGAGAGAGTGATTGCCACTTGCCTCCCCGTCGGAGCACAGCATGGCAGGATCAGGAGTTTGCTAGATGTGGGCACTGCAGGCTGGAGAGTGAGGCGTGCTGGGCTTGAGCAACAAGTTAGTGAGTAAGTCCGGGAAGGAGGCCCGGACAGGGGGAGAAAGAGCCTAGTGGGAGGCCTGGACCCCTGAGAAGGGAGGCGGCCAACAGTCGCTGTTGGTGCCTACATGGGTGTGAAACATTGGCCGCTGCCTCTGGCATTGCTAACCCAGGAGGGCCTGAGTGGAGGGCAGGGCCTGCAAGAGGGAAGCTCTTGGCAGGGGTGATGTTCAGCGGCAGGTGCTCTATGGATGGCCTCTGTGGCTTAGAGCCAGACCCCAGCCAGAGACCAGGCTGCAGTGCAGGAAACAGGGTCCAGCTCAGGCGCCACCAACTGGGGTAGACAAGGCACAGTGTGTAGGCCTAGGCCAGGTGGGCTGGGGTTCAGGGCAGGGAGCCAGGCCAAGCAAAAGGGCAGAGACTATTAGAGGCTGGGACAGCAGGCAGAGCTGCCCCCCTGGCCTGTGCCGCTGGGTCTAAGGCCCTGCAGATCCCCCCGCACACTGGCGTCTGCACACAGACCATCACAGGGTTCTTCCCAGCCTTATCCTCAGAGTTTCCAGTCACCCCCAGAGCTGCAGGCTGAGGATATGGGGGTTCAGGAAGAACTACAGCAGGAACTGTGTCACAAGTCACCTTTGAGTGGCCCCTCTGGGGGAAGCAGAGAGCAGCGGACACAAGGAATATTGCTTGGAAATGGGGTGGTGGAGACTCATGGCTGTGGGCTCTCGATTCTCATTTGTTAGCCGTGGCCTTGAACCAAACACATGACCTTGCAGAACAAGATGGCAATAATAATAGCACCCATCCTTCCTTCCACAGTTAGGTGAAGCATTTGACCTGACACCATAAACAAACATACAAAAGGAAGCCCTTGCTTCCTTTGAAGTCAGGAAACATGGTAAGCTCCACGTTGTCTACTTAACTTTGAGGAGAGAGCATGAAGAATTTGAATTTTTCCATATTTTTAATGCAACAGTTCAGGTATTATGTATCCGCAGTGTGTCAGGCACGGTGCTAAGTGCTGCAGGAAAACAGGGATGCCTCAAAGCTTGGACTCTGAAAGCCAGGGCAGGGAGCTAACATCTAGTCAGGGAGACACATGCATGAGCAGCTGTAAAGCAAGGGAGAATGGAAGAAGGGCTGAAAGAGAATATACGTATGGAGTGGCTGCAGGGACTCGGGGCCAGGAAAGATTGATTTTGACCAGGGAGATTCAGGGAGGGTCTCACAGAGCAGCTGGTGTCTGAACTAGATCATGGAGGAGAGCTCTAATTGAGAAGAACAGCAGAACCCAGCCAAGAGATCATCAGCCATAGGATCGGGTCTCAAACCAATGCCTACGGGTCTAGACCAGCGGTTCTCAACCTGTGGGTCGCGACCCCTTTGGGGGTCGAACGACCCTTTCACAGGGGTCGCCTAAGACCATGGGAAAACCAAAAGATATTTACATTACGATTCATAACAGTAGCAAAATTACAGTGATAGAGTAGCAACAAAAATAATTTTATGGTTGGGGGTTGCCACACCATGAGGAACTGTATTAAGGGGTCGCGGCATTAGGAAGGTTGAGAACCGCTGCTCTAAACGAATGCTTCTTAATGGAGATTTACATCTGAAGTACCCAGAGATCATATAAGTAATTTGCAAATGACCAGATCCCCTTCAGACCCCCTATTTTAGGAGCCGGGCGAGTGGGCCTCTGTGTTGGCATACTGAAGAAGCCCTCATTTCCCCGCAGTGAGTCTGATGAGCATCTTTGGTTAAGAGCTAAATGCCCGGAACCAGTCTCAAGCTTTCCTGTGTTTAAATATCTCCTGGAGATCTCATTAAAAGACAGATTCCTGGGCTCTTCTCTCAAAGATTCTAATTCAGGGGGATCTGGACTGGGGCCTGAGATTCTGCATTTCCAACAGGCTCTTGGAGGATTCTGGTGCTGCAGGTCTGTGGATCATGCTGTAAACCATCACCCGGCCCTTTGGTTCTTACTGGGATGGTGGGACCCAGAGTTAAGAGGTCCCCTTAATCAGGAAAGGCTTTTGAAAGCAAATGCTTGCTTCTTCATCCTGGACCTTTAAGAAGCCACATACACCCAACCACCTTGAAACCACCTGCCTATACAGGTGACATAAGACCATCCCAGAAGGATTCCTAGCACCCACCCGTGGCTTCTGTATTTGCTTCCCCCACCTCGAGTTCCCCCCTGACCCCTGCTTCTCAAGTTCTTATGTTCCTGTTTTCACTCCTGGTCTGCAGAGCTCTTCTGGGTCTTGCACATCCCGCCCTGCCCAGGGACTTCGGGAATAGGCTCTGGATCTCTTTATGGCCAACCCACCGAGCTCAGCAAAAAGATGCTTTGCTCACACCAGCCTGGTTGGCGCAGAGAACACCCGAGGGCTGAGTGTGGTCTGCATGCCTTGTTTCTGACGCTCTGGAAAGACTGGTACAATGATTTCGGGTGACGTTTGTTCTTTACATGTTTTTCATCAGCTTTCTTTTTGAAAAAATATTGTTCCTGGGAGCAATTTGTGATCATTAATGCGAGCGACCTCTTCAAAACCCTTTTTTTGTGTGAGGATAAATTCCCTGGACAGGACTGTTGCACGAGCTGACCGACCCTGGGGTTTGGTCATTTGAACGAATTAGCTGTTGACAGATGACACCTGCCTTTTAGAAACTCAGCAAAACGGGCTTTGCATTGTGGGTTCTTGTTAATTCAGTGGGTCCTTGCTGGTTCCCCACTCCTGGCCCTGGGGGAAAAGTCTTAATCTCACCAGAGTTGCCTGTCAGAAGCAACATCTACATGCATTTCAATTAAATTACACAGACAATTGTTTCTTTTCTTTTTAACATTTTCTCTCCCTTTTATTTATTTTTTTGTAATTCAAGTTCTTTGTGTGCTGGGAACAGTGTAGATAAGCGGCTGGAAAATGAAGAGATAAATTAGATTGGGTCACCTGTCCTCAAATCGCTTGGTGGAAGAGACATACGCCACACAGTTATATTTACATTAGTACGTGTTGCTTGGAGAGATACCAAATACATTGGACATACAGACAAGAAAGTGTTCATTTGTGGCTTACGGAAATAAGGAAGCTTTATGGAAAGAAATACTGCCTTTTCTCACAGGAGTAGTCAGGCTTCAAGAGGATAACACTATCTGAACATAACACCAGAAACATATGGTAATTAAGAGAATGCAAATGTGTCACATCTCTTAGATAACCACAATAAAGATTTTGATAATACTAATTATAGTTACAACACATGTCTTTTGAATACTTTATGCTAAGCATTGTGTTAAATAATTTATATGCATTCTCTAGTTTAATGAAATCCTTCCAATTAGCCTACAAAGTAAGTGGTAGTGTTTCCCCATTTTACAGATGAGTAAATGGAGGTTTAGAGAGATTAGATAATTTGCCCAAGGTCTTACAGGGCTGGAATTTGAACCCAGAAATGTAAACCAGTGCCTAGTAACTGGCATTGCTGGTCGAACATGCAGTGCACTGGGCATACGCCATTTTTTTTTAACCTTTAAAACAACCCTGGAAAGCAGGTAGTCCAGCACTGTTTTGCAGGGGAGGACGCACCTGCAGACAGATGAGTGTTGCACATTTAGACAGTCATTAAATGGAAGGACTTGGATTAGAAACCAGGTCTGTCTGAGCACCAAAGCCCATCCTCTTTTGACCTTGCCAGGCTCTTGCCCCTTCATCGAATCCTTAAATGTCTCTTAACCCAAAGCGGTGGCAGTGAATATGGGTGTTCTAGACAGGCTGCCTGGGGCGAGCCATTTTTGTCATGAAATGACTGCTCCACATTTGCTTAGGGCTGGAGGTGCAAATGTCATGAATGATTGCCTGGAGAAGGAAAGAAACAGGGGGATGTGGGGTTCAGAGGGGCCAGTGAGGAGGCGAGATGTGGAGGTCAGTTGGTTAAATGACAAGAGATGGGTTTGGTGAGGTGGTGGACAATCTGTAGGCAGCCCGGGGCTCTGGAGTCCAGCAATCCTGGGTCCTAATCCTGGGTGACCCTGGCCTAGTTACACTTTCCTGAGCCTCAGTTTTCTCAACTGTAGAACGGGAATACTGATACCTTTGTTGTAGGGATGCAGTGAAGAATAAACGAGCCAGCCTGAAGCACAGAGTCTGGCTCATGGGCATGCAATAATCAGTGAGCACCTTCCTACTGCCCTGTTTATTTTGGCCCCGGCTGGCTCTGATCAGGCTATGGCGAAAAACGGGCTAATTTCTTGAGCAGGCAGGATCTGATTTCAGCAGGGAGGCCCCGGGGCATGGACTGGCGTGGGGGACTCTGGCATGATATCCATCTGTTTGGTTCTTTCTCCAGGCCAAAATGCTGGTTTCAGGAGCCTTCATCCAAGCACTAAATCCACCTAATTGGTTTGAAAAGCACCACCGGGTGGATAAACATCCTGTCAGCCCACCACTGTAATAACGCCAGTGACATTTATGCCTGAGAAGAAGCATGCAGAACGAATGGAAATCAGACCTCAGATACCCTGCCGTGAATGACAGCCCAGGCAAGGCACCGCCCACCCCACAACCCCGGGCCAGGAAGTGTCAGCCTCTGGGGGCAGGGACCTGGGAGGTACAGCAGGCAGGGATGAGCGCCACGTGGGGCTTCTAAACACCTGTAGGCTCAATGAGGAAGTACAGCAGATTCTCCCATCACACGGAGAAGTAGAAAAAACAGCAGGACACCGCTGGGCAAGTTACTTAACCTCTCTGAATTTCCTGTTGCTGCCTATGAGGTAAGCACTATGATGTTTTGGGCACAAAA
This sequence comes from Hipposideros armiger, assembly GCF_001890085.2. Taxonomy (NCBI): domain Eukaryota; kingdom Metazoa; phylum Chordata; class Mammalia; order Chiroptera; family Hipposideridae; genus Hipposideros; species Hipposideros armiger. The sequence goes on along the minus strand of NW_017731458.1, from coordinate 206,065 downwards.
TGAAAGAAATAAATGAAGAACCTCGCACCGTTCCTGCCAAGCTTCCCAAGCTCCAAAAATGTTAACTTTTTTTTCTCCTTTCATATTCTTCCTTTCTCTTGGAATCAACTTTTTCTTTGTCCAAAGAGCCCAAGACCTGTACACACCCATTCACAAACTTAGGAGTACACCCCATTCATCCACTCATTCATTAATAACATTTTCTCAATCATTCATGAATGATTTTTGGTGGTCACCAAAAAAGGGCCAGGTCCTAGCCACGGAGCTGCATATAAAAAATTATCAGACCTCTCCCTTGCCCTTGAGTTGGTCAGAGGATAATGAAGGACAGCTGGATTGTATCAGACCGGGTCCCCAACCAGAAACAGATGGCATATCAGATTAAGATAATTCAAGGAAGGTTTATTTATAAAGGGACTAATTATAAAGGAACGCATACAGCCACCAGCAGCATGGCTGTCACCAACTCCAGGGCAGGTAGGGAAGGAAGGGAGTGGGTCCTGGAACCCAACCGGTGACACTTGTGCACAACAGGACACCCCGAGAGAAACAGTGACCTTTTGTCAAGGGACACAGGCCGCCCATAGCAATAACCTCCCAGGCAGGGCGCCCAACCCATGGGCTTGTCTTCCTCTCTCCATTAGCTGATAAGATCAGAAACTCAAAGGCAACAAGCTCCCTGATTTGGTCCACAGCGGTCAGCCTGCCAGGGCGGAGAGCAAGGCAGAGAGCAAGGCTGAGAAGGGTGGAGACTGACTCTGGAGAGGCAAGCACAAGACAACCAGCACGCGCAGTGTGGCCGATTACAAGGGCGGGTGACCTAGAATGGTTACTGTAAGAATAGAGAGCTAGGGAGCCCTAGGGAGTCCTAGAAGGGATCGATTCATTCCCACCATTCCTTGCAATTTCATTCCATTCCACTTCATCCCCAAATTCACGGGGGAAAGGGGTGGGTGGGCGGTTGATCCCCTTTGCCTCCAAGCTGTGCTCCTGTGGCAGCAGCGATCTCTTTAACACACACATCTGTCTCACTTTCCAGCTTGAACTCTCTCACTGGCTCCCTACTTCATTCAAGGTGAAGTCCAAATTCTCGGGCATAGCTAGCAAAGCCCTGCGTGATCCGGCCCTTTCTTGCCTCCCCAGGATCACTTCCTGTTACACCTGTTCTCCCCTCCCCTTGTTCTCCCACCTCCATCAACATTAAGAAGTTTCCTCTTTGCAGAATGCCCAGTACCCTCTCCTGCTGGGCCTTTGAACCTGCCTTTCTCACCTCCACCTGGACCCCAACTTGAGACATTCTTGTCCCTCTTCTTCGCCCAGCTAACTTAAGAAATCATGGCCCACTTAAACATTCAGAAAGGTACAGAGAATAAAACTCAGGCACCCACATACCCACCCCCTGTATTTAGATGTTGACATTTTACCACATTTGCTTCAGATCTTTTTTTAAACAAGAAAGAAAACATCGCAGATAACAGTGGAAGCATCTATTACGCTTCTTCCCCTCTTGTAACACTATTTTGGAGTTAGTGAGCGCCCTACCCATCCATGTTTGCACATGGTTGCCCGATCTCTCTCCTTTAAAAATGTATATAATTACCATGTTATAGCTATCCTTTTATAACCTGCTTTTCCCACTCAACATTAATTATGGGGGTGTTTTGTTGTTTGGGCTTTGTTGATGGGACACAGTCTTAAGAGACTTGATTGGCAGATGGCATCCCTCGAATGACGAGCGTCAAGTGGTGATGGCTGGTCCATACTTGACTTTGAAATAGTGGCTTTCCCAGAGATTTCATAAGCACCAAAAATCACAGAAAATTCCAAGCCTCCTCGCAGCTCCTCACCTTACAGTCACCTGTAACGGCGTGATGACTCACCTCCCGATAACCACCTTCACAGGGAAGGCTACCTTAGAAAGAAGGGGAAAAGGTGGCTGCTCGTCCTGCAGCCTTCACCCCCTCCCCTGGCAGGTCTCAGGCTGCTTTCCTATGTGACCATCTGACCATCTCCAGCCACTGCCCATAAACACCACCAATTCTCGTGCAGTGTTGATCCCTTTTCCATGTCTAGCATTATTGCAATTTTTATCAAATTTTCCAGACTTACATAGACACCACCTCTCAAGGAGAGAAGTAGAAAGCTGGGAGGCTATTACTTGATAGCTCTGTTCACAAAATGAAGAAAAGCATGAATCCATCACCCCATATCACCTAATCCTGGAGCTTTGATTTTAGATTCCACACCTGCGTGCCTGAGTATATGTCCCAGAACACGCTGCTGGCGCCACAGAAGCTATTCTAACAAGGACCTACATAGGACAGATCATCTCTCATTGTCAGTCCCAGAGGCCGTCAGGATGAATAAGCAGCACCACCACCATCATCACATCTACAATCAACTTTATGATTTGAGCTACGGTGACATATGTAAATCTGCTTCATTAATTTCAATGACTATATTATAATCCCTTGTATGAATAGATC
>NW_017731458.1:199781-201244 GCF_001890085.2 Hipposideros armiger | reverse complement strand
ATGCCTCAGAGTACCTGTCCTCTTGGCAGCGGTTGACCCTACTGCCTTCTCTTTTCTTTGAAACACTCTCTTCTCCTGACTTCTGGGACCACACTGTCTTTCAGCCCTCCACTGCTCTGGTCTCCCCACCTTCGCCTTTCCCTCCCCCTACCCATTCAGTGCTCCAGCAAGCCAGATTTCTCGAATGCAAATGGGATCATGACGCCCCCCCTGAGCCCTCACGGTTGTTCTGCTGGCCTCTGGATGACATCCAGATTCTTTCCATGCGGCTGTGAGACTCAGCCTGCCAGGCCTGGCCACGCTGGTTCCGAAGCCTCAACGAGCGCATCATCTGTGCTCTCTACTGCAGGCCCCCAGCCCTTCTGCTTATTTGATCCTCTGTCTCTTTCTCCCAGCAGCTTCCTTGGTGTCAGGACCATAACCCCGCCTTGACCCTAAGCACTTCAGACCATCCGCTGGCTGGACCTAATCTTGAACTTGGCCGGTTTTGCATTCCCAATCTTGTGCAGACTGAGTAATAGTCCTCATGCTTGAGATGGACTTCACAGTTTGCAAAGTACATTCGTGTTCATGTTCTCACCTGATTCTCTCAACAGCCCTGTAAGGTGGGAATACCCATGCTTACATCCATTCCACAGTAAAGGAGACTGAGAATCAGGGAGCTCCAGTGACCTTTCCAAGGTCACGCAATGATAGATATTGGATTTATGACTTGAACTCAGATCTTGTGACTCCTGGCTGCGTCCTTGCTTTCTATCCTGTTTCCACACTCCCTCACCACTCCCAGTCCCAGCCTTACAGAGCAGTATCCTGTCCCCAAGACCAGCTGAGGGTGGCTGACCTCCAGATCTGAGACCCATGTGCTCTTAGGGGGCTGCCTTCCAGCCTCCCCTCGAACCCCCGCATTCCAGATGGGCCTGGAGGTGAGAATGGAGGGTGAACAGAGGGTGGGAACACACCACCATAAAACCTCATGAGGAGGAAATATTTTCCTTTCTTTTACTCCACTTCCCCAGTGAATGGTGGTTCATCTGCCGACATGACTAAAAATAAGTGACTAGGAAGGACGGAGATAAATGAGGTGGGCGACTGCGGAGAGACGGCAAAGAGGCAGAAGCGGGTGGGAAGTCTTTAAGCTGAAGGAAGACCTGTCAGAGAAGAAAAACTACTGCCGAGCGGGGCCTCCCGTGTCCCGGTGCCACACAGATTCTCACGGCCTCCCGCTGCCTCGAGCTCAAGTTGCTTCCTTCCGCCTCTGATTAATAAAACCCGCATCACCGGGCCTGGCACATTGCGAGCACGGTGTGGGCTCCATCAAGCCCACCATCTGCTTTGAGCCACTTTTTTGCTAGCCCTTTAATTGCAGTTTTGCCCGAGTCTTGTCAGTATGGGTCCCCTGATACAGCCACACATCTGGGCTGCTTCCAAAGGAGCTGGAGGGCCATCAACCTGAAGATGATCCG
>NW_017731458.1:198716-199501 GCF_001890085.2 Hipposideros armiger | reverse complement strand
TTACATGACCAAAGGAGCTTTGCAAGTGTGAAGAAGTTAAGAATTTTGAGATGGGAATGTCTCCTGGGTGATCCACGTGTAATCCTTTGTTATCCTGTGCTCCGATGTAATCGCAGGGCTTCTTATAAGAGGGAGGCAGGAGACAAGAGACGGAAAGGCGCTGTGATGATAAAAACAGAGATTGCGGTCACGCGATTTCAAAACGGAGGAAGCGGGCACAAGCCGAAAGAGTACAGGCAGATGCTAGAGGCTGAACGAGCCAAGGAGTCAGAGTCTCCCCTCGGAGCTTCCAGAAAGAGCCAGCCCTGCCAACAGCGTCTTGACGTTAGCCAGCGAGTCTGCTTTCGGAATTCTAACCTCCGGAACGGTAAGAGAATCCATTCGTGTTGTTTTAAGCCATTAAGTTTGTGGCAATTTGTTACAGCAGCCATAGGGCACCGATATCGCAGGACGAATCTGCTCCATTAGCATGATTCATATCTAGATTATACAGCCTCATCCGAGGCAGCCTGCCCAGGAGCCAAACTCAGGGAGGAGCCCCCGTTACAGACGCCCTGTGGGGCCAAGGAATTTCCCCCAGTGACACGCATTCCCCTTGACAGCAGTACCAGCCAGTAGAAATATAACGCAAGCCATGCAGATCATTTAAAATGTCCTAGTAGTTTCACTAAAAAGACTAAAAGCAGGTGGAGTCAATTTTAACACTAGATTCTATTCAAGCCAATATATCCCACCTATTATCGTTTCAATCATCATCAATATGAAATATTTTACTTCCTTTTTTG
>NW_017731458.1:196113-197613 GCF_001890085.2 Hipposideros armiger | reverse complement strand
TGTCCATTGACCTGCAGAGTCTCTCTCGTCATCACCACCCCTCACCCTGATCCAGGATGTAATAAAGATGAAGGCTGACACCTCACTAGTGCTTGCACATGCCAGGCAGTGTTCTGGTGGCTTTTGCTCATGTTTACTTTATGTTGTGCGATCCCCATGTTACCGTAGATGCCATTGAGGCACAGAGAGCGTCAGTAACTCGAGAGTCACACAGCGACTGTGGGAGAGTCAGCTTTGGAGCCAGGCAGTCTGACTTCAGTGTCCATAAACTTACTCATCACATGAAACCATCTCTGTTCACATTTCCTGCAGCCCGGTCCAGAGCCTGGCACATGGTCTGGGTGAGTTCAGCAGAAGCTGTTTGAGTGAAGGAATGAATGAGTCATGTTCACGGCTCTGAATCCAAGGAGGATTCATCAGTCTCTGCTGGGGATTAATCTCAAGGGACAGGATTGGGGGCAGAGGGGGTGTTATACCTGTCCCCACAAGGTGACAGCCAAGAAATGTCCTGATATGCCACAGGGCCTGAGGAGATAGATGCAAACAACCTGGAGAGGTCCCTGGTTGACCTATGGGCCTCTCGGATGCTGCTTCACTCCCAAATAAGAAACAGAATCCATTCTTTTTCTACTATCCTAACTCAACTACCCATTCCAGGTTTGCATATTTCCTTCGGGACCATTCAAATCTATATTTTATATAGTTTTAATCATAATAAATATACAACTTCATGTTTTGCTTTTGTCCTTTAAAACAGCTCTTGGGCCAAATCCGGCTCACCACCTGTTTCTGTAAATAAAGATTTTTGGAACACAGTCACACCCATTTCTTTACATACTATCTGTGGCTGCTTTCACACGACAAGGCAGAGTTAGGTGGTTGCAATAAAGACTCCATAGCCTGCAAAGCAACCAATATTTACTGTCTGGCTCTTAACAGAAAAAATTTGCCAATCTTTGACTTGGAGAATTATCAGAAGGTACCCATATTATTGGACAGTCTTGCTGGTTATAATAATTACTGGCTATATGACACTCCACCGGGTAGCCTGTGATTTATAACTTAGCACTTCCCAAGTGGTCAGATATATTTGCTAGGCTGCATAATCTGCAATGAAAATATTTGTGCTTCTGATGAATGAGTTTCTTAGGAAAAAATCCCCACATGGGTTTTTAGGTCAAATCATCTGACACAATCGCCAGAGCCAGTCGAAATTCTGTCCCTGTGCGTTTGTGTGTTTGGACGCTGTTTTAGAAATTGACTTTCCTGACTCTTGACCCACTGATAGCCCCAGCTAGATCCGGAATCTCTTTTTTGAATTTCTGCTCAATTGAACCTTCTCGTTGAGTTCCCTAGAGGCTGTTCTTTAGCACTTGCCCAGACCTCCCACACATCCCTCTCATGCTTCTTTCTCCACTTTCATTCCTCCAGCCCTCCTCTGCCAACCCCTGACACCATACTTCTTCCTCTCACCTCGCTCATCTCTCATTTACAATTCCC
>NW_017731458.1:180090-195218 GCF_001890085.2 Hipposideros armiger | reverse complement strand
AAAACAGGGCCTTACTAGAAGTTGCAGTAGCTAATTAATGTAATAATAACTCAGTCAGTGTATGAAGCATACACACTCTGCAGTGGGTTCAAAGTGCTTTACGTCCAGTAATGTGTTTAATCTTCATGGCTGTTCTATGGGACAAGTGCCATTATTGTCCCATTTTACAGATGAGGAGATTGAGTAAAATCCTATGAGTTGAGTCCCAGTGCTGCTGCTTGCTAGTTTGGGCCATTCATTGAGTTATTTAGCCCTATTGTCTTCATCTAGCAAGCAGGGTTGTGAGTCCTGTCATAGAGATGTTGGGAGGGTTCTAAGAGAACTGTGCCTACAGCATGGATAAGGTCAGCATGAGGTCTTCCTCAGTCCTTTCTTGGGAAGGACTGCATTTCAGTTTGACATTCTCCTTACCACACAGACACTCAGGAAAGCAGACTTTCAATCTCTTTTCCCTTTCCTCTCGCCTAAGGTCATACTCCCCTTCTTAAGTGAACATACCTTTCCTTGCTTTGTCCTATTCAAAAACTTGGCCCTCAGTAGAGTCCCGTGCAACCCTGAGGAAGGATTCTGGGAAATGTGGCCTTGCACTTGGGTTTGCTTCTAACATTGGTGCTGATGAGGTGGTGGGGCTGGAGGGTCACCCATGTGGGTCTGTATTGTATGTGATCCACTTTACATACCCGACAGTGAATGACTCTTGGCCCCTTGGCCACAACTGTCCGCTCCTTCATGAGAGGGTGGAGGGTTTGTAGAATGTCGGAAAGCGGCCCGAATAACCGCTTGATGCACTTGCTTCTCTCCCCACTTATGTGGCCTCCACAGATGTGGATCCGGGCTCTCCATCTCTGTAGGCCTCCCTCCAAGCAGCAGGGGTTTCCAGCCACAGACAGATCCATTCTCCCCAGCACGTTAGCTCTTTCATGTCAAAGCTATAGTTGACCCAGTTTTCCAAATCAGCAGTTATAGAAATACAAAATCAGCTGCTCATTTAGTAACTGATTTCTTTCAACAAACACTTCAGAGGCATAAATACAGACTGGAGCATTTTGGGGACCAGCAAGCATGGGCCAGTTCTGGTTTCTCCGCCCCCACCCCAGGACATATGCTGGGCCTGGCCACACCCACGGTGGGCCTTCATTGTCACCCTGGATTTGCCCTGGGTTGTACCTTCTCAAAGGGCGACACAACCTTCTTTGGACTTCTGGACCCTCTTGTCGTATGGGTACCTGATAGCTGTTATTTTACACATTCTATTTTGAGATAATTGTAGATTCATATGCAGGTGTAGGGAATAATATTGACTCAGTATACCTTTCCCCCAACTTCCCCCCACTGCATCTCCCCGTCTTGAATGACACAGTGCCGCATCACAACCAGGAAACTGACTTGATCACTGATGCTTTTGGACCCTCAGCAGCCTCCACAGCATTTCTTCTCTGTCTCCCTTTTCCTTTCATTCATTCTCTCTTGCTCCCTTCGGTCTGTGTGCTTTCCTCACCAACTTCTTCTTCTCCTTCTTCTTCTTCTTCTTCTCCTTTCGCCACTCTTTTCTGGTCCTTTCGTCACGTTCTGCCAGAGGCAGTGCTCTGGTAAACCTGCCATTTTAGCTATGTCGCTGGGAAGAACCCATACGTCTGTGCCCCCTCCCCTGCTGGGAGCTCGCCAGCCTTCCTCCCTGGGGTGGAAGGCAGGTCTTAGCTAAAGAAGTGCTCTAGGCCAGATATATTCAGAGCCCACTAAACTCAAGGAGGACCAGAGGCTGTAGGATCAGGGATTACCCACCTGATTGGCACCAACAGCATTGACTCAAATATGCCCTTCTATGACCCACTGGAGAAGTTACTATAATCCAGGCTACTTGATTCAGTTTTCTCTTGGTTGACCTCCCCCGTTTTATAGGTTTTATGAAGGGAAAGGTTTGCCTAAAATCCCACGGCCAGGATGTGGGCAGCAGGGGCCAGGAACTCACTTTCTGAGTTCTTATCCAGCACCCCTCTGACTCTCCAGGTACCTGCTGCCTTTCTCCAGCCAGCACCAGATAGAGGAGCCCTAGGCAAAGGCTTCTGGGATCTGAGAAATGCCAACACCAGCCTTTGGAGGGCCTGCTCAACTCTGGGATCCGTAGGAACACCTTGGCCCCGCCTTTCCTCAAGCTCAGGTTCCCTTGGATTCCCTGAAGATGCAGTGACTTCTCATGAGGGGCTACTAATGGTCAACTGCACCATCATGTAGGCGAATGTGCCACCGTGATGAAGGGCGCAGTGTTTGGAGTCAGGCCTTATAATCTCAGGACACCTACAGACTGTGGGGCTTTGGGTGAGCCACTTTATCTCTGAACCTTATTTTCCTCCTTCTACAAAAGGAAGATAAGACTTCCCGCATAAGGATAGCGTGATGTGTCAATGAAATAAGGTGCGCTGGTTAGGTCCATGTGGGGGTCACAAGGAGTGCATGAAGAGTAGCAGTTGACACCGTTCCAGAAAACCTCAGGGCCTGAGAAGCAGCATGCAATGCCGCGCACAGTTCTGCAGGTGGCGCTGCACTGGAGGCCAGATCGCCTTCAGATAAGAGCAGTGGGTGTGGGGCTTTCCGCTGGCCTGGGACAGACTCCGAAAAACTTGGACCTGTGAAGCTATAATGTGGCAGGCTGCCCATACTGCTCACTTTTGAGCATTCTGAACTGTCTTCTTTTGATTGAAATGTTTCCCCTTTAGCTCATTATTAGCTCACCTCAGCTCTGCAGGTTAGACATGGACACAGAAAATGGAAGATGTCCTGTGTCTAGGCCATAACCCTGATCACTCACAGAAATCTTCCTGACTGGGGCAGGGGCCTCTGACCTGTTGGGCACAGGAGTCCCCACCCATCCTCCCAGGAGATTTCTAGCTAAGTGGCTCCAGAGTCTGACTGTGCATCAGAATCGCCCGGAAATAAGGACTGAATTAAATAGAGGCTTAGAGAACGAGGCTGTGGTCTCTCGTTGGAGGCTAGCAAGGAGTCCAGGGCGTGAAATTTAAGAAGGCGTCCACTCCCAGGGTTGAGCAAGTGCAGGGCCTGCACCTGACAGAAGTGCCTCCTTAAATGTTGTGCCCTGGGCACCTTGCTTGCCTCCCCTTGTTCCAGCCCTGTCTCCAGATCCAAACTTTTAAAACCTTGCTATCCATTCCGGTGGGTACCCAGGGGGACCCCAGATTGCTGCCTTATCTTAGAGCAGCGCTGACCTCATGTATCCTGGGTCCTAGTTCTGGCCACACAAGCCTCCCTGCTTTCTCCCAAGAGCCATGGCCAACTCCCACCAACGTCCTCATTCCCTGGGAAAGCAAGAAGGAAAAACATCCCAAATGTAGGGTCTTGATTTTTCTCAGCCACTAAACTAACTCTATCTGTCTTGCTGCCGAAAGAATTATAGCTCTCTGGGAACACACATTGATCTTGCGTCCCTGTTTCCTATTATCTTTAGGAAACCTGGGGGAAGAGGAAGGGGGTGCGGAGCCGTGCTCCGGTGCTCTTTAGTTTCTGCAGTAAATATGTACGGAGCATTTCCTAGGTGCCAGGCACTCTGCTGGGCCCTGGGGCTAGGCCTGGTCCCTGCCCTCAAAGGGCTGAGAGTAATGGGCGACACACCACTGAGCACACGGTGCATTCCTGTAAACTATAGGGAGGGCCGTGATGGGGATGCACAGGGAGCCCCAGGAGGGGAGGGCAAGGTGATCTTGACCAGTCTTGGGGTTCAGAGCGCAAAGCTGTCCCTAAGAGACTGACATCTGGCAGAGTTGTAAGGATGAACTCGCTGGACTGGAAGAGAGGAAAGAACATTCCAGAAACAAAGAACAGCATATGAAAAATACCCTAAACAGGGAGGATATATTTAAGGGGCCAAACATGATTGGTTGAGGGCAGAGGCCAGGCAAGAATGAAACTGTCAATGGAACTACAGAAGCAGACCAGGCCCAGAAAATGTGACTCTCATGGTCTTTACCTACCAGCTCTGGTCAAGTCTTGTAGAACTTTGAGCCAGGGAGGGACTCCAGCTGATTGGCTTTGCAAAGACAGCGCTGGCATTATGGGGATTAGACCAAAAGGTAGGAAAGATGGGAGAGCAGGAAGCTATGGACAGAGTCTAGGAGATGAGCAGGGATGATGGCTTGGAACAGACTTTTGGAAGGAGATGTGACATGAAAAGCATGTAAAGGTCTGCTCAGAGCCAGTGTCTCCGAGAAGCTTTCTCCCTCCTCCCTGCGAGGCATGGATGGATGCTGTACTGTGTGAGTCCACGGCACCTGTGCTTACCTGAGTCAGACCGCCCGCCTCACGCTGCAGTCTGTCCCCTTCAGTGAACTCTGAACATAGGAACCTTGTCCTATTTTCAGCTCTTACCCCGATGCCTGATGTGTAGCAGTGCTCAGTCCACGTCTAACAAATAACTCACATGCTGTCGTTCAGAGACTTCACATGACTAATGGTTCCGAATCATCGGCTGAAAAATCAAATGCCCTCGCCTCCTAAGAAGATCCCAGTGCATGGGTGTGGTGGGGGTATGGGTGGGTGGGTGGATAGGTGCGGATCAGGATATAGATTGCTTTGTTGTTGTGTCCCCTGGTAGACTGTACGCTTCCTGAGAGCGGGGCCATGTCGCTTCTTCACCATTATGCCTCCACGCCCAGCACGCTCCCTGGCCGGCTGTGGGTGCTCAATACGCACTGAATGAATGGACGAACGGCTTCCTCCAACCTTCCCTAAAATGCTGTCTCGCTCTGGGGCAAAGCCTCCTGGCTCTTCTCTTGGTCAGGAAGACCCTCACTCCCATGGACCCCCAGATGTGTCCTTGGAGAAAGGGCTCAAAGGGCTATCTCCCATGAGGGGCCCGCTTTATCATATTCCATGTAAGGGTCACCATGGGATGTACAAATAGTTAGCAATTCTTGATGCAACTTGTTTTTCTCATTTCTATCGGAATAGGAGGCCAGGGGAAGGGCCCTGAGGGGAAGTTTGAAGGACGTCTAAGGATGGCCCTGGCAAATGAATCAGTGAAAACAGACTTTTCACACAGTGCCCTGAAATAGCAGAAGGACCACTGAAAGGTCTGGTTCTTATCTGAAATATTCTCTGCTTCCCTTCTGCGGAGGAGTTTATGCCCACTCTGGGCTGGGGGAGTGAAGAAAAGAGGGCAGGAAGGTGCCTTTGTGTGGGGACTATAACATATTTCACAAACCACATTCTACATAGCCTCACAACAGCCCTGGAAGGGAGGATCATCAACTCCCTTTTGCAGATAAAGGAAAGGCGGCGCAGAGAGGTTAAGTCACTTGTCCAAGGTCACACAGCATTAGGGGGCAAAAAACCCCACACAGTATAAGGCCAAGTATAGGCACCTCACTGCCTCACAGAAGCCTCTCACAAGCTCTGAATAAAGGGAACATAAGCAATCATAATAGAATAAGGGAGTGATCACAGTGGGTTGGTCACAGCCAAGGGAAGTTTCTTAGCCTTCTCATTGAGTCTAGGGAGATAAAGGATGATGTGCACATAGTGCTTTTCAGTCTACAAAGCACTTTCAGTGATTTAGGGTACTGACAGAATTACCCCAACTTTCAGATGAGGAAACTGAGGCACAGAAGACTGGAGTAATGTACTCACAGTCATTTACCGCATGCGTCAGATTCAGGGCTTAAACCCTGGGCTTGCGGCTCCAAAGCCAGTGTGTGGTAGGCAGGTTTCCTGCAGGACTCCTGAGAGCCTTTAGCATGTTGATGTAGGTTGAGAATCCCAGGGGTAGGGGATATGTGTGCTACATGTCTGCAATGTACCTGATGCTAAAACAGCTTTATTCCAGAGTATCTAAGTGACTGGGATTCCAAAGAACATAATTAGAGAAAACGCACACCCGGTAATGGTAGGGGCTGTTTTCTTCATTTTCTTTTCCTCCAAGAACAGTACGTCGCCCACAGAAAGCACTCAAAGGAGTCCCAGAAGCTCAGTATTGGAAGAGGCGTCAACATTCAACTGGCCCAATGTTCGTGACTGTGGTCTGTGAATGTGTTTGACAGCTTCCTGCCACAACTCTCTCTGATAGTACCACATCAGCCCTAACGTAGTTATTTCAGTGTCACTGTGGCACCTTGGAGGCCCTGCAGAGTCCTGGATGAGACCAGGTCTCTGATACCTCAGTGCTTCTGTAAGGCCGCCTGATCTGCATGGACCACTGGTGGTCCCTACATCCCTACCGGAACTCCCTCCACCTTAGCAGTCCCAGTGGAGCGTCTGCCACTGAGCTACATGCTTTTCTCAGTCCCTGGGGATTCTGAGTGCTGTTAATGGCTGCCTGATGTCGGCGAAATAAAAACCACTTTCAACATTAGAAAGCATCCCAGCCAGTCGCAAAGCCACCCATTGCGTCTCATTGTGCTTGGGTCTTGTTAGCTCTGCGGTATTCTCAATTCCTAGCACCCCTACCCCCCAGCACCAGGATGCAAACGTGCTGAAGATACAGATGATGAAAGAACTGAGGCCCAGAGAGGGAAGGTGACTTGCCTGAAGCCACACAGCACATATGTGGCAGCGACAAACTTGTCCGTGTTGGTATCCAGGAAGGAGTTAAACAAATGTTTCCAAAAATGTATTTCTAGAGAACATTAGTCCGTTGGGATAGTCAAATCTGTGTCAGAAACAGTGGGTTCAATAGTCTTTGTTTGGAGAGCACACTGAAATTCTGCAGTAACGAATCCCCGTTGAACTTCTATTTAACCCAAAGTTTTCCAAATTCATCTGACCAGGGAACTCCACCTCCCTTTTTGTGATAGGCCATCCTAAAGAATTAGTTCCTCAGACTGTCTGTTCTAAGGGCTGGACTTTGGGTTGGCCTGTGTAGCTTTTGCACTGGGCAGGGGTGGTGGGGCAGGCAGGCAGGGCAGGGAGTGGGTGGGAGGCTTGGAGGCCAGTGGGAGGAACATCAGCACTGGGAAAGACGGGGCCTGAGTCTTCCCTGACCGATGGCTTTGCCTGTTTGCCACCTGAATGGAGGGTGTGAGGCCAGGAGTCCTTAGGGTGGAGGCTGACACCAAAAAATGAAATCCTCACAGAGGTGTGGCCAACCCAGTGAGTTCCGGGTTATGTCAAAGTCTGGGGGTCGGGACAGGAGCACCCAGAGGGGGATGGGTGAGACAGGACAGAATCCCAGGGCAGGGAGGTAACATTAAATGGACACAGATATTCTACAAAATGAATATAGAACAGAGAAACAGGGCCTAGTTCCTGAGAAATCGGGTGGCAAGAATAGGGTGGGGTGTCACCCCAGAAAGGCAGTGGGAGCATTAAGTAAGTGTTCCTCCTTTGCCCTGGTCACCAGTCACCTGGGGGACACAGACACCTCCTGAGTACCCTGGAGGTCTGGGAAGATGTGGAGCAATTAGGTTCCCACCTTCTCTGTGGACCTCCAGGGGTGGGAGGTGCACCTGTGTATGCAGGGCGGTAACCTGACAGTTTAGCAGAGCTGTCGGCGAACTTGGAGCACAGGTGGTTTCCAGGCTCCAGACAGGGCAAGGGCAACCAGCCAGTCCTTTATCACATCCAGGGGAATGGGGGATTATAGCCAACAGATTCCCGAACACTCAGTGTTCATGGCTGGAGTGGGCCAGGGTCCAGGCTCATGGAAATGCAGCAACCCAGAGATCCAAGTTATGGTCCCAACCGCGACATGAAACAGCTCTGCGCCTCGGGAAGAAGGGCCCTTCTTCTCCGGGTCTCAGTGCTGACATCTTTAAAATGAGTTAGCCTCAATTATCACTTTCTTTCCTTCTGTGACTTTTTCATTCTCTGGCTGTACTTGTAGCGTCACCCTGGGTTGACCTTCGATCTGCTTGTGCTCCAGGTTCTGCACATCACTCTTCCTTGTTTCTTTGTAGATCTAAGGTGAGTGTCTCATCCTAGCACGATAAAAATGGGAAACTGCAGTTCTGCCCTGAACCCACTTTATAACTCAGGGAAAGCACATTTAAGAAATACAGCTTTCCCGAGGAAGCAAAACCAATAATACCTGTGAGTCAGCCAGACCTGGCTTGAGTGCAGCCTCCCTGGGCATCGGCGTCTCCATGGGCAACCACGTAGGGCAATTGCAAGGGCCAAGAGAGACAGTGGGTATGCAAGTGGTGTATGAAGTATACACCCACTAGTGTGCTGTGCACATGGGGTGGGGGTGGGGGGTTGAGGATGGGAAAAAGGTGATGATGGTGACAGTAAAATTGCTAGGTTCTTGAGGTTAAAAGTTGTAATGAAAAAAGAAGTGGGGTCATTAAAGGCACAGTTTTGCCTCCTCTATTTAATACCTGTCCTAGGGCGGTTGCTGCTGCAACTCAAAGCAGTGATGCCCTGCAAGGGAGCTGGGGAAAGCTTTCGGCTTATGCTGCTCTCAAGTGGGTCCTATCTCCTTCTGCAGGCAGCAGTGAGGCGGGTGAATCAAGGCTTCTTCCTGAGAACCACGGGTCCCCAGGAAACTCAGCCAAGATGTCAAAGGCAACTCTGTTGATAAGAGAGCCTTTGGGTCCAGGCTTCTCTTGACCTTGTACGCTCTGTAGCCGGCCTGCAAGCCTATACACCCTGCCTTAAGGAAAGAAAAAAAAAACCCGTGGGAAGTCCGGGAGTGGATAGGGTAGGAGGAAAGGGACCAGAAGGCAGTTTAGAAAGAGTACTGGACTGACAGCAGTTCTAATCCTAGCTTTGTTGCCAAGGAACTCAGTGACCTTAGAAAGCCACAGTCCTCTCCTGGGCCACAGCTTCTTTATCTGTGAAACACAGGGTTCAACCCTAAGGGCCCTACCAGATCCACATTGCAGGATTCGATGAGAAACGAGGAAAGAAACCACACCGGTCACCTGGGGGACACAGACAGTCCCCCTGCCCCCGCCCCAGCTCAGGGAGCTTGAAATCTAAGGACCCCCTTTGAGACACAGCTACACTAGCTCCCACGTCCCAGCCCCCCTGGGGGAATGGAGAAGGGGAAGTTAAGGAGAAGCCAGTGGAGCAAGGGCAGAGACATTTGCGTTTTCCAAGAGGCAGACCCTCAGCCCGGGAAAACTCCCCTAGGGCACTGGGCAGCTGGGGGAAGGCAAAATAATAACGGCAGGAGGCAGCCTTCACGGAGCACAGGGTTCTGAGAGCTATTGTCTATCCCTTCTCCCTGTACATTTCCGGAACTTGTTTCTAGATATTCGCCATCTCATTTTTGCTCCTTTTCTGGACACGCTTGTGCCCATGGCTAAACACTGTACTTTAGTTGGCGTCTAGAACCGTCCTGGCTGTCAGAGCTCCCTCTCCTAACCTGGACACCCTACTCCTAACTGATTCGGTCTCAAACTGTGTTTGTCCTTCTTTAATGTAGCTGCTGCCTCAAAGTCTTGGGGCCTGCTTAGCTCTGGGCCAGCTAATCAGCCACGCCCCTCGATGTTTGCTTTATTGTTACTGCAAATCAGCGCTCCCCAGGTGTTCTTGTGATTAGTTTCTGGGCTCCGTATGTAGAATTTGACATTTATCTCTGCTGAATTTCATCTTGTTGGTTCAGGTCCATTGTTCCTCGCTGTCAAGAGTGTTTGACTCCACCGTATTAGCTTCTTTTCCAGCTTTTTGTGGTGGCGTGGGGGAAGAGGCAGAGCGTGGAGTTGGCTGTGTCAGGGCGGGGATGGGAGATTGCTGCTGCAAGGGCTGGCTTAGCTCAGTGGAGAAGGGGAAGGGTAGGCATGAATGGGAAGGACGGGGGTTAGGAAGCGGACCTGGCTCAGGGCTGGAACAGGATGTGGCAAGGAGTTCCGTAGGGGATATTTAACATGAGCTGGTAAATTTGGGTTTGGTGATAGCTTGCAAGGCAGTTCGATATGGAGGGTGGGACATTCAGCCGTAGTCCGAGGAAGATGTGACACCAGAGGGTCAGGGCACTCACGCTGAGACCCAATCAATGGCTGGGAGAGTAGAGGCAAACTCCAGTGCCCTGGGGGAGGTGTGGAGTCAAGGACTAGTCAGAGTGTTAACTTACACTCCTCTCCCTCCATCACCTCTCACACCCAATAAACCACCTAGACCTATTGGTTCTACCATCCAGCTATCTTGTCCTTAGTCATCTTTCCACGCCTTTCCTTTTTCTCCAGTTTAAACACTACCATTTGTGTTACTAACTGATCTCTTTGCCTTCTCAGTCTATCCCCCTTATGAGGCTACAGGATCTTTCAAACTTACAAGTCTGGCCAGGTGACTTCCTAGTTAAACCCTTTATAAAGGTTCCCCATTGTCACTGCTGTGAAGTACAAATTCCTCAGCTTGTTGCAAACACCCTCGTGGTCTGGTTCCTGCTACTTCCTCAGATTCAGCTTCAGCCCCTTGCATCCCCAATGCATTTCATTAACCCTTGCTAGCCCTCCAGACTTAGGACGTTCTGATCTTTCTGGCTGGATTGCTCACTGACCTTCCTCCGCTTCATCTGAGAACTCTTTCAACTTGGTGCCACCTCCTCAGCGAAGTCCTCTTGGAGCTCAAGGTCCAAAGCCTGAGCTACCCCAACACAAGGCCAACAGCTCTTATAATCATGTTATCAGTTCATCGCCCTGAATTTTATCAGTTTATTTATCTACCTCCCTCACTAGACTGCAAGCACCTTGAAAAAGGGATTGAATTTTGTTGATCTCTGCATATAACATGTGATCAACAGGTTTTGTTGAAATAGAAATGAATATTAAGGTTTGTAGCCACACAGTCTGGGGCTAGAGCAGGGTCCCAGGATATAGGGGTCTAGATGTATAAGACAGAGCTGAGACTGGACAAAAAAGCATTAGGGGGGGCCGGCCGAGTGGTGCGATGGTTAAGAACTGGCGTGGGACGCCAGAGGGCCCCGGTTCGGATCCCATATATGAGGCCAGTGACACTGTCCTCCACAGCTAAGATGCTGAACAACAGCTCGACCTGGAGCTGGGCTGCTGTGAGTCGCCGGCGACGGTGTAGGCTGTAGCCCCTGCTGCACTGGGTTGCCATGGGCTACCGTGTGTAGCCAGCAGCCAGCGTGAGCGGCCAGCAGCTGCAGTTAGCGGCCGTCCAGAAGCCGGCGACTGATCTGCCTCGCCCAGGAAGAGTGCAATGATGGTGCCAAGTTGGGCCAGTGAAGCAACGTCCTCCACAACTAGATGAAGAACAAAACGACAGCAACTTGTCTGTTTTCCTTCCCCCGATTCCCCAGCACTGTTCCCATCTCCTCAATTCCCCAATTAAAAAAAAAAAAAAAGCATTAGGGGCATGTGTGTGTGTGACTATGAAAAGAATCAGGCTTCAGAGCCACTAAACCAGGGGTTATTGTTTCTGTTACCTTATAGTAATGTGCCTTTGGATAAGTTCACTGATCTCGCTGCGCCTTGGTTTTTCTCATATGTAACATGGGGATAATGATACCCAGCTCTGAGATAATGTAAATAAAAATCTCACCCAGTGCCTGGTATGCAGCTGGTACTCAATAAATACCATGCATGTAGTTATCTTGGTTGTTATACTGAGAAAATGTAAGTCAGCTGGACAGGACATCATCATCCCTGTAGGAGTCCAGTTGTCATCAAATGCCCCTTTAGTAAATTAGGGCAAGGGAGGACATAAGATCTTAATAGCCAGACCTAGGGAGGACTCACGCTGAAGTCCTCAATGGCACAGCTGGCCAAGGGGCCTGGGACACTTGGGCCAGCTGCTCAGGACCCCCGTGCCCTCTCAGGCTGGAATCTCATTCCAAATATTCACTCTCAGTGTATTCCCTTCCTTAGTGTTTTTCTCAGTCCCTAGAAACTCTGTCTTTACCACACTGCCTCGTGACAGGCAGGTGGTGGCTTCCAAGATTTCAGTTTATCTTCCATTAATGGCTTTTGAAATGTATGCCTCCCTGTGGGGCCCCAGAGACCCTATGCTGAGACAGTGGGATGGCCACAGCCCCGTGTCTCAGCATCACCCTGATAAGTCATCATTACGTTGGTTGTTTGCATCCTGGGAGGTGACTAACATCATCTCATGTTTACGTTTCCGAGGTTGATATTTTAAAATTTCCTACCCAGATTCTGAAGCTCCTTCTCCTTGGAGAATGAACCGCCTCTTTTGGTCACTGCTCATTATACCCACATATCCATGCAGGCGTCCTCTTATGCCAGGGGTCAGCAAGCTTTTTACGGAAAAGCCCAGAGAGTAAATATTGGGTTGTCGGAAAAGTCATGACGTATTTTTTCTATGTTTTCGTCGCAAAAATGCGTCATGACTTTTCCAACAACCCAATAGTTTAGACTTTGGGATGCCTATGGTCTCTGTCACATATTCTTTGTCAAAATGTTTTGCAACCTTTTAAAATGTAAAACTCATTCGTAGCTTGGGGTTTGCACAGTGATGGGCCATGGTCTGGATAAGACCCCAAAGCAGAAGGCTGTAGTTTGCTGATTCCGCCTCACATCATTCTCTAAATAAATGCATTCATACATGTATTTCTCCCTCCGTCCCACCGCCTGCTCCCTCCCGCCTCCCTCCCTTCTCTCCCATGTCCCTCCTCCCCGCCTCCCTCCCTTCTCTCCCCACTACAACATTCACAAAGCATTTACTAGGCTTTGAGGGCTGTGCTGTGGCCAGAGACATAAAGAGGAGTAAAACAAGACTCCTCAAGTAGTTCCCAATATTTGAGGTAATCAGGCCTGTAATAGGACTTGGGAAAGTGCGCTAACACGAATGGCAATCTATTGGCCTTGCCAGCCGAGGCAGGAGCACAGCAAGAAGCGTGGCCTGGTGTGATAGGTATCATCTCCGGCCAGCCCACAGCAGGCCATGGAGCTGAGAGGAGAGGAAAGGGGCCTGCCTGCATGGTGGGCGGGTCCCAGGGAGGAGGGATTGGAAATCGAGCCTGGAAGCAACATTCTGCTTAGCAGGACTTTGCAAGCAGGAGAAACATTTCAGCAAAGAGGTGAAGACAAGAAAGGGTGTGACTTGTTTGAGGAGAAGAATTCACAGGAAGTCAGGTAGGGTCTAGACCAGCGGTTCTCAACCTTTCACAGGGGTCATCTAAGACCTTCGGAAAACACATATTTTCGATGGTCTTAGGAACCGAGACACCGCTCCTCTATCCGTCTCCAGGCCCACATGCAGATACACCCACATACGAGTACCCGGTGACCCCTGTGAAAGGGTCATTCGACCCCCAAAGGGGTCGCGACCCACAGATTGAGAACTGCTGGTCTAGACCGTTCATGGAGGTAGGATGATGGGGCAGGTAAGACCACAATCTCTGGAGCTACAGTTGGTCCAAATCTCAACTCTCACTCACTAGTGGGGCCTTCGGGTTAAGCAACCTAAGCTGCTGTGCTTTTTTTTTTTTTTTTAATTTGTCAAGTTAGAGGTAACAGTACCTCTCTTAGAGGACTGTTGGGAGCAATATGTGAGTTCATGAACGTAAAGTGCTTAGCACGGTGCCTGGTACAGAGTCAGTGTTCAACAAATGTCAGCTGCTCTTATCAAGGGAAAAGAGGAAGGTCGTACAGGGGCTGGCTGTTGGCTCCAGGTCACACTTGCCTGAACTGACTTTAAACTTGAACATACAGGGCATCAGAATCGTTCTGCCTTAGGTGCTCATCTCCTTCCTGTCTGTGGACCTTGGGCTCTAGGGCAGGGGTGGCGGTTCTCACCTCCCAAATGAGAAAAGTGAAGCTTAGGGAACTTAAACGGCCTCTTCCTCAGGTCAGCCAGCTCCTAAGAGCAGACCTGGGCCTGCTCTCTTGAACCCGAAATGCTCTGCTCGTCCCCGCCCACACTGCGCGCTCGCGGAATGATGGCATCATGCCAGCCTCGCCCCGGCTCCAATTAGCAGACAAATCAGAAGTGGCTGGCGGGGCTCCATGCCTGCTGCAGTCGTGTTTATCATTCATCAGTAGAGAGAGGTGATGAGGCTGGCTGGTGAGTCAGGCCCCCGCGGAGAACAGATTTAAGGTGATGTGTCCTGGAGGGCAGGTCCTGGGGACTATAATTTGGGTTGTAGAATACACTTAGGAACAGACTATTTCAATAATTCACTGCGAGCTGAATATAGCCCTCACCCAGGGGGAGCTTTGAGTACCTACGTAGCTGCTGAAAACATGGCCAGACCTGGCATTTGGAGGCCTGGGTTCAGCTCCCTGCCTTGCCAGCACATCTTGTTTTTATTTCTGGGCTTCAGTCTTCTTCTGTGTAAAAGGAGGCGTTTGGGAAAATTCAGTTTAATAGTCGGTAGTGTTATAGTGAGGCTCTGGAAAGATTCAGATCTTTTCCCTTTAAACAGACCTCCTGCGGGAGAAAGCAGCTCCAGTGCCGTAAAGAGAGTACTGGGAAGTCTGCATTCGAGGCTGGACTTGACCCAGAACTCACTGTGTGACTGCGGCCTTTTCCAGTCCTGTCTCTGAACCTCAGCTTTGGCATCTGTATATCAGGTGGCTTGGACCAGAGCATCTCTAACTGATGAGCTGTGGGCTAACTCTGACTGGTGGGTGAGATTTATTTGGTGGCCAGACAAATCCACCTTCCGAACTATTCTCCATCTTGTTAGTGACCCAACATTTAAGAACTGAGAGGTTTCACATCCCATTCTAGATTCCTAAGTTTCCTTGAAAACACGGAAGGTGAAGCCACATTGGGTCCCATTCGTACTGGAAGCATATGCGGAAGTGGGCAGTGACTGCTCCCTTTGGACTGGCGTTCACTGCCAGTCCCACCATGACCACACAGCTCCATGACTCATTTATGTCACCTGCCTTTGGAAGCACCCGCCTGTATAACCCCTGACAAGGGCCCATGAACCCCATTCCCTGCCCACAGACATGGTCATGCCAGCCTGTTCCCATAGGCTGACACCCAGCCCCTCTTGCAGGCCATGGGCCCTCCCCTGATGAGGCCACAGAGTCTGTTGTCTGCATAGATGACTGCATTATAACAG
The DNA here is from genome assembly GCF_001890085.2 of Hipposideros armiger. Taxonomy (NCBI): domain Eukaryota; kingdom Metazoa; phylum Chordata; class Mammalia; order Chiroptera; family Hipposideridae; genus Hipposideros; species Hipposideros armiger. The sequence goes on along the minus strand of NW_017731458.1, from coordinate 180,268 downwards.
AAATCATTTGCATTTTTCACGTATAAATTTATATTAGCATGGTGAACATGCCTTGCCAAACTCTTGCACCCTCTTGGAGATGCTGTCATGCTCCCCTAAGGGATGTGGGGCTCCCCACAGCTGGGTTCCTGCCCATCCATTCCACACAAAGTCCTTGCGGTCCTATCACTCCAAGACT
>NW_017731458.1:161739-178884 GCF_001890085.2 Hipposideros armiger | reverse complement strand
TGACTGTCTTTACAAAAGTAAAAGGAGAAAAAGATAGGTGAGTGAGTCCAAGAAGAATTAATGGGAATCCACCAGATTTTAAGAGCGCCCAAGTTCCTGTCATGGCTACCCTCCTTGTCTACTCCAGCCCAGGCCCACACTCTGAGGTGCCCCAGGCTGCCTTCAGTGTCTGGCTTTACCCTTCCACCCTGGCACTGCCTCTCAGGTCAACTTCTATGATACAGCCCACTGGGACGGCTACCATTACCCACCACAACCACCACCATTCAAAAAGAGTCCATGAGCTTTCACCCATTGGAGGGTAACTTCTTTCCTCTGATGAGCTTCGGCCATGAATAGAATGTAACGGACAGCTATCAGTGCCAGCAGGTAGCCCTTGTCTCTACCTGTACAGGTGGGAAACCTGATGGCCAGGTAAGGCAAGTAACCTGGCCAAGGTGACAGTGATGGGCTCGACTTCAGAAACAGGTATCCTGTTGTCAAGTCTAGTGTTCACTGTGTTCTATCACATAGTCTTATTAATCAATTCTACAGAGAAATGGAATGCATCTCATTGATATCAATTTTTACCTAAATTTGAACATGAGAGGCTTGGAAGTGGGTGTGAGTAAAGAGGGTGCTGGCACTATGGGACTGCTGTGGGAAGAAGAAAAACTATTCAGAGTGAAAGTAGAATACTTTTGTTGTTTTCTATTGCATTCATTTTAGCTTTTATTTTCATTAAGTCCCACCTCCCGTATTGTTTTTCATTTATTTTATGGTTCTTCATCTAATTTCTGAGGCTGAATGCTTAGTGCAATTATTTTCAGCTTTTCACAAACAATAATAAAAGCTAACAAAAAGTAATTGAAGGCTATAAAATGTCCTCTGAGCACAGCTTTAGTTATGTCCCACAGGCTTTGATATGGAGTGCTTTTTTTGTTACTTTCTAGATAATATATAATTTATGTATTTATTTCCTCTTCGAGCCAAGGATTATTTAGAAAGTGTTTCTTAATTTCAAAATAGTTACGGGTTTTTTTTAGTAAGTTTTAAAAATAATTTCTAAAATGAAATACCCACCAATAGTGCTGCCTAGAGACAGATCAAAAAGGAGTTGGCTCCAAGGAGACGTTGGCTCCAACTTCTGGCTGGTGCCAGCTAGGTGGGGTATTTTGGTTCTACCACCACTGCTTTAGGGGAAGAGGAAGCAAGAGAAAGCTGGGGAGCAGAACCCAATGATGTCCTCAGCTCAGTGTCTGTTCTGTGGACTGCTTTCCAGGCTGTGACCCAGAGGACTGCCTCCCTCTCGGCCTCTGTGTTAGCTCCCCTGTTTGCCCAACCCTAGGAGGCATCTTCCCAAGTGGCTCATCCTCTTCGGTACCTGGAAGTCATGTCCTGCCTGTGGCTTTTTGGAAGCTGCCTCCCCTTGAGGAAGGAGCCCTTTGCCCATGAGAATGTCTGTGGCCATCACTCCTCTGCTCCCGGGAAGGCTGTTCCCCTTCCAGCCCCTCCTCAGGGGGGGTCTTAGAGATCATCATGGGTGTAGACAGGGAACCGCCATTGACCTCACATCATGAAATCAATCAATATGGGCACCCACTGTGCCAGACACTCTGCTGGATGCTTGACAAATGGGACCTCATGTACCCCATGGGCAGACAGCATTCCCATTTGGCAGAGGTGGAAATTAAGTCCTAAAAGGCTGTGGTCAATTTTCTCAGGTTACACAGCTGGGAAATGGATGCAAACAGAGATTTCTCTGGCTCCTGAACCTTGGCCTTCATGCTGTACTGCTCTAGTCCAATCTTGACATCGCCCCAGCCCTGCTACCACTCAGAATTTTCAAATGAGGGAACCAAGGCCCTGAGTTTCAAGGGACTTAGACATAATCACAAAGCTAGTACATGGCATGGCAAGGCCCAAATGACACTGGAATTTAAACCAGCGAGAACCCATGTTCATCCGTCTTGTCTTTCTGATTCTCTCCTCCCTCTATCTCCCCGTCTTCTCTCCACACCTCCCTCATCCTCCTCCCACTCCTCCCATTCCTATGCTGGGAAAAGTGAAAAGCCTGGGGGAGTGTGGTAGGAGTGAGGGGCAGGCAGAGGAGGAGGAGGAGGCTGTGAGAGGGAAAGCTTTGTTTTGGGACAGGAGACTGACAAGACAAATTGACTCTTGCAGGCCGAGCCTTCCCAGCCACCCCCTTGGAGCTTTGTCCTGTCCACATTGATCTTTCTAGGACATTTATTTACCTAACAACGAAGAATTATGCGTCAATAGATCATTGAAGGAGTTTTATGACCTTGCTGCTGGGAACTAGGATTTTAAAGCCAAAAAAGGTCATGTGGTTTTGGAAAGGCCACCTTACCCTGTGGGCTGCCTGCTCCTCTCCCCTGCCTCACAGCTCCTCTCCTTCCGGGATTCACTGATTCTCTCACCAACTTGCTGTTGTGACTGTGTGGCCATGGGGAAGCCGTTCACCCTCTCGGGAGTCTCCTTCTTTGCTCTCCGCGGGAGCAAGTCCTTGGCCCTTTCTCCCAGGCTTTCTCACTTCCTTCAACCTCCATGCCCACCCCCAGCACTAGCACGTTAGGTGTCAGGCTTTCTCTTGTATTGGGTTAGAGGATGTGTGTGCAGCATGCCAGAGGTGCCAACAAGTAGTTACCGACTAAAGCAATGAATGCATGCATGAACCAATGAATCAAGGGATGATGGCTGCCCCACTGGCACTGGGTGGGACAGGGCAAAGAGTGGGGTAAACAGAGCAGAGAAACTGCTCTGTAGCTGTCCCCACAGCTTGGGTGGGAGCAGGGATGGGAGAGGGGAACACACGCTGTCCCAGACCCCTCCAGGTTCCCACGCACACCCAGCCCTGCCCTGTCTCTCCCGACCAGCCTTGGCTGGTTCTGGGCCTTCCTCTCAGGGCTGCAGGTTGTTGTTGAGACCTCAGCAGCAGACCCCAAAGCAACGATGACCTTTCACAGCCTAGTTGTCCAGCATAGCACTGACACCAACTTTATTCCACAGCCCATGGGAATTTTCAGGCCCACAGGTTTAACCTTGACCTCTTTCAACCTGTTTCCTCACCTATAAAATGGAGACGAGAGGACCGGCCGAGTGGCTCAGTTGGTTAAGAGCACGAGCACTGAGCAACAGCGTCGCCAGTTCGATTCTCACATGGGCCAGTGAGCTGCACCCGAGCTGAGCTGCCAACAGCTGACAGGATTGCTCAGCTGGTGAGAGCATGTGCTCCTAACAACAAGGTTTCCGGTTTGACTCCCATATGGGATGGTGGCTATGCCCACCCGCAACTAAGATTGTAACACAGCACCTTGAGCTGAGCAGCCGCGAGCTGTCGACAGGCGGCCAGATGGCAACTGGACTTGGAGCTGAGCTAGCTGCGCCCTCCACAACTAAGATTAAAGGACAACAACTTGGCTGTTTTCCTTCCCTAATTCCTGAACACTGTTCCCCTTCCCCAATTCCCCCCAAAAATTAAAAAACAAATGAAGAATACCCATGTTTCAGTAGGAATAACTTAAGATAAGGAATGCACAGTGTTAGCAGAGAGCCCAGTGCCTATTAGGCTCTGTTTTCCCTTCTACAGCTATTTTCAATGAAACCTCTCATTTCAGGCCTTGCCACACCCTCAACCTGGGGGCCTCTGCTGCAGGCTTAGCCCCACCCACCGCTCCCAGGATCAATGTGAGGTTTAAACAGCCCCACACTCCCGCTTGGAGACGCGCTTGCTGACCTTGTCCTGACCTCCGCTCCCAGCCTGAATAATGCAGAGTGCTGTGTCCAGCTGAGGCCACCTGGGAGAGTCTAGTGCCGTGCTGGGAGTCGCCGCCGAGACCACACGCAGCCTCAGCCGTGTCTGTCTTCCTCTACACACGCCTAGCACTTCCGATTTGTATCCCTCACTTGGAAATTACCAGTTATTCATCATAGTGCGAGTGTGAGTATGAGTGTCTGTGTGTGTGTGTGTGTGTGTGTGTGTGTGTGTGTGTGTGTAGCTGGGGTTGTTTCTTCAGTTAGCCTAGTAGTTCTCAACCTGACTACACGTTAGAATCTCCTAGACAGCCTTTCTGAAATGCTGATACCTAGGCCCTTCCCCAGAGGCCCCGATTTAATGGTCTGGAGTGGACTCGAGGCATTGGGACTTTGAAATAGCACCAGCAGGTCCAGCTGGTATTAGCTATGGGTTCCCTGGAGTCAGGGACGAAGCTTGACCCATTTCTGTCTGCTCCGAGGTACCTGGGTTAATTACCAGGAGTCACCCTCTCTGGGATACTGCGACCAGGTGCTGTGCACCCCTCTTATTACTCAGCGCCTGATTTCCTGTTGACCCCTCTGTCTGCTGCTCTCAACAGACAATGGGCTGCCAGCCCGAAGGCAGGATCCAGTCTCTCATCTTTGGGTTCTTTGTCACAGCCGTCCCACATCAGACTGTACTGGTGCCAAAAGGACCTAGGGACCACATATGCCCTCTTTACAGTCTCCATGATCGCTAAGGAAGCCCCTCCTTCCTTCTATTCACAGATCTTGTCTCTCTGCTCTCGGCTCTGAAGGTCTCACAGCCTCTCTCTGTATTAGTTATCTCTGGCTGTGGAGCAGATTACCTACAATTTAGCATCTTTAACCAGCAAACATTACTGCACACGGTCTCTGTGGGTCAGGAATTGGCACATTTGCTGAGCTAATTGGCTGAGCTAGTGGCTCAGCTCAGGGTCTCTCATGAGGTAGCAGTCAGGAAGTCAGCCAGGGCGGCCGTATTGGAAGACTGACTGGGGCAGCAGAATCTACCTGAAGCTTCTCACGTGGCTGTTGGCAGGAAGCTTCAGTTGCTACTCCAGCGGCCTCTCCCTAAGGCTGCTCCTAACCCGACCTTCCCAAGAGCCATGAATCCAAGGGACCAAGAACACAAGCAAGTGAGAGACCAACCAGGCCAGAAGCCAGTCTTTGAATACATGACATCACTTCCTCATAGGCCATACAGAACAGCCCTGGTGCAATGTGGGTGGAACAACACAAAGAGAGGAGGTCACTGCAGGCCATTTGGGAGGGTCATTGCCATGGACCCCATGCAGAAAACTGGCCTGAAATTCCAGACAGAGCATCCTGTTCCTGTCCTGGCATTTTATCATCATCCTCTTGAACTACAAACATACACGAGTATGAGCGGCTCCTATGTGCTGGGAACAGTGCAATTTCACTGAAAATTTCATCGTGGCCTCTTTTTGATCTTTTTGGAGAAGGGCTAATAGAATAATGTTTTCCTGGCTCAGATCCAAACTCTCAATAATGCCTGGACTCTCTGTAGAAAACGTGCAGATTGAGACTCAGGAATAAACCAGAAGTTTCAATCTCCAGAGTGCAAATTTGTAGTTGTGTATTTATTTCTTATGTATTAGTTTTAGTTGTACAGAACAACCTAGTGATTAGACATTTAGTTAACTCAAAAAGTGGTAACCCCAACAAGTCTATTACCCATCTGACACTGTACATAGTTATTAGGACATTATTGACTATATTCCCTATGCTGTAATTTGTATCCCTATGTTTTAAATTATCATTGACATCCACTATTATTTTATATTAGTTTCAGGTGTAGAGTGTAGTGGTTAGACGTTTATATAATTTATGAAGTGACCGCCCGATAAGTCTAGTACCCATCTGATACGACACATAGTTTTTACAATATTGATGACTATATTCCCTATACTGTACTGTACATCCTCATGACCCTTTTGTCACTACCAGTTTATAGTTCTTAGTCTTTCATCTTTCTCACCCAGCTGTCCCTACCCCCGTCCCACGTAGTCACCATCAGTTTGTTCTCTGTATCTATGGGTCTGTTTCTGTTTTGTTTGTTCATTTATTTTGTTCTTCAGATTCCACCTATAAGAGAGATGAGATGGTATTTGTCTTTCTTAGTCTGACTTATTTCACTAAGCATAATACCCTCTAGTCCATCCATGTTGTCACAAATGATAAGATTTCATACTTTTTATCGCAGACTAATATTCCATTGTATAAAAGTACCACAATTTCTTTATCCAATCACCCGTTGATGGGCATTTTGGTTGTTTCCATATCTTGGCTATTGTAAATAGCACTGCAGTGAACACAGGGGTGCGTATATATCTTTTCTAACTAGTGTTTTGGATGTCTTTGAATCAATACCCAGGAGTGGAATTGCTGGGTCCTATGGTAGCTCTATTTTTTTATTTTTGAGGAACCTGCATACTGTTGTCCATAGTGGCACCAATTTATAATCTCACCAACAGTGCACAAGGGTTATCTTTTGTCTATATCCTCACTAACACTTGTTGTTTGTTGATTTAATGATGATGGCCATCCTGACAGGTGTGAGGTGATATCTCATTGTGGTTTTAATTTGCATTTCTCTGATGATTAGTGACATTGAGCATCTTTACATATGTCTATTGGCCACCTGTATGTCCTCTTTGGAGAAATGTCTACTCAGGTCCACTTTCACCACTTTTATTAAACATAGTACTGGAAGTCCTAGCCACAGCAATCAGACAAGATAAAGAAATAAAAGACATCCAAATTGGAAAGAAAGTAGCAAAACTGTCATTATTTGCAGATGACATGATACTATATAGAGAGAGAACCCTAAAGATTCCACCAAAAAACTATTACAGCTGATAAATGAATTTAGTAAAGTAGCAGGATATAAAATTTATATTCAGAAATTGGTTGCATTTTTATACACCAATAATGAACTATCAGAAAGAGAAATTAAGAAAACAATCCCATTTACAATTGCTTCAAAAAAATACACAGGAATATATTTAACCAAGGAAGTAAAAGACCTGTACTAAGAAAATTATAAGACATTGAAGAGAGAAATTAGAAAACATACAAATGAATGGAAGCATATACCATGGTCATGGATAGGAAGAATTAATGTAGTTAAATGTGCATACTACACAAAGCAATCTATAGATTCAGTGCAATCCCTATCAAAATATCAATGGCAGTTTTCACAGAACTAGAACAAATAATCCTAAAATTTTATATGGAACCATAAAAGACCTCAGACAGCCACAGCAATCCTGAGAAAGAACAAAGCTGGAGGTATCACACTTCCTGATATAAAATTATACTACAAGTCTGTAGTAATCAAAACAACATGGTATTGGCATAAAACAGACACAGAGATCAGTGGAACAGAATAGAGAGCCCAGAAATAGATCCATGCCTATATGGTCATTTAATCTATGACAAAGGAAGCAAGAATATATACACTGTCATAAAGACAGTCTATTCAGTAAATGGTGCTGTGAAAACTGGACAGATACATGCAAAAATAAAAAATAAAACTGGACTACCTTCTTACACCATATACAAGAATAAACTTAAAATGGATTAAAGACTTAAATATAATATCCGGAACCGTAAAACTTCTAGAAGAAAATATAGGTAGTAAACTCTCAGACATTACCCGTAGTAATATTTTTACTGATCTATCTCCCTGGACAAGGAAAACAAAAGAAAAAATAAACACATGGGATGACATCAAACTAAAAAGTTTTTGCACAGCAAAGGAAACCATCAACAAAACAAAAAGACATCCTACTGTATGGGAGAAGATATTCACCAATGATACATCTGATAAGGGGCTAATATCCAAAATCTGCAGCTCAACACCAAAGAAACAAACATTCCAATTAACAGGGTGTGAATTTTTTTTTTTTTTTACGGCCACGCCATTTCAAGACAATGGGAGTGGGAGTAGAGGAGAGACTGAGGGACGCTGCCCACGTGGGCTCCGAAGGGGAAGAGGGTGAGTTGATGGAGACCCACCGCTCCGACCTGCCCCAAAGACGTGCATGACAGAGGGCTGGAGAGGAGGCCAGGCCAACGTGAAGTCAACAGAACCTGTTCCCCAAGGGACGCAGCAGGATGTGCCACCTACAGAGAAGAATAAACCCCGAGCTCATTCAGGCCTGGGTCAGTTCCATTTCTGCTTTATCACCTACCACGTGACCTCCAGCATTTGTTCTTTTCCTGGGGCCTCAGTTTCCCCACTGATAAAATGAGTTCATTGGACTCATACGCTATTTTTAGACTATTTTTAAAAAAGAGTGGCACCTTCATTTTCCACATTAAATTTTATAGCCAATGAGGTGAAGACAGTCATTACTGCCTCTTACAATATAAAATAGACATTATAGCAGCTACCACGCACTCATGCTTAGGATATTCTTAATGCTGTTCTTAAATGCTTTGCACACATTAGCTCATTTAATCCCCATGGTGGCCCCATGGTGAGTTAGCTATTATTTTTTAAATCATCATCCCATTTTACGGAGGTGGAAGCTGAACAATAGAGATGTGAAGTAATCTGCCCAAAGTCACATAGCTTGTAAGTGGCTTGAAAGTCACATAGCTTGTAAGTGGCTTGAAAGTCACATAGCTTGTAAGTGGCTTGAACTCATGTCTGGAGGCCCCAGGACCTTGCTCTGGCTCCTCTGCTGAACAAACAGAAGCGTAATTGCTCCAGAGGAAGTGATGCAGGAGACCGAAACCCCCTGATCGGCCCCTTCTCTCTCGCCTCTTCTCCCACGGACACCTCCAAGCACAGTAACAGACCCACAGCACTTGGGGAGCTTTCCCCTTTGACTCCGACCATGTATCTCTAAGTGGCCTCTGCAGACACCTACATCAGAACCACCTGGGGTGCTTATGAAAATGCACATTTGTAAGCCACCTCCCAGGTCCACAGGATCTGAACAAGGAGCCCAGGAACTTTCACGTTAAGAAGCACACAAGTGGGTCTCAGGCTCGCCGACGGAAAAGCAACCTGCTCTATCATGAGCGAGGAGAACAGCTCCATCACAACCATTTGGCTTAGAAAGGCCTGGAGTTAGCGATTTCCTTAAGCAGGGGGAAGACCAGGGTCTGACAGCCCAGCCAGGGGTCTTGCCTGTTTGGGTCTCCAGGAAGGGGCACCATCTGGCAAACATGACCTCACCTCAGGCCACCCACCTGGGTCTGGTAACCCAGAGTGTGAGCAAGGAACTCCACTTGGTCAGGAGCAGAGCAAAGCCTGTGGCTCTGTCATTGTGCCATTCTGGGCCACCATCAATCAGTACACACCTGTGAACACACCAGGTGACATGAGAACATTTCTATGCTTCGGAGAGAAAACAACTTTCATTACTGTTCAGCCCTGCCGGGAATCAGAGAAGCAAATGGTGTTCAACATTCATGTGTTAATTATTGTTATTCCTGGAGATTGTTACCACCCAAGTGCTGATTACAAGCTTGACTGCTAACATCTTTGCAAAAGGAAATCTGCCTCCTTATGGCCTCTCCCGGGGTGATGGGTTTGGGGGAAGGTCATTAATAAAAGGCACTGTAATCACAGGGTAATCGTGCTGTGCTCATGAGCGTGGCTGTTCCACATAAAAGAAACCCTGTCCAAGCAGAGAGGAATGAACAACGATACCGGACAGAAAGACGGGGAGAGTGGGTAAGCATTTAAAATCACTCCTGGTTTCATCCTGGGGTCTGGACCAGGAGAATGTACTCTCTCCTGCCATGGTTTAAGTCACAGATACACCATGCTCTAGCATCTTCTCAGGAAGTGACACCTCCAGCAGTTTTCAGGTTACCTGGGCAGTTTTATTACCATATTTCCCCATGTATAAAACGCACCTTAATTTTGGGGCCCAAAATTTGAAAAAAAAATGTACTACATAAAGTTATTGAAGTCAAGTTTTGTTCATCATAAAATTCATACAACTCCTCATCACTGTTAAAACTCCCAACCATTAGCTTGTCCTCTTCTGTGTCTGATGACGAATCACTGTCTTCATATATTGCCTCTCATGGCCACCTTCTGCCGTGGTGTTTTCAGTAGGGTTTCTTCTTCCCATAGCCAGTCTCGGATTTTCTCAGTTGGAGGAGGACCACACTTACATTCAGCAGCATGATTTCCATTCACTTTTGCAAACTGGATCAATTTTAACTTGAATTCAGCACTGTACGAAAATCTTTTCTGAGCCATTTCTGGGCAGAACGTGGCAAAACGTAACCTTCACCTACCGTAATATACCAGTGACAAGTGTGAAACAATGAGCGCAAAGACAACAAGCGTGAAAAAGTGGGAAATGCAAGTACAAAAATCTACAATGAGCGCAAAAACAAGTGCGAAAAAAGCGGGAAATGCAAGTAAAAAAAATCTGCAACCACTGTATAAGACACACCCAGTTTTTAGACCCCAAATTTTTCGAAAAAGGATGTGTCTTATACATGGGGAAATATGGTCATTCGTGTGCTAACTGTTCAGCACACAAGGGAGTCAACTTACCCTCCTGAAGGGACAGTTTTGTCAGTGGCCACTAGAGGGAAGCAGTGAGTTCATATTCTGGCTAATCCCCACACACCGGATGAAGGGACAGGGCATCTCTCAGAGCCCTGAAAGGTAAAGGAACCAGTGAGGGGCCCAGGAGCTTCAGCTTTATTTGCTTCACATAAATGTGCCTTCGGGGCTCACCTGCATTTTTATTTTAAAGTTCTGAGACAGCAGGGAGTTGTGTTTCCAGGAGGCTGCCCATTCCCCAGGGAGAGATGACAAGAGGCATTTTAGAATTGATATTCCGGCTCTGGGATTAAGCCCATGGAACCAAGAAGGTGGAGGATTCTGGCCTCACTCTTTTGGGTGTGTGCCTGCTGGGATGATGGCCGTCTACTTTTGAAAAGCCAAAGCAGTCTCTCCTAGAAGTAGGAGAGAGTCAAAGAGAAGGTGCTTATGGGAGCACACTGGCTTCTGTCAGGCAGAAGTGTGGATGGTGATGATGATGGTGATGATGATAATGATATGAAGTCAGCGGACAATTAAGTTCATGAACTCATCCTAGAAAAAGTGCTACATACCTCATTGCTGAATATCACTACGGTCACCTTTGAAGTACTCCCCTTGGGAAGCTATGCACTGACATCAGTACCTAGTCCACCCTTCAAAGCAATTTTGGAACTCTTTTTCTGGAATGGCCATCAGAGCTGTCGTCTTATTACCCTTGGTGTCCTGAATGTCATCAAAATGTCTTCCTTTCCATATTTCCTTTATTTTCAGGTAAAGAAAGAAGTTATTAGGGGCCACATCAGGTACAGGGAGGGTGTTCCAATATAGTTATTTGTTTACTGGCTAAAAACTCCCTCACACACAGTACCCTGTGAGCTGGTGCATTGCTGTGATGCAAGAGCCATGAATTGTTGGTGAAAAGTTCAGATCGTTTTAACTTTTTCACGCAGCCTTTTCAGCACTTCCAAATAGTAAACTTGGTTAACTGTTTGTCCAGTTGGTCCAAATTCATAATGAGTAATCCCTCTGATATCAAAAAAGGTTAGCAACAAGTTCGCAAACTTAATTGTCAGACCTTGTATCATCGAGGCAGCTAGCACTTAATGCTCACCATGGGCAGGACACCACCAGGCAGGCAGGCATTGCACAGATGAGGGACTTGAGGTTCAGTAATATTAACATAGTTACATGGCTAAGTGGCAGATTAAGGGTGGGGACCCAGGTCTGGCTGACTCCAGACAACACTTTGCCTCCTGGGTGGGAAGTAGAGAATCAAGGCCTCTGGGACTTGGTGAGGGCCCAGCAACTCAGTCTGCTAAGGAATATTTTTTAAAGAATAGAAATTATTGAAATTGAATGAGTCCTTGTGCCCTGTGTGAGGAGGCAAAGTCACTGGCTGATGAGCCCTGATACCCGGAACCAGACTTGTTGACAGTACTCATCCCTGAATGTGGTCCACAGACACACAAGAAGTGCAGTAACCATGGTGACTACAGGGGCAGGGAAGCCCGGTTCCATTGTGGCTAAGCGAACAATGGCCCCACCTGACCTCCAGCATCCTGGAGACTGAAGGAGCCATATCACTAATGAGTCAGCCCCTCCAAGCGAAACACACGGGGGGTACCCACCAGTACAGGGTTCCCACGAGAGCGTGCTAAGATGGTGGCAGAAGCAGACTAGGATGTCGGACCAGACTTTCAGAGCTAGAGGGAATCTTGGAGCATCTTCTAGTCTAGTCTCCCCACAATATGGGCCAAGAAACTTGTCTCTGGGAAGGGAAGGAACTGCTCGCATCACATAATCTATTGATGGCCCCACTGGGGCTGGAGCACAGCTTTCAACCTACTCTCAACACCTCCTCACGGCACCTCACAGAACCTGAATTTAGTCCAACTCCTCAGAGCCCTGCCCCATGGCCTCTGAAGATGCCAGGCAAGGAAGTGCCTAGGCTGCTGCTCTGGGTGGGCCCAGCAGGCAGAGCCCTTTCCCCCGCCTGCTGGCATTGGGGAGAGATGCCTGTTGGTACTGAGCTGTGCTGTTAAGCCGGGGCTAGGGGGCCCTCTGCTGCGAGGCTACTGCCTGACCCACAGGAAGGGGATTAGAATGAAGGGGGGCACGGAGTGAAAAAGGCTGGCGAGGCTGGGGTCTGGAGGCTGCACAGGTGAGCAACCTGTTAACAGCAGCATCAGTGATGGCAAAATTGTGACCCAAGCCATCTGTCTCATAGGTGTCCCTTTCTGTCATGTGGTCCCTGCCAGGACGCCTTGTGCCCTCTGCTCAGGAGCCCTGCTTGAGGCCTCTCCTCTAGGCCTCTAACTCTCCAGTCTATTTCCTGTGTTCTCCTCCATTGTAGGCCCTGTTACTGTGACACCCACTCTCACAGGGTAACTGGATTATTTCCCTCCTGTCCTGAAGGGCTACATTTGCAGAAACCAGGGCTTACCCCAAAGGGGAGACCTGAGGGGTGAGGCTCACTGGTAGGGAGGCCCATCTAGGGAGAGGCTCTGTGGTGTCTTTGTAGAGTCACCAGTTTGGCAGTCATTCTGACCCTGGTTGGAATCCTGCCCCTTACTCCTCCTTTGACTTTGCACAACACACCGGACCTCTCTGACCCTCTGTTTCCTCCTCTGGAAAGTGGGAACAAGAATTCCCATCTCCCAGAACCGTCTTGGGTATGAAGGGAGATGATGTAGTCAAGTGCCCATCACAGGACTCAGTAACTATTCGTGTCTTTCACGGAGATGCTCAGTTTTTTCCTCTATGAGACAGGAATTCTTGTCGGCCCCACAGGATTGCAGCCCGGAACATTGTGCTTTTGGAACTCAGAAAGTGCTACACAAATCCAAGTGTCATTTTTATTTGAGGTGTTGTGAATTCATGAAAGAGCAGACCCAGGGGAGCGCCACCTTAAATGTAGATGCCAAGGTTCAAACCAGGTCGCAGGGAGGGGCAGTGATCTGCACAGCAAGTCAGGTGACTAGAAGTGTCAGGACATCCATCTTCTGAGCTGAGCCTGGGTCTTCTCTTTGCAGGTCCTTTATCTCTTAAGGAAAAAAGGGGAGTTTTGAGGCGAGCTTGGAGGCCAACCTCCAGCTCTGAACTTACTGCCTCCATGACCTTGGGCATGTACTTGACCTCCCTGAGCCTCCGTTTCTTTATTTCTGATATGGGGATAATAAACCTTCTGCAGTGTTGCTTAGAGGTTTAAAATAGCAGGATGTGGACATAACCCTGGCACAGGGCTTCGCTCCTAGCTGTGTTCCCCTGTGAACACTGAATCATGGAATTATACTTTCCCCTTGTTGTAAGTAACCTCAGAGCCATGCAGGTCTGTGCCCTGTCTCCTGGGCTTGAGAAGCCCCTCTGTGTTAACTCTGCCAAACAGTCGTCTGGTCACTGCTCTGCACCGGAGGGCTTGCCACCGCCCCGGCTGGCGCTGCTGAACAGCTCAGAGGATGGCGAAGTTCCTATAGTAATGCCACGAATTCTGTGTCCATGTAATTCTCACCCGCTGGTAGAGTCTCAGGAGATTCATTGAACCCTTCTTTCTCTAAATCAACTGTTCAGTGACCCCCGAGCCTTCCTGTCTCTGTAAACCAAATCCTCACACGGATCAGACTCAGGCTCCCTCAGCTGCTCTCAGCTTGGAGCTCATCACACCGTTAGCTTTTAGGGATGACTGTGCACAGCCCAGGGTCAATGCTGACCTCGGCAGGCAGTGACTCTGTAGCCTCAGATCCATCAGCTGGGCTCAAACATTCCTCTGACTGTCCCAGGCTCATCCTCTAAGTTCTGTCCAGCTCTCAGTGACCCTGCCTCCAACAGCTCTGCCCAATCCTGGGACTGCATGGAAACAGATAGTTGCTGCATATCTTGTATGCAGGCACTTTATATATGATCCCTTTCTAGTCCTCCCAACACAGCTTCAGGGTAAGTATTGTTATTCCCGTTTCACAGATGAGGAAATGAAGGCTCCGAGAGATTTAGTGACTTGCCCAAGGTCACACAGCCAGGAAATGGTGGAGCTCAGAGTAGAAACCTGATCTGTTGGATCCAGGGAGAGAGAACGAATTCTCCCTCCATGGGTCTGACAGAAATGTGTATTTATGCAAACCAAGACAAGTTGTCTCTTACTGCTCGTGTTTCTATATGTTCTGGATGAAGGGGTAAAGCATGGGTGCCTGTGCTTTGCTGAGGGGGCATCAGAGCTCATTAGGTGTCACGTAGCTCAAACAGCCAGGCAACGTCCTGACGGTTACCAAACAGGGTGGTGTTGAAGTGGCGGCTGGGGTGGCAGATTGGCTGCCCCGGGTCATGCTGCTGCTCACAGGAATAAGGTCCTGAGTTGCATTCCCTCCACCTGCAGCCAATCAGCTGCCTCCCACATGTTTTCTCCTCAGTCATTAGTGAATTCGGCTGAGAGTGGAGACGGTACACAGGGAGTCGGCAGCTCCTTTGGAAACGTGATTCCAGGGCACGCGAAAGGCCTGGAAGGTCCTCCTGGAAGGCAGCCTCATTGTGCTGTCTCCTCTGCTCTCCCCTCACCCCAAACCTGTGTCCTTCCTGCCTCCTCGCCCGCATTCCTGCCTTTCTCACTTCCTGAGGCACCTTCCCCTCTCTGAATCGTATGGTTACTTGCGGTGAGGTGCAGATGAGGACAGCACGGGGCTGCTCTCACACTAACCTGGCTAGGCTCCACTGCACTCCCTGGCGTTCTCTCCTCTGCGCATGTCCGGCTGGGACAGCCACCAGGGAGATTCTCACGGGGAATCTGGAGGCTGGAAGTGACGCAGCAGCCACGTTGTAGCTCACACACCTTGTTGCCTTGCTGCTGCTCACCTGGTGAGTGGGCTGTCCCACCACTGCTCCACCATCCCCCAGAACATCCCCCAGCTGCTCTGACTCCCGGCCAGGTGTGTGAGTTCAGCTCTGTGCCAAAGGGCCCTGGTTTCTTCAGGACCCCACACTATCAAGGTCAAAGCAACAAAAACTGTCATGGGCTATGCTTAGCCCATCCAGGTGTAATTCCAGCTCGGACTCATGGGTTGTCCTGGCTTATCCTAGCTCTCCCTCCCTTTACCATCATCTTCCCTTCCCCACCTCCTGCCTTCAGACACACATTGAGACCCGGCATCAGATGGGAAGACCACAGCCTTGCAGACTGACTGACCAGCTCCCGCTAGAGAGGAATGTCAAATCTCTACCGAATTCCTTGCTATTTCTAGCACCGAATGTGTTTCACTTTGCTTCCTCGACTTTCGCCAATATGGTGTTCAGCATGTGGAGTTTGATGGCGACCTATCTATCCTTCAGATTCCCCACAAGTCTCACTTCCTCCAGGAGGCCTTCCCAGACCCCAACCATCAGGGTCTGCATGTCCTGCTTTAGGTTGTACATTATCTGTCCACCAGTGAGGGTCTTGCTGCCCTAAATCAAAGTTTCCTATACTTCATAGGCCATACAGATCTTCAGTCCTTCCCTGGAAGATGCTAATTCTGTGAACCTTCACCTAGAACACACATATGATAATCAAGAAATCTGAGACCCTCTGCCCTTCTTATAAACTGTGAGTCCTAACATGACAGGACCCATGTCTAGATTGATGGCACTGCTCAGGCCAGCAACGACAAAAGTAGATCAGGAAGGGGGTGTCCAAACAAGCCTGTTTTGGGGCAACAGCCTGGCTTAGACTTCCCGCTGGGTCAGATCTCCCAGGTTATGTTCTCCTTGCAGCCAAAGCTCCAGAGGTCAGGTACCGGGGATGTCATTTGTCCCTGTGATTCTGGGTGGGGCTAATTCTTCCTAGTCACTCATCCCTCACTCTGACCCAAGCTGCTCCAGACTCCACTCCACTTTATGCCTCTGCAGAGAGGATGGTTCTCAAGGACCACCCACCCCTGGAGGCACCCCCGTCCTCCCAATCCCTCACTTTTTTTTAGCTGAGCCATCCTGCCACCTGTTGGGAGCTCAGCAGCAGCTCAGCTCGGGCCGGGTATCGAACTGCTGTTGCTCAGAGCTCACACTCTTGAGCAAGCTCTTAACCAACTGAGTCACTCGGCTGGCCCAATCCCTCACTTCTTTTTGCTCTGACTCGACTACCTCCAAATCCCCTGGGTCTGGGGATGACATATTCAGGTCCGGCTACTTCTCTTTTGGGGCTTTCTCTCCACTTGTTTCTCCAGCACATTCTAGACCAATACTTTGTCAAACACAGAGTAGGCACTTAATAAAAACAGGCCCGTTGTCTTCTGGTCAAAGGTAGGTCTTCCCTACTGTGTTAGGGTGTGATGGGAGCAACAGATGGCTCTGTGTCTGAGACACCACTGGCGCACTGCCGCTGGGACCTGCTCGTCCAGCATCTGCAAGGGACTCAGGTGTGCCCATCCCTTCTCCTCCATAAAGCCCTGGCTTCCCACTGTGATTCGTTCTGCAGCCATGTCTGCTGGGAAGGTCAATTCTGATGTCCATGCTGGAAGCTTTTGTGTGACTCCGCCACAGTGGACACATCTGTTTCCTCATCAAAACACAGCCAGTTTTCTCATGCTGGGCCCTAATTGGCTGAACTTGTGCATAATTGAGACAGATTATCTTCATTTTCCAGCTAAACAATTTGCCACTTACTCTCTGAGGAGTGATGCTGGGCTGGCTCAGGGTGTTATGGATGAAAGCCCCTACCCACCTCCTCTGCAGGAGGTCTGGGCGACCTCTATTCCTGCACCCCTCTGGGAGCTAATCTGGGGAGAATGCAGATGGCTGCCTTGTGTAGGAGGGAAGGAGGGAAGGAAGGAAGGAAGGAAGGAAGGAAGGAAGGAAGGAAGGAA
>NW_017731458.1:151538-153994 GCF_001890085.2 Hipposideros armiger | reverse complement strand
TTGATGTGAGATAGGCTTGTCTGGAAAATAAAGGGGTTGAGCTAGGTGATCCTAAATAGCCCAGTGCTTTGCAAGCATTACGGCCTTTCAGCTGTACAAGAGCCCTATGACATAAGTCCTCAGGAAAGCAAGACTTAGAGTAATTAAGTAACTTGTCCAAGACAGAGCTGGGATAGGGAACTGAGGCAGAGATAAGTGGCTGTCCCCCAAGGATTCATGCTCCCTTCCAAATTGTGAAATGGTTCCTGAAAAGTGTCTGCCTGGCCAAGAGCTGCACTTCTCAGCTCTCCTGTGGGGGATGAGGCCACGCTGACCAGCTCTTAGCAATGGTTATGGCAGAAATAAAGATGTCACTTCTTGGTAGAAGTGGTTACAAAGCTGTATGCCTCTCCTCTCTCGTTTTCTCCTCCTGCCAGGGGATCTTAATCCCTAGATTGACTTCAGAAGCTATGTGTAGAAGATGGAAGTGTGTCTATGAGTAGATCCCTGAATGACTGAGTGGAACAGAGTTCCCGCCTCTATTTCAGCCTCCCACATGCTGCCAATTGCATTTCACATAAGAAAGACACAAACTTAAATTGAATTGAGTCGTTAAGTTTTAGGAGTTGTTATACCAGATAGCATTACCTTGAATAATATGGAGACAAAAAAGAAGTTTTGTTTCAGATGTGCATGCTTGTAATTGCTACATTTATAGATGGTCCTAGGATTGTTTAGATTTATGGAAAGTGTAGAAAATGCTCTTCTTATTCCCAAACCCAAGAGGAAAAACAAGGTGATGTTATTTCCCCCTGTTAAGCTTGGAGAGTACCATATTTTGCCGTGTATGATGCACACTTTTTTGCCCAAATTTGTGAGGGAAAAATAAGGATGTGCATTATACATGGGTAGTACTAATTCCGTATCTATTGAAATGATTTTAATTCTTTTATTTATACTTACGAGTTAAGTGTAATAATAAATAAATGCTGAAATTCCTTTATAATACAGAAAACAAGTATTTACATATAAACAAATAAAATTTGAATTAAAAAATTAAAACAAAACATGTTTCTCCCCCTGAAAGTTTGGGCCAAAACTGTGGGTGCGCATTATACNAAAGTATTGAAAACAGCGCATGGTTCTCCGTAGGGAGCCAGAGAAGACCCAGCATCCTCAGTACACCAGGACCAACCCAGCAGATAGGAAGGCTCTGAAGAGTGCCTTGCCTAGCTTTCTAGAAGTCCATAACTTTGTTCATTTATGCACTCACTCATTAGACAAAAGTTTTCTGAGTCCCTACTCTGTGTTAGGTATATCAAGTGCTTTTTTGTACACTGTTCCATTTTGCTTCATTTGATCAGACCAGAACTCTCTGAGTCAAGTTCTATCTTCCCATTTTTACCTATGGATACACAGAGGATTAAAGAAACTAAGTCATATAACCCCAAATCACACAGTGAGAACTTGACAGGATTTGAACTACTGACTGCCTGCACTGAGCTTTGATCGATACAAGGAGTTTGTAGCAATGGCCTACTGGCCCTTTAAGACAAATATTTCAGAATAGCCTAGGACATGGACAACTGAAATCCAGGCAGGACCAGGTGCCACTGAGAACCAGGGGGCTTTGTTTTGGGTAGTTCTGGGGTGTGTAAAGCTGGGCAGGGGGCAGTGGATGGGCATACACCAGATCTGAGCTGCTTTCTCTGTGCCAACCCCACATCTCGAGCAGACAGGCCCCCTGGCAGAAAGAGCACTGGGGAGTCAAACACGAGGGTCTCGGTCGTCTCTCTGTGTCTAGAGAGACATTCGACCTTGCAGAGGCCCTCAGGTCTCGCCATCTGGGGGTTCGGGCCAGATGGCCGCTCGGGTCTCTGAGAATTAGGTTGGCCTGATTCCTTGAGCTGTGGGGCTGGTATTAGCCGTGGAGTTACTGCTCAAAACTCTGCAAATTGCAAGGAACCCTTTGCACTTTGGGCAGTGCGCACACATGTCCACTCACCTCCAATCTGGCCACATGGCCAAGGGTTTGTCATACAGCCACTGACAGGGGTTCTTCTTCTTTCCTCCATCTTCTACTTTCCCTCCAAGCCCAGATTTTCCTCCCCTTATGACCTGGCGATGCTGGGAACCTCTCAAGTTTCTAATAGTGGGGTGTTCAAGGTGATGAAGCATTTCCCTGACTGTCCCACAAATGGAACCATCACGCCATATGACCAGCCCGTTGCCCTCCTCTCAGTGTCCCCAGTAAGTGCAAGAGCCACCTGGGAGGGGAAAAGATATTACTGTGAAAGGGATGCTTGGGGTGGGGGGCATGTGAGGAAGGGGTTGAGGGATAGTATAGGACACTGGCGGGTCCTTTCTCATCTGCCCACTGCTTCTCCCCTGCTCCCATCTTGCTTCTGGGGAGGTGGGTCTGTGCCCATTGCGGAAATGAGGTGAGGGACGCCTGAGCCACACCCAGTCTATCCTTT
>NW_017731458.1:139100-147291 GCF_001890085.2 Hipposideros armiger | reverse complement strand
TGAGACCCACGTGGTGCTACGGGGATGTGTGACAAGGCTTTCACTCGAGGCAGTGACATCCAGGCTGGGGAGGAGTTGGGAGAAGCAGCGTGCAAAGGAGAGTGTTCCAGGCAGTGGGGTCAGCATATGTGAGGGCCTAGGACAGAAAGAGCCCAGGCCTTGTGTTAGTTTCCTGTGGCTGCTGGAACAAAGAACTGGGTGGCTTCACCAATAGAAATGTGTTGTCTCTCAGCTCTGGAGGCTGAAGCCCGAAATCGAAGTGTCAGAAGGATTGGCTCCCTCTGCAGGCTCGGTAGGCGTCTCTGTTCAAGGCCCTCCTATTGTTTTCTGGGAGCCTCAGGCATTCCTTGACTTGTAGATGGCACTTCCCCCGTGTCTTCACGTCATCTTCCCTCTGTGTGTCTCTCTCTGTGTCCATATTCCCCCCTTTTTATAAGGACACAGCCATATTGGATTAGGACTCGCCTTAATGACATCATCTTAATTTGACTATGTGTAAAGACCCTACTTCCAACCAAGGTCATATGCACAGGTACTGGGGATTAGGGCTTCGACATCTTTTGGGGACACATCATTCAACCTACAATGGCACTGCTCAAAGGACTGAAGGTGGCGTAGAGATTGAGAGGAGATTAGCAAGGGGAGAAGAGGCTAGCTGTGTCTATCATGTCCCACTCAAGGAGGGCTCGTCCCCCATGGTGAAGACTGTGCCATTTCTCAGAAGGGCCAGGGGAACCCATCTTCATTGTCATCACATAGAGTTAGTCACTCCTTTGGGTTCTTGGGCCTGACACAGCTCCCCAAGGGTGCTTTCCTGGGTGGGTGGATGTAGCTTTCCCCACTCAATGGTGACTGCTTTGAGGGCAGGGACTGAGTCTCATTCACGGGGACCCCCAGCCCAATGATCAGCACATGGGACATGCTGAACAAATGTTTGTTAATTGAACAAATTTAGTTCAGTTCTTGTCTCAGCTGAGTGCAGAGTTGCCTCTTCAGTTACATGTGTTCTTCATACATTTTACATCATTGCTGCAAAAGTACACAATCCCCTTTGTACCTCCTTATGCGTGTTCTTGGTCTCTTAGATTGAAATGTTCACTTCATCCTCTTAAAACTAGAATCCTTCATTAACATTCTCCCAGGCTCCTCAATCTTATAATGTGTGGTTTGCAAAACCCATCTGACTGCATGTTTTGTTATTTGTCTTAGGAAACAAAATCAATATATCGTGNCGTCTCCCATATCTTAACTATCAACAAATCCTATAGGCTCTACCTTAAAATTATAATTATAGACCTGGCTCGTACCAGCTGATGAGAGCTGACTGTCAAATTGTCAGGCATGTGGCAAGCTGGTTGGCGTCTGGTTGGGCCCTTGAGGCAGCTCACAGTGGGAATCAGCAAATTCTACAAACCAGGGTTCCCTCCTCCCAGAGAGCTGACTGGTAAACAGGAGACAAGGCTGGCAGGAGAACTGCTAAAGGAGATCGAGTGGGCTGACTGTACCCAAGGAGCATGGAGCAAAGCGGGAACGAAGGGAAGAATCTAGGCAGAGCAGGAAACTCTAAAGGGCCCCTGGAAGAATAGTGAGAACGGGATCTCGGGTCAACATCCATCAGTGAAGGGCCACAAGAAGCGGGTCTAGGAGAGACAATTGGATAGAGCTTGGATCGATTTCTCTAAGGCCCCTTTGTTAGCACATCAGAGAGAACCAATTCCTGTCTATAACTTTCTAGTGGTGTGACTTTGGGGGAATTACTTAACCACTGGTTTCCTCTGCAGAAAAGGTTAATGCTGTCCTTCCATGGCTGGTGTGACCACGAAAGGAACAGATGCATGAAAGCCTCTAGCACAATGCTCGGCATGTGGTACATGTCCGATTAAAGCTCAGTAACTCCTAATTTCCATACCCTTTTATGACTTTCTTCCCTGTGAATAATCACTCCTTTTATTGTCTGTACTCTTTAGTTGGATCTTAGAGCCAAGAACTGTAGGGTACCAAAGCTGGAAGGGACTTACAGATGAAAGCGGTGGGTGTGTGGGGCCCATCAATCGCACCCCTCGGTTGGCAGAGTTGGTATGGGCTCTGAGAAGAGGGCAGGAGGCATCCAAGTATCCATAGAGATGTGGCCATTGGGAGGACCTGGGAGGCTCTGGTAGATGTGACACTAAAGCTGTGGCATTCGTGTCTCGTCATAAATATTTGTGAGAAAGAAAAAAGACAATCCCTTAAACCTGCAAAGTGCTTTGTAGCTTACAAAGCCCCATTCAGACCCAGGGTTTCACTCACAACCCCCAACAAAAAAAAGCCTGTGGGCCGGGCATCAAGGAGAGGACTGTCTCCATTTGCACGTAAGACGGAGGCGCAGAAAGCGGACATGCCCAGCTCTGATGAGCCCTGGGGCCTTAGGCTAGTCTGAGGGGAGGTGGTTATTGGTTACTGTAGTACACACTCTTGTCACCTGAAAATGGAAACTGCGCTGCCCCCAACGCGGTTAATTTCTGACTAGCCGATTCCTCCTCAGGCGCCTTGCATTCTAATGGGCCCTGGATGCTTACTGCTTGCAAAGAGGTCAGCTTTCTAAACGGACAGCCAGATGGAGAGGCCTTCTGGACTTTCCCTGGGGCCAGGCGAGGCTTCGCCTGCCATTGGCTCCCGCTCTCCTTTCCCGAGGATGGTTCCAGCNAATGGAACCATCGCGCCATATGACCAGCCCGTTGCCCTCCTCTCAGTGTTCCCAGTAAGTGCAAGAGCCACCTGGGAGGGGAAAAGATATTACTGTGAAAGGGATGCTTGGGGTGGGGTGGGGGTGGGGGGCATGTGAGGAAGGGGTTGAGGGATAGTATAGGACACTGGCGGGTCCTTTCTCATCTGCCCACTGCTTCTCCCCTGCTCCCATCTTGCTTCTGGGGAGGTGGGTCTGTGCCCATTGCGGAAATGAGGTGAGGGACGCCTGAGCCACACCCAGTCTATCCTTTACCCCCTGTGTGTCGGGAGAGGTTGAGTCCACCAAGCTGGGATGTCCACTGCTTCCTTCCAACAAGTGTGTGATTCTCAACCAGCCTATCCCAGGAGGCCAAGGGACACTCATTTATTTACTCAGCAATTTTCCCAAGTGTCTACTGCATCTCAGGTCCTACGCTGGGCTCTGAGAATACAGAAAAGAAAATGCTCCACGTGGTCCCTGGTCACAGAATGTAAAATCCTGTGCTAGAAAATGGTAGTAAGTGAATAATGACACGAATCATCATCAAATCAAAATTGCAGGACGGGCTGCGAGTGCCTTCATGTGCGAGCTCCTGAGCGTCTCTCACTTTCCATCACTGACTGGATCTGAGGATCTGATCAAAAGGGAAGACAGCTGTGGATGGGCCGTGGAGCATGTTGGAGGTGAACTGTACTCCTGAATCTCATGTCATTCTCTGGCTCTTGGGACAGCAGAGCAAACGAATAGGATAGAGAAAGGAGAAGGTGCTATGAAAAAGTGGCTTGAAGCCTGAAGGTGCTACAGCAAAGGATGGGGCAAACTACATTCTGTCAGTTTCATCTCTTCCATGTCACTGACGTTGGTCCACTCTACCCTGTCCCAGTTCAGACCCTCATCGCCTTATCCCTGGATGATTGTGGCAGTCCCTTGCCTGTCTTTCCTCCTGCCCATCATGATGCGGCTCCGTAGAGGTGAGCAGGGAATCTCTCTCTGCCTAGAGCAGAGTTTCTCAGTCTCCAGGCTAGCGACATTTGGGGCTGGACAACTCTTCCGTGTTTGAAGCTGTCCTGTGCAATGTTGGTGTTTAGCAGCATCCTTTTCAGCAGTGACAACCAAAAATGTGCCCCAAAACTGTCAAATGGCCACTGAGAGGCCCGATCAGCCCTGGTTGAGGACCACTGACTTAGAAATATTATGTCCTTGAACTTGACATTCAAGGGTCTCCATGATCTGAGCTGAGCTGCCCTTCATCCTCTGATCTCTCACATCCTAGAATAGAGCCACAGTCACATACACAAGCGCCCTAGACAGGGCCCTGCCCGATTCTTGCCTTTGTCCACGCTCTCTGCTTGGAATGTCCTTCTCCTGTCTCCATTAAAGAAAAATCTCCATATGTCACAAGATTCAGATCAAAAGCCACTCTGAGAAGCTTCTCCAGATAGCTGGGTTTCCAGTTTTCCCATCTGCCAAATAAGGATAAAAAGCATGTCCCATGAATTGCACAGAGTCACAAAATGGCAGGGCTGTATGAGACCTGGGGAATCACTGATGTCTTCTTTCAGGGAGGTGGAAAAAGGTACAGAGAAATGGAGTGTCTTGCCTGAAGTTACGTAGCAA
The DNA here is from genome assembly GCF_001890085.2 of Hipposideros armiger. Lineage (NCBI taxonomy): Eukaryota > Metazoa > Chordata > Mammalia > Chiroptera > Hipposideridae > Hipposideros > Hipposideros armiger. Next base: position 142,967 of record NW_017731458.1, on the reverse strand, counting down.
GTTGGAGACTGAGATGGGCCTCAAACCTGGGGTTCTAAATTCCTAGCTCTATATACTAACCCTGTGTGCCAGCTTTCACAAAGATAAGGCACTGTCTAATCAATAGGAAAGTTACCTTTCTGACCATCAGTTTGTAAAACCTCTCTGCACCTCAATGCTCCTCTCTGTGAATGAGAAGCTAAGTCAGCATCTCTCTATAGGTTATTCTGTGTTGCTCTGTATCACGATGAGTTTTTTTTTAATTGCCATTCAAATATGAGGTATTCTCATTATTAATACTTCCCCAATCCATCCCACCATGTCAAAATTGAACCCCAGAGCTAAGTCCCGAGAAGGTTAACATAACGATTTTGCTACTCATCATAACAACCCTTCGCATCACTTGCCAGCATCATTCTTCAAATTCAGACATGAACCAGAAATGACAAATGATTCCTATAATGCGTTCTTTTTGACACAAATCATTTCTGATTGCTCGGGACCCTGGACAACCTTGAGCACACAAAAGCCAGATGAGAGGGAGAAGTCTTGGAAAATGGACAGCTTTGACTTCTTGCCGACAAGAACCCTCTGCTCTTGGGGTGGCAGCAGTATGTGCTGATTACCAAACAGATCATTTCTAACATGAGGCAAATCAGTTGCTGGGGGCGGGCCCAACAACCCCGCTACATCCTAAGCAGCCTTNCCTGTTCTTTAGCAGATGTGTGTGCCAGGGAGGGGATGGGTAGTGGGGTGGACTGTCCAAGAAGAAAGAGTTTCTCACCTGAGTCTTTGAGGAAGGCCAGAATCAGGGCCCCGAACCATCTTAGGACCTTAGAACTTAAAAATGACCTTAAGCTCCAAATCGGACTCTCCACAGTAGCCAGAACCAAGGTGACGCTGCCTCTGGATCGATTCCCAGACTAGAAGAAGCCCAATTCACCCTGAGCTGGGAGCCAAGCTGAGGGAGCAGTGGAGAGTGCTCAAGTGGGTGGAAACAAACCAGGAGTGGGGTGTCAGGTGTCCCACTTTACAGAAATCGTATTTGCAACAACCAAACCAAAAGCAACAAACTTTGACTAAGGGGGTGTCTTGTGAACAACAGGCCTTCACCAGGGACGGCTCTTTGAAGAGGGCTCCCTCAAGTGTGCCTGATATCTGTGGGTGCGAGTTAGACATGCACACTCATTTTAGGGACCAGTGCAGAGAACGAAGCGCCACCCATCAATCAGCACAAAGGGAGGCTTTGCGGACAGAGGGCAAGATCTAGACGGGGAGTCAGGAAGCTGCCCCGCCCCCACTGAGTGACCAGGGAAAATCATTGCCCTCTCCAGGCCTTGGACTCCCAGCAGCCAGAGAAAAGCACTGGAATTGGTGACCACCTCCTGCTATGACATTTTTCTACAGGAACAGACATTCCCAGAGGCCCTACTGTGCTCCAGGTGCTCCTTTCGCGTCATGCCGCGGTCCTCCCAGGAGGGGAACAGTATCATCATCCACAGACCATGGAGCCGATGTCCGAACAGGGCAGTGATGCACCCAAGGTGAGAAAGTGGCAGAGCCAGCCAGCACCCTTGAAGTTGTAGCACTGGATGATGGCAGGCGCTGTCAGAACCCAGGCCTGGCTGACCCCGCGTGTGTGTCCTTTCCCATCACGATCCTGTAGGACAGAGAGGCGGGGAGCAGCCAGTGGGGCTCGCTGTGCCAATTCTGTTTCAAATCCGGACAAGGCTTCGGGCCACCACCTGGTCTTCCGATGGGGAAAGGGAGGCTGATCTATTTAATTAACACCCCACTGGGCCCCTGGAATCTTCCCTCCAGCCACAGCTATGGCCCAAGAAGGAAGCATCAGTGACCCTGATAGCATCTGGGTGGCTCCAACACAAACCTTTCAGCAATTCATTTTCTACACTTATAAATAAGTCAATAAAAATGATGTTCAGCATAATTTCCCCAGAGAATAGAAGGAAGAAAAGGCATGGATTGGAAACTCCTATTATCTTCTGTTGTCTTGTCTCTGATGACAGATAATGGTGAGTGGTGAGAGGGACTGGCCGTGGGGGGAGAATAATGTTTGCGTAAAGATTGCCCTTCGAATGTGTCATCATACATCTGACTCAAAAAAGGGGAAAAAAAAGGCAGAAAGAAGGCTAGCTGGGCCTCTTCTCCACGCCTCACCCCCACCCACATCTGGCCAGGTTGCAGCCTCTGATACAGGAGAAACCCTTCGTTTCTGCCTCCCTCCTTCACTTTCAGAAAGCTGATGAATTGGCCTGATATCAGTCACTCATCATGAAGGTCTCAATTAAGGAAGAAATCGCTACCTTGTGAGTTCCTGGAGAATCGATAGCCCTGGGGAAGTCTTTTCCTCCTGCTGCTCAGGGGACGGTGAGAAAGGGCAGCGGCAGCCTCCAAATCCATGGGATTAAATATTGGAGGAGTGACGCTGCAGGGAAACTCCACAACCCGGGGGGCAACCCGGGAGGAAAGACGAACCCAGAGAGTCTGGACAAATGAGTCAGGCTGCACAGCTGCGCTGAACTGGCCAGGGGGCTGCCCACCAGGGGAGTGACCATGCAGGGCATCTGGGATTGGGCTGATGTTTAAGATTTGGTTTAAAGACGGCAGTAAAAAGCACAGCAGTTGTTTTCAGTCCTCACTGCTCTGTAGAAGCATCTGGGGAGCTTTTAAAACATAGGAACTCCAGAGACCCGCACAAGAGAAATACGAATCTCTAAGGGGTAAGACCCAAACACGGATGCATTTTTAACGCTCCCCAGGTGATCCTGTGGTGCACATGGGGCTGAGCCCACTGGTCCCAAGGGTGTTGTGGACCTATTTTCTTCTCCAAGTATGTTCCATAGACCTGTAGTATCACCATCACCATCACCTGGGAAATTGTTAGCATCTCAGACCCCATCCCAGACCCACTGAAGTAGAATCCACAAAGCCCCCAGGCCCGTCAGATGCACATCAAAGCTTGGGAAGCAATGGGTTAGATGATGGATTGTTCTGGGTTCCATTCTGAGGCCAGCATTGAGGCAAGTTACCTAACTTCTCTTCTGAGGCTATTTGACTCTATGGGAAATGAGAATAACGATATCTCTATGGCGGGACTATCAGGAGAAGGCGATGGTGTCACTTCTGCAAAGCACCAACACCGTGCCCAGCACACAGCGATTTCTCATTAGATCCCGGTTCCCTTCCCCTCTAAATGAGGAGTAAGTACAATTGGCCATGCAAGGCATTTGGAAGAGTACTTGCATGCAGTAAGTGCTTAATAAATGCAAGCTATTATTATTCCCTTAAGGATTCCCAAGGCAGAGAGAGGGGGCCTGTGTGCTCCTCTGGCTCTGTCCCCATCCATCTCTTCCAGCCCTCAGAGCGTTGCATTTTAATCAGCCATTTTTATGCCTCTCTACACCACTGGGTCCTATGTATCGACTGGGTCTTATTCAGCTCACATCCCTGGGCCTCGTACAAAGTAGGCCTGGGGAATATATATTAAGTAAATGTGAAGTAAAGGATTCCTCAGCTGGCGAATAGAGAAGCTGGGAGGTCAGGGTGCCCGGGGTTGCTGAGTCCCTAGCCATCATTTCTTGGCCCTTGGGGAGAGCCTGACTATAAAGAAGAAGAAAGGGGTTCCTTTCTGTGTCCATGAGTGGAAAACAACTAACACATATGTCCTGGAATATTCTGTGTGTTAGATCAATTTCAATGCACAAAACTGAGTGCTTTGAAGATCTAATTAGACTGTGAGCTTCTGGAAAAATACAACAAACTTTGGGATCGTTTCTGGACTTCCTTCGTTCCCAGCATTGTCTGGATGGAAACAAACCAGGGGTTGGTTCCCTTCTGTGAGGCCCTGTGGCAGGTGAGGGGAGGCTT
>NW_017731458.1:127101-128941 GCF_001890085.2 Hipposideros armiger | reverse complement strand
GTCTTAAATATTGAGGGAAGCAACAGCATCAGTTTGCCACCTTAAGGTTGACAAGTGAACACTTAAAATGGGGTTTATCCAACCGCCACATTGGTAGACGTTGGAAATTTAATGATCTACTTCTAGGATTTCAGATTTGCCTGGGTCTCCTCCCCTCCCCTTTTAAAAAAAGTTGACTCTTACAGGTTTTCTCAAAGAGAAGCAGGATTTTGTAGCCTTGGCCACAGTCCTTGGACTTTTGAAGACAGGCTATGTCCTTAAAACAGAGCAATTGAATGGCTGACAAAGCTGTTGACATGTCAAAAGGAAGTGTAGCTACTATATTACAGCATCCAAACCAGAAAGGAGCCCAGAGAATAGCTAGACCTGCCCACCCATCCCATTTACAGATGGGGAGAGAGAGGCTCAGAGAGAAATGGGGACACACCTGAGCAGAGCCAGCAAGTAATAATAGGCCAGGAAGGGAGATGCTCAGTGGAAGCCCAGGGCATCACTGCAAAGTGCATTGTTACCTGCAGCCAGGTGAGGACTGTATTACCAAGAGTTGCTCTTTCTCAGGCTTCAGAGCTTGCTGGCCCCCCTGAGAAACATCATGGGACAGGGTGAGCAGCCTTATAGGATTGCCCAGGAATGCTCTCAAAGAGGGAGAAAGGGATACAAAGGTAGGCAGGTCCCAAAGCACAGCCCCACCCTCGACCCCACATCTCCAGGCCCTTACCCACTGCCAGGGACTCTAATGCAAGCACTGTGTCCCCATTAGGCCTTTCTTCAGCATACCACACCTAGGTACTCCATGTCCAGGTACTGATCCCCAGGTACTCTGCTCTCCGACATTTCACCCTTGCACTGGGTTCCCCAGTCCTTCACTTGGCCTAGTGTATGGTTAAGACCCACTGCACCAGGACTCTGGGTTTGAATCTAAGCACTGCTCCTAACTAGCTGTGACCTTGAACAAGTCTCTTTATCTCTCTGAGTCTGTTTTCTCATCAGTTTTATGGGAATAATCCTAGTTTCTACCTCAGAGCGTTCTTGCAAAGACTAAATAAGACCAATAAATGCGAAATGCTTAACTCAACCCCTGTGATATACAAAATACTTAATTCATATTGCTGTGTGTAGATGTTTCAAAATTAGTGGGAAGCAAAAGTCAACTCAAACAATCCTCGATGCGTGTGCTAGGGACTGTGCTCCGCGTCTCAGGCATCTTTGGGGCTCCTGCTCAAAATAACTTTCAGCCAGCACTCTCTGCCATTCTGGAAAGTCTCTTGGAGTGAGATGGATAGTGTGAGCAGAGGCAGTGAAGGCTTCAATGCGCAGACTGTAAATGGTTCAGGCTGCGTCTCCCCGGAGCCCTGATTTCAACATTGTTTTCATCAGAATGATGGTTTCAGCCACAAACAATTGATTGGCCTATACAATTCTGTCATTCCCACAACTGATTAATTCCTCGGTAATGAAACGGCCTGTGGTCTCTGCTAGCATGTGAGCTGCCATTATTGAGCATTTACTCCTTGTCAAATTCCCGAGACTTTACATGTATTCTCTCACTTAGCTCCCACAGCCAAGCCCTGTGCAGTAGGCCTCTGTGTATGGGGAACCTGGGGTCAGTTCAGAGAGATTAAATACTCTGCCCAGGTCACACAGCTAGTAAGAGGAAGACCTGGGATTTACTCAGGTCTTTTTTAAAAATTTTCAGCCACTTTTTAAAAAAAGAAATCAGGGGACAGCCGGTTAGCTCAGGTGGTTAGAGCGCAGGTTCATAACATCAAGGTTGCCTGTTCGATTCCCACATGGGCCAAGCAGCCGCACCCTCCACACTAGATTGAAACAACTACTTGAC
>NW_017731458.1:118864-122266 GCF_001890085.2 Hipposideros armiger | reverse complement strand
TCATTGCTATCAGCAAGCATGTGGGTCCTGGTGGGATGTGCGGGGCGAAGGAGGAATGGCAAAAGGTACCCTGGGAGATGAAAGCTAATGTGTGTGACATGGACACGGCAGGACTGATCCTGGTGGACAACTGCAGTGATATCAAGGGACCCTCATAGTTACCACACATATCGAGACAGTTCTTATTCACATCGTGGGGCAGGTAGCAACCATTTTGTTTGTTTGTTTGTTTGGTTGGGTTTTTTGTTTGTTTGTTTGTTTGTTTTTTTGTTTCGCTGAGCCATCCTGCCACCTGTTGGCAGCTCAGCGGCAGCTCAGCTCAGGCCAGGACTCGAACCGCTGTTGCTCAGAGCTCACACTCTTGAGCGAGTCCTTAACCAACTGAGCCACTCGGCTGGCTCCAAAAGCTCTATTTTGTAGTAGTTAAAGAGCAAAGAATCTAGAGCCAGACAGCTTGGCTGAGTCCTGGCTACATCTCCTATTGGTTCCTAATGGGTGTTGGTTTCCTCATCTAGAGATGGGGGAAATCGCATCCCTTATAACATCGTGGAGAGGAGGTGAGGGGAGAATATTAGCAAGTGCTGTGAGCCCAGAGTGAAGGAAGCAATAACTTCTGAGTGAGGGGATTCAGGTTTCTAGAGGAGGTACATTTGAAGTGGACCTCAAAGGACGACTAGGAGATCAGTAGGCAGAACAAGCTATGGTGAGGATGTGGGTGTGGAGAGTAAATGACGGTGGTGGTAAGGGGAGTGGATACCTTTCAGGCAGGGAACAGCCTGTGTGAGGCCTCTGTGTGGCTGGCCTGTAAGCTGCAGTGCAATGAGACTATCAAAAGATAGGCTGAAACGCTGTATGAGCTTAATGTAAGGCTAAGGATTTGGGGCTTTAGTCTATGCAGAAGGATTTCTTTTATTTTATTCTAGATGATATTTTTATAGGTAGAAAAATAAACACTATTTATCTTAAGCTCGGCGCAGAAAACTTGAACACGAAGAAGGCGCAAAGGAAAAACAATCGCATGTAAACCCACTGCACAAAATAATTGCTGTTAACATTTGTTCATATGTCTTTCCAGCACTTTCGGATGAATATGGATGCTATTCTAGCTTTACAAAAATGCCATCTCAGGAATATTTTTGAGCAGGAGACTATCACAATCAGGCTTGCATTCTAGAAAGATCCCCGGGGGCAGCCAGGGGAGAAGGCCTGGGGGAGGCTGCAGCTGGGGGTCAGGATGCTGTTAGGCCTTGCTCTGGTTCAGCGGAGAGATGAAGAGGGCCTCCGTCAGGGCAGTGTCCGTGGGGCTGTGGAGGAAGGGACAGATGCCATCTGAGCAGAAATGCTGCCTTTGTGAAGTCAAACCTGAGGTCAGTGGTTCCATCAATGACCAGTCAATGACTGCTATAATTCTCTTCTCCAGGGCCCTGGTCCACTTCCTAATCAGGCTCACACAGTATGGTCTTTCAATCTGGAAAATGCTCTTCTCCTTGAGAACAATGAGATTATAGACCTCCTCTCCTGGCATCTCCAGAGCTACCCCTCCCTGCCCCCCAAACTCGATTGTGCCTTTTTCAGAACTCCGTGGAGGAGATTTACAGACTTGGTCTGAGATGTCACGACCATCAGGACCACTTTGATGTCAAAGACAGACATTGACCTCACAGGGAGGCACCATGGTGGCTTTCCTGACTCAGCAGGGGCCATGGCCCTGGTCGCTCCAACCTCAGCCACAGAGAAGACAGCCATTTGCTCTCCTCCTTCCCACACTCCTCCCATCACCAGCTGCCTCTGCTGCCGTCAAGCTGTGCGCAGAAAATGAAGGTTATCATAACAGGGCCCGAGGCTGGTCTGAGAAATGAGATGTGCTGTCGGTGATAGAGGAAGGCTGAGGGACCGGATAATTGAGGGTCTAACCACAAGGTTTTGCAGATAGCCAGGATGGGCTCACAGCGTGACCACATTAAAATCCCATCACCCACCGCTTCCCAGAGCTTCAACTGCCTCGCTTCAAGTGCTATTTTCTAAGCAGGTTTTCCGAGAGTTAACAAATCTGGATGGGCCTTGAAAGGGAAAGGACCTCTGCTGAATAGCTTTTCTCTTACCAGAGGAAATGAGAGATGGTTTTCCTTGCAACCCAATTTCCAACGCCTATTATTACACAGTATTGAGAAGATTTGACTCCTGCAAGGCTGAGCAGGCCTGGGCCGGCTGTGAAGGGGAGCTTAGAGATCAGTGGACACTTGCTGGGGTCAGGGAGGGTGATCAAGGGGATGAACTCAGCACCATCTCCCCTCAGTGGCCTTTTCGCCAACTCACGTGTTTTGCACTGGTTTTCTTGCATGACACTGTGAAATGGGAGGTAGCATGCTAGAAGAGCNCCCTTTAAGGGATAAAGATATGCTCAGAAAGAGACATTGCTCTGTACAAAGGCACATCTCCCCACTCATTTGGCTCAGCACTTAATTAGAAGGAAGGACAAAGCCCATCACTCTGCAGTTCTAGAAAACTGGAGCAGAAGTCAGACGGAGCAAGTGAAGGTGTCACTGCACACTGGGCATGCACTACGGTAGGAAGGGCACTAGATTGGGGGTCTCCAGTCCCGGGCACGCCTCTCTGGCTCTGCTCTCAATTCACTATGTGTATCTCCCCCATTTACAGCTGCTCATGGCGCCACATACCCTTACATAAACTCCAGATCCCTGTTAACTGGTCAGTTATGGTCAGGGTCTTGATTATCTTCCCAAGATTCCCTACCTTGTCCATTCTGCACTAGCCATGTTGAATTTCCTGCTGCACTTGAAGCGAATCAAGATTGTGATCACCACAGGACCTTTGCACTTGCCATTCCCTCAGCCTGAAATCTCTTTCCCTGAATCTTCTTATGGGGCTTCTTCCCATCACTTTCATCTCCGTTCACACAACTCCTTGGGGGCCTAATCTGACCACCCAATCTAGTGTCATCCCCTGTATTCTCTAGTACATCATTCTATATTATTTTATTTACAGATGTAACACTGTGGGATTATCTTCGGTATTTATTTGTTCACTTAGGTATTTATTTGTTGACTGTACATGCTGTGAAGGCTAGAACTAATCTGTTTCCTTTGGTGCATTGCAGTTCCAGGACCTAGGACAATGCCTGAAACACAGCAGGTATTCGATAAATACTTAATGATTGAATGAATGGAAATGAGGGAGCAGAAAATGAAGCTCTTTGAGGGTCCATCCAGTTCCAACATTTTGAGATGCCTTGAACGTAGACAGAACCAAGAGAGGCACAAAGGCTGTAGAAGACAGAAGATGTCTGAAATCCTTTTTGTACCTCCCTACTGGCCCTCAGCAAAGCCTTGACTATGAGGGCTTTTCAGGAAGTGTTTGTGGATTGGCGTCCATCCAGACCTG
>NW_017731458.1:111948-113364 GCF_001890085.2 Hipposideros armiger | reverse complement strand
TAAGGCTGACGGATGCTTCAGACCTTGCCTCACTGACAAGTACTGTCAATGAGACTTTTGAGAGTGAAACACATTTGAAATGCACTAGCAGCCCCTGATGACCATGAATGAAAGGGAAGGAGCCTATCACATGTCAAGTAGGGGCTGGGGGTTTTAAATTTGTTCTTATCCTGATACTGTCTAAGATGCTGCAAGATATCTCTTATTTATCGCCATTTCTCAGATTCTCAGTAAGAGGCAGACTTGAAGATCAAATCCAGGTCTTTCTGGCTCTACTGTCTGTTTCTAAGCTCTTCTAACTTCGTGAGACTTAAATTTCAAAATCCCCTGTGGATGTTGTTGAGGCTGATTTTTAGGTTTTACTAGAACAGGTCTAGAGTTGTTCTTCTAGGATCAAGGTCAGAAAACCTTCTTAAGGGCCAGATAGTAAATATTTTAGGCTTATGGGCAAACAGTCTGTGTCCCAAATAATCAACACTGCCATTGTAGCCTGAATGCAAGCAAATGGACATGGGGGTGTGTTCCATTAAAACTTTATTTACAAACATAGGTGGCTATGCTTATAAATTATTATTGTAATTGTATATTGATTATTATAGCAGTCATTGTTTGCTGACTTCTGCTACAGCACATGGTTCTTCCTCCTACGATGTCTGATGTCTTTATTGGATCTGCAGGCGCAAATAGGTCTCTACACTCTGGCTGGGCCAGAACACCTCTTAGAATTCCTCAACCTCCAGAATTTCTGTTCTGTTTTCAACTTTTTAACAGCCCCTCCTGGTAAGCTTTGTGTGACCTTGCCCTATGCATGTGCAGCCTATCCCTCCTGCCACACAGAGTTTTGAGGACCCCCTCCTTTGCAATGACCTGCCTCATAGATTCCAGTCATTTCAGCAGTTCCAAAATCTGATCCCTATCTCCCCACGTCCATGGGAGCATCAGGCTCTATTTGGGCTCTGCCTCCCTACATCACAGTTAGGAAACTGTCCCCAGGTGGAGAACTTGAGAAAGAGACCTCGCCGCATGATTTTCTCTTCTTCAAGGATCATGGTCTTGTGTTGTCCATTGCCACTGCCAGAAAGCAGTTTGCTTATCTCTTCAGTCCAGTTCTATAGTTATTTATGGCAGAGGGTTAGTGCAGTGCCAGTTTTGCTATCACAGGCAAAAGCAGAAATCCCCACATTCACACCTATCTGCTTCAATCTAGTCTCCATTCTGCAGCCAACATGTTCTTTCCCATCTAATCATCTAATCATCATCAATGCCCTCCCTAACATGGTTCAATGGTTCCTCACTGTTCTTAAGATAACATCTAAGGGACAGAATCTGGGTTTGCCCAACAGTGAATCCCCAACACACAGCATGGCGCCTACCCCATGATAATGCTGTAATAAATTTTTTTGAGCAAATGAATGA
>NW_017731458.1:108533-110193 GCF_001890085.2 Hipposideros armiger | reverse complement strand
TCTGCCTCCACTGCGTGCATCCCTTGGAGTGCTGTCGTTTGCAGGACATCATCTATTGTCTTGTACGCACTGGTGTTTGCATTCAGGAAGACCTGGGACATGAGTGGGAACATATGCTGGTGAGTCTGCATGTGTGTGTTGAGAGGAGAGCAGGCAGAGAGCCTGGGGAAAAAAAAACATGTGTGAACGTGGCAAGGAACAGAAACCCAGCAGGATTGCTGGTTTCCTAGCAATCGATGGCCAATTTCTCTCGGGGACTGTTCCCAGAAGAGCAGATAGTTTTAAAAATAGACTCTGTCTTGGTTCAGTTACTGACACTGCCCTACCCAGGGCTGTGCACATGAGCATCCCCCCAGGAAGATCATGAAATCTTGGATTCGGGCTTGGATGTTCACATTCCTGGGGCTCCTTTGAGTAGTTTCCTCCTTGTTTGCCAGATTCCTCAGGGTTTATCTCAGGGCAGCTGCTCCAACCCAGGGTGATTAAAGGATATTTTTTTTCCCCCAGGAAATAAAAGAGAGGCAGTTGTTATTCTCAGGAGAGTCAAAACCATTCTCTAAGACTTGGCTCCAAGGTCACTCCCTTTGTAAAACTCTCTCCAACTTGCCTGGACCAAATGTCCTCCCATGGTCCTCTGTACTCCCAAATTTGACTTGCTCTTATAGCACGTTTGTTTCCCAGACAGCCATTTTTGTTCATATGCTATGTACCCCAATACACTGGGAGCTCCTTGATTGTGTCTTATTTCTCTGTCACTTTCCAGTGGCCAAAGCAGACCTAGCATATAGTAGGTGCGTAGGAAGGCTTGTTCCACGACTCAACAAGTAGACAGAGTTCCAGAGATTTCCCAGCTGCTCTCAAGCTGCCCTCCCCAGGCCTAGTCATCAGCCCTGTGTCCCCCTCCTGGAAGAGAGCAGACAGAAGGACCAGTGTCCAACATGGCTCATGTCATTACTGCATTAGCATAGAAGCTGAAATGCTGCTGTCCTGAGGGGGCACCACCAGGAGACGGCAAGACACGCCCTGTGTGTCAGAGTGGGTCCTTCCTGAAAGGGGACATCATTCCTGGCACCCACTGTTTGGGGAAGAGGAGCATCTCAGATCAGAGCTGGAGTCTCTAAGCCTGGGGGGCTGCCTACAGGAAAGGGGCTCTCTAAGCTTGGCCTCCAGGAGGTTGAAATCTCATGAGGCAGTGACTTGGTGAGGTGGCCCCATCTATTTGGAGTCAATCCAGGATCCAGGAGGTGGGGTGGGGTATCAGGCAAAGGGCTGGGACAGGTGGCGGCATATGGATACCCCGCGGAAAGCAGAGGAGGAACTGAATCCGCCACCCTCTTTGTTCATTCTCTGCCCTCCCTGAGGGTTTAGTCAACGCTCCTCCATATTTGGGCTCATCCCAGCTGCTTTGTAGGGGAGGCACAGGGCTGGTCTGAGAGCAGGCTCGGGCCAGCGGGCTCTAGGAAGCGCTTTACAGGGAGACAGCTCAAGGGAATGATAACTCTGGAGCCAAACGAAACCACGACTCCACAGTCAGCTGCCCCCCACACACGGGAAGCTTGCCCCCAAAGCGTAGACTATCTGGGTTTATGCTACTTAAAATGCGGTCTCTCTGCTTCCCAGGACTCAGGCCTTCTAAGAAGCTAGAAAATAGTGGCGCTTC
>NW_017731458.1:95880-108268 GCF_001890085.2 Hipposideros armiger | reverse complement strand
AAGCGTAGACTATCTGGGTTTATGCTACTTAAAATGCGGTCTCTCTGCTTCCCAGGACTCAGGCCTTCTAAGAAGCTAGAAAATAGTGGCGCTTCGGCTAGCACAGGATGAGGAGGGACATGAGATCGGCTCAGTATTTGCCCTCTATCAGGCATTTTACGGAGTCGTCTAATCTAACCCACCCAATAGCTCTGTGATGTAGATATTCTTTTCCTCATTTTATGGCAGATGAAACTGAAGCCTAAGAAACAAGCGTCTGCTCACAGGATGACTGTGCAGGAGAAGCGGGAATGAGATCCAGGCTTCCGCACTCCCCGTCCTGGCTCCTCCTGAGTCTTGCATTTGAGGCACCTACAAAAATGCATTACGTAGCTCTCCCCCCAGCCCGTCTCCAGCCCCCAGCTCACCCCCAGGGCACGTTTCCCTATGTGCAGAAGGCACATTTTGACCTTTCCCTGCTCCTGTCTTCATGAGCTGCCTGACCCCGGGTCTGCTCCTGAGTGAGTCCACCCAGATCCTCTGGAGTGCTGCCGGTGGAGTGAGAAAAGCCCATATCCTGATCCGATCCTATAGCCACGGCTCCCAATCAGAGAACTAGTGAGAGGCTGAGCTGGAAAGGATCACAGAAACCATCTAGGGGAACCCCATCCCTTGGAACATGGGGAAACCGAGATCAGGAAGGAAAGTGACCTGTCCAAGGCCGTAAGTGGTAAATGAGATGGTTGGGGCACTGGACCCGGGCTCCCCAATCCTAGCCATCTACCTTCGCTCTTGGATGCTTTAGCCAGCAGGAGCCCAGGGCTTTCTTCCACTGTTGTCATGTGGAGAGCCACATCCTGCACGTGGCTGCAGACCGGCAGTCCTAACCCTGACACTGTAATCTTGTTCAAGAGATTAGAAAGCTAAGGGGCAAATCAGGGATGTGAGGTCTAACGCTGCAGACGGTCACGCTTTACTGTGAGGAGCAATGCCGCTCCAGCTCCCTGAAGAGGCGAGGCTGGGCAGACGCGGGCATGGCAGCACTGCACAGCCACGCTAAGCTAAGATTAACTGGATAAAGGCATAGTGGTCCAAGACAGGGAGACACGCTGCCTCATTTCTGTCTGCCTTTTTCTCTCGTTTTAAAGCTGCATCCCTATCACCAAGTCAGCAATCCAATTAACTGAGATTTTTGAGAAAAGCCTCAAAATTGAAAAACTAAAATCTTGATTAGGAAGGTCTGCCCTGACTCATTAATCCACTGGCTGGTTTGCGATGGCTCAGGGTGACGTTGGCTTTTCTGCCACCTTCAAGATGTTTCTAGAATGCTGATTTAAGGGGACTCAGCCTTCAATTTTAGAGATAAAGATCTCTGCCAGCGGCACCAGCACAGTCCCTTGGTTGGTGGAAAGTTACAAAAAGTACAAAATGCTGCTTGGGTCTCCTGAATGAATTATCATCATTATTTGGTGTCTTTCAGGAATATCCAAAAGTTGAGAAGGACACTTATGTCCCTGAGGACCCATGCCTGCCGTTCACACCTCGAGGTGCCAGCCAACCACCCCCAGCCTTGTCCCTGGCCTGTCCCTGACTGTAACTCTGCAGGCAGGTGCTCTCTCTCTCTCTCTCTCTCTCTCTCTCTCTCTGCTAAGAGTCACAGGAAGAGGGGCTCCTCTTTTTCCTCTGGACCTTGTCCGGTCCATATTTGACACCCAGGACTGCTGCAGACATCTTGCTACCAGCCTGGAGATGAAACCAGCGCTGAGGGTTGCCAATCCCTGAGCAGAGAGAGGAGAGAGCCTGCGCTCTTGGTGGAGTGGTGAGTGTGATGGTCATAGCCCTGGGGCCCAGCTCAACTCTGGGGTTCCTGTTATGTGTACGTCCAAAGGTCCTTCCGGTTTATGCCAATGCCAGCAGGGTTCTCTCTCTCTTAGAGCATGGAGTGTCCTTAATAGCAGGGAGACAATGTGCCCTCCCCCTGGTACCTGTGGGGTCCCTCATTGAGACCTTTCTCACTCAGCACTCACCTCGCTGAGTCTCTGCCTGTCCGCTAGCAGCCTCACCAGTTACACTAAGAGAGGAACTCGAAGTAATCCCTGGGGGCTCTGCCAAGCTCAACAAATACTTGGAAGAATTGAGACAATTAATATTTTGCTTTTAATTTTAGGATTGCTTGCGTTTTCTGGCCCTATACGGAGTACTAGACAACCTCAGAGGTGCTGGGTCCTACTTCTCCTACTCAAGGAACTGCCCTGTCTCCACCATGGTCCCTGCCGGGGTCACGGAGAGCCAAGCAGCCAAGATCATGTCATGTGAACTTCTTTCATGGCTACAACTGATTGAATCAGGCAGGAACATCTGACTCAAGAGATAAGCATCCTGGCTGCCAGATGGCCCACAAAGCATGGCCTCTCTTAACAGAGAAAACATGAGTCAATCAAATCTCTTTTTTGTCTGAAGGGATTTGAACTACAGACACAGAACAGTCTTCAGTCAGTTGTAGGAGAGAGATAAACAGGCCTGGGGTGGGGATGTGGGCAGCTGGGTCACGTTATGTTCCCTGTTACGTGACAGCAGTGCAGTAATAGGAAGGTTTGCAAGGCTCTGTGAGCAACCTTGAACTCCAAAGCTCTTTCAGCTCTAGGCTCAGTAACCTCTATTTCCAGGATTCCTTTCGCCATCCTTTGCAATAACTTCCCATTAATTAATTAATTAATTAATTAATTTATTTATTTATTTATTTATTTAAGCTGAGCCATCCTGCTACGTGTTGGCAACTCAGTGGCTGCTCAGCTCGGGCTGGACTCGAACCACTGTTGCTCAGAGCTCAAACTCTTGAGCAAGCTCTTAACCAACTGAGCCACTCGGCCAGCCCTAACTTCCCATTATTTAAGATGTCTTCTTGCAGCTAGAGACCCACTCCCTGGCACGACGCGTAGGGCCCTCCATGACCTGCCTTGCCTCACATCCCACTGCTCGCTCCCGGGCACCCAGGGGCCTTCTAACTGAGCTGCCTCCACTCCCATAGATGTGCCATGTTCTTCTACACCTCTCTGCCTTGGTGTGTGCTATTCTCTCTGCCTGGAATGTCTTCATTCTTTGTCCACCTAATGAGATCACATTCATCTTCCATAATTGAACCCCATCAGATATGTTTACTCTTCCTCTGGTATTTCTCTTGCATACATTCATTCAAACACTATGTGGTGTCTACTACATGCATTATATTATGTCTCTGAAAAAGAGTTGGATAAGGAGAGAGTGATGGGGCTGGGTGGGGATGTGTAGCTACTTCAGCAAAGGCCATCTGGGAAGGAGTCTCTGAGCAGGGTCTGGATGTGGTGAGAGAGTGACTTTGTGAAAGGTCTGGCGGAAGAATAGTTCTGGCAGAGAGAACAACACAGACAAAAGCCCTGGGGGTAGGACTAAGTCTGGTGGGAGAGAAAGCACGTGTGGCTAGAGTGAAGTGAAGGGGGACCAGAGCAATGGTTAAAAAATGGGCAGGGGTGAAATGGTGCAGAGCTTGGTAGCCTCAGTGGGACCCCGCAAAGAATTTGGATTTTGGTCTGAGCATGAAGGGAAACTCTGGGAGGGTGAAGGGATGGTGAGAGGAGTGGGTGCCATGATCTGATTTGCATTTTGAAAAGGTGGATCTGGCTGCTGGGCTGTGAGAAGGTGAGTACAGAAGCAGCATTCCAGGCAGACCTGATGGTAGTGGTTGTGAAGGGGTGAGGAGTGACAGCTCCTTTACAGGAAAAGCCAGGAGATCTTGCTAATGGATTGGGTGTGGGAGGAATAGGGTGAGGGGAAGAGTGGAGTTTCAGATTAGGGCCTGAGCACGTGAAGGGAGGCACCATTTACCTAGTTAGAAACAAGTGGAGGAATGCACTTATTGGGGGTGGAAATCAAGACTTGGGTTTGGCCCTAGCACTTATCAACTGTATTGTAAGATTTTGTTACAAATCTCAGACTCCTTAAGGGGAGGAGGGTCTATGCAGTTTTTCACCTTTATAGCCTTCATTCTACTTAGCACATGTCCTCACAAATAGTAGATAGGTAGTCCATTGTTGAGGAATGCTTTGACTTTCAGTGTTTTTATTTCTGAAAAATTGCAAATGGTACCTAGATGACCTTTCTTGATTACCACCAAACCATTTCATTTTCATTTTTGATGACTCTTTAAATAGCAGTGACCATCAGCCTTTAGTTCTAAGCCTGTCTGACCTCCCCGCTTACATATCTCCTCCATCAGTCCTTTCACAATCAAACCAAACCCAAATGGGTACCAGAGGAGCCCTCAAATTAAAGACTTGGTTTGGTAGGCTCTCTATTAGCCTGTCTTGGTTCAGGGAGGTGTTATGGCCTGTTCCCATTGGGTTGTGCCAAATTGGCCAATCAATCACCACTCGGATACTGAACACCAACATCTATAATAAGCTCTTGCATTTGCCTAACACTGTGCAGCTTACAAAGCATTTGCAAATATCCTCATTGGACTTGTGCAACCAACCTCTGAACAGACAGGATAGGTCTCCAAGTATTAAATTTCCTGTTTCACGTCAATTCCTATAACTTGTAACTGACTGTTCCCTCTGCCTCAAGAGTCCTGGCCTTCTTTTCGGACTTGGAAACTTCCACTTAACCTTCCAGAATAATCTTAAATATAAAATGACACCTTCCCTGACCCTCAGGAAGAGTTCATCACTCACCCCTCCCTCCTCTGTGTTACCTGGGCCATGTGGATGTGCCCATCTTTTTAGTTATTGTGCTAAAATATGTAGCTTTAAATGTACATAAAATGCATAGTACATGTACAATATCTGTCTCTCCAAATAGATAGTGTTCTCCTTGAGGGCAGGGAATGTATCTCATTCATCTCGGGGTCCCAATGCCTGATATATTCTCTTATACATAGTTAGCAAATCAATAAATGAATGACCATATGGGTATTTTTAAAAGCTTGAGGTGATATTGTGGGGAACTATGCACATTTTGCTATGGAATGTGGACTTCAGCCTACCGGCATAAGAGAGCCAATGGAAGCTTGATTTATATCACAAAAGGCAGGTGGCAGGCTCATTTCATAGAATTTATTTCCCTGAAAGCTGATGAGGTCTGATTTATGCCTTCCTTTGAAGGTCAGGTTAGGGACTGTTCAACTCACTCTGTCTCTCTCTCTCTAACAAGGGCTTTCACAAGGATGAGATGGTGGGGGTGGTGTCAGTTATACACAGTCTGTTTCATTGTCCCACCCAGGGAACTTCAGGAAATTTCAGTTCAATTTATCCAACTTTTATTGAACATTTACTAAGTGCCTGGCACTGTGCTCAAGCTGTGACAATGAGGAAAGGTTGGGAGACTCCTCTGTCAGAACTCTGGAGTTGGGGCTTGCGAGGCAGGTAGACGTATAACATGTCTGGGTCCCCAGTCTTGCAGGCTTCATCCCATGCTGTTGGAGCCTGGCTCTGATCGATGAGCTTCTGTCACCCTCATGACACACTCTCCTGAACCATTTCACCAGCACTCAGGTGAGGCTGCAGTACTGGGCTGATGGGATGGGCCCCAGGGAGAGGGGCAGTGGAGAACAGCAGCAATGATGGATGTAAATGTCAAAGCCGCTCCCCAGAAGCCTTAATTGACTTCCTCAGGCTCTTCCTTCTGCCACATATTCATCCATTCATCCATCTACCTATGCATGCATTCATTCATTTATTCATTCACATACCCATTCAGATCTTTATCTTTAAAGTGCATATCTGTGTATCTTCATGCCATATATTCATCCAACCATCCATCCATCCACCCATTTATTCTTTCATCCAATCATTCATATCTTTATGTTTAAGACACATCTTTGCCTGTCCCGAATGATGCATATCCATCCATCCATCCATCCATCCATCCATCCATCCATCCATCCGTCCAAAACTTTACCTTTAAAGTACATATCATTTCCTTGTTCAAAACCCCTGAGTGGCTCTCATGTGTCACAACCTAGAAGCCAAGTTCCTTATCTTAGCATCCACAATTAGCCTTTATGTCCTGACCCTATCCACATGAGCCCCTCCCCTTAGCCAATTGGGTCCACTCATCTTCCCCTAGGAAACTGAATCTTGGCTTCTCTTCTTTTCTCCCATCATCTTCTCCCTTCCTAGGTGCCCTCCCCATCACTTCTATCCACATCTTGTTTGTTGCAGTCCAACTCTTCACTTATTCAAATCTGCACCCCCCGATGAGACTGGCTGCTTACTCTTACACTGTCTCCTGGGTGATCAATCCCTTTGCTGAACTCCTAAAGTTCTCAGTATCTGGACCACCCTTTGGGTACTTGACTCTTGTGTCCTTCTATTGATCTTTTCCTAACCGTGGTCTTTCTCCTGAGAGGCCTACCTTCATTTAGGGCTACTGAAGACGAATTCTTTTGACTCTGTCCCACCTAGCCCTCAGCCCATCAGTACTCAGAGAGAGAGGTCAGGAATGAATCTTGGCATTTCAAACCTTGGGCCCACTGTTCTGGGCCTGAGTCCTGAGCACCTGTGAGGCTATGACTGAAGCCTGCATTCTCAGACCACCAGTATATACAAGGAGAGTGCAGGGTGGGGCGAACCTAGAAGCCTGCTTGGCCTTGACACCTCTGTCAGTCTTCTGGGAGTTGAACCTGTCTCTCTTATCCCCAACCTGATGAGCACTTTCTGTGAACTAACTGGTTCTGGAGGAGAAACATGCCTCTACTGCATGTATGTCTTTGAGAGTTACCGTCTGTGTTATCTATTATTGCATAACCACTTCAAAATGTATTGTTTCCCATCATTCCCTGGATTGACTGGGTGGTTCTACTGGTCTTGCCAAGCTACATTTAGGCAACACTATAACCAGTGTTGGGGCATCCTGGATGGCTCCATCCATGTGTCTGGGGCCTCGGCTGGGGTGACTGGAGTGTCCTGTCATCCTCCATGTGGCCTCTCTCTTTCTCCATTTGGCCTCTTATCCTGGAAGAGGCCCAAATAGGCTTCTTCAAAATGTGGCAGTCTCAAGGTTCTAGGAGCATCAAAACAGAAGCTGCATGGCCGCTTGAAACCTCGGCTCGGGGACTCACCCAATATCTCTTCCACCGCATTCTATTGGCCAAAGCAAGTCACAAGACCAGCCCAGAGTCAAAGGGTGGAAAGAGATTTCACTTCTTGGTGGGAGGAGCCCTAAAATACTGGGGCCAGGTTTTTCAACCCATCCATCCCATCTACCCTGTCCCACCCACCAGACTGATCTCCCCTGCAATACCCTGTTCCAGATTCAGCTAGAGTTCACCACTTTTGGAGATGTAACACCCTAGGCTACTAGCTCAGGGTCATCCCTCTAGCTGGGTCAATTAGAGTATCTTTCCCTTATGAGTATATGGTCTAGGAAGGCGTGGACTATGCCTGGGCACCCATAACCTACTGCATACTATCCTATTGTATATTTTTCACAGCAGTTATCACTATCTGAACTATACCACTTGGGTTTTGTTTTGTTTTGTGCATGTTTGTCTCTTCCACCAAAAATGAGACCTTCATGTAGGGACTTCGTTTTTCCACAGACAAATAATCAGCACCTAGAGGCCTATTTATCACGTAGTAGGTACTCCATAAATATTTTTGAATGAATGAAAGCTCCCTGAGGACTGTGATCAGGCCTTAAACCCATTCACAGCCCCTCTCCCAGCTCGTGTTGGTAGAAGATGCCCATAAATATTTGTTACTGGAAGATAATTCATACATAATGTGAAATGCTATGAAGGTTGCAAAGATCCTTTTTATGCCAATTTTATAAATGTTTCTGAGTCCTCTATGTGTCCAGAGAGAGTTCTGGTGCTTGGTAGTATATAATTTCTTTGGCAAGACAAACTTTGAACATCTGGAAAGACAAGAGGATGCTGTCTGTTTCATTCAAGTTCCTTCAAATAAATTCACCTCAGCCATTCAAACGCATGCTGGGTGAACATGCAAAAGAAAACGTAAAAACCCCACCACCATTATAACCTCTCACCAAGGGGTCTACCGGCAACCCCTCAAGACTTCCCAGGTGTTCATTCCGATGGGGCTGTTCACTGAGGCAAAGCTCCAGGTTATAGGAGACATTATATGGGAGAGATTTCTGGTCTTTTCTCTGGCAGGGAAGGGAGCCTGTGCTCTGTTCCTTCCCTGAAGCTATAAAATCCAGTGCTCAGAGTGTACCCTAGCCAATTGACCATGTTGAGCAATGTGTTAATTTTACACCAGCCAAGAGATGGATGGGTTTGCTATTCACATATATTAGCAGGGTTTTGGCTAGCAGCCACTTGCCACTTTTGTTGAGTGTGTCTTCCTCACCCAGGATCTTGCATGGAGTCACTTACCCCTATTGGCTCACTGCCCAGAAGGCCTCAGAGATACCCTTACATGATCAACCTGACAGGCTCTTGGCTTTCTGAACAAAGAGACACTCATCTGAGGGTAGAGGTCTTTGTGTCCTGGTGCCAGACAGGGCCCAAGAAAGTTAGCAGTGATGTCTACAGTCACCACCTGGGCAGTGTGCACTTCCACGCCAGGCAGTGTCATGGCAGAGCTCTAGTTGTCTTCAGAACCGTGACTACATCCCCCATGCTCAGCATCCCCAAGCATGGAAAGGAATGGGGCACTCGGTGAGTTCACTGCCCTTACCACGTCCCAACCTCCAGTTATGAGGAGAAGAGTTCTAAAACTGAGGGTGGGGACCTCCTGGCTTCAGATCCAAATGATGGCAGGACCCAGGATTTTAGGTTTATCGGTAGATCAAATCTTATTGCACCAAGTCCAGCTGTTCACATGAGTCAAGGCTGAGTCAGTGTGAGGGAACAGTACCAATGAGCACTCCCAAGTAAAACACAAGGCCACACTTACAGAGATACCCATAGATGCTGTGCCATGTCTCCCAGGAACTGGCCTAGCTCAGCACACAGCTGCCATCTTCCGGAACACTCCCATTCCCTTCCCTCCTGCTTCCAGCCATCTGCACTGCCTGGGCCCCACGGTGAGCCCACCCTACCTGTCGTCATTGTCCCCAGGGATTGTCACAAACATCTGCCAGTTAGATTTGGAAGGTGACTATGGAATGACCTTTTTCCAGAGAGAGTCTGCTCTTACAGCCTGAGACTGAGAGCTTCCAAAACCAAACAGATACCCATCTTCAGAGGAATCATATGACTCATGATGGAGGTGAAATGTGGGCTTCATGGCACATGTTTTCACGGATCAGCCATGGTTATGTAGGGTATGCAGAGTAAGATGGAGAGCAGATCTCCCCTCAGGACCCCTCTCTCAGATACCCTGCTCCAACCTGGGTTAAATGGGGCCACTAGACCATTAAGAAGAGCCTGTTCTTTTCTGTGGCATTTTATTTTATTTGTATTATAAGTATAGAGAGACAAGAGAGATTAACAGAGCACATACCCATCCCACATCTTTGGAAATGAAACATAAATGTAATAAAAACCCTTTATGACTCTCCTAGATGTTACTCCCACCTTCCCCAGGGATAACCACTATCCTGAAACAGATATTCCCATGCTAAATTTGATGCTTTTAGTATATGTGTGATAGTAAACTTCAGCTTTGTCAACAGTGTGGTCTGCCAGTTTTCAGTCTTCATTTGTAGGCATAAATACTATCAGGATCTGTTGTAGCTTTTTCTTTTCTCAAGTTTTTGCTATTTAGCCACGTTGATACATGGTTATTCATTTCATCTTCTACTCCCCTTTGATGGACTGTTGGGTCGTTTCTAATCTTTCAGTACTAGAGTGCTGCCATTAACGCTCTTGCTCATATTTCTCTCTGCACTTGGAGGATGATTTCTCTAGGGTGGAATTGCTCAGTTAGGTTATGTGCATCTTCAATTGAACGATTTATTGTCAAATTGTTCTCTGAAGTGGTTGCACCTGCGTTAGCATGCGTTCCCATTACTCTATAACCCAACCAGCACTCGAGACTCTCACACTTTTTAATTCCTGTCCATTTGATGGTGGAAATAAATGGTGCTTTAACTTTGCT
Organism: Hipposideros armiger; assembly: GCF_001890085.2. Lineage (NCBI taxonomy): Eukaryota > Metazoa > Chordata > Mammalia > Chiroptera > Hipposideridae > Hipposideros > Hipposideros armiger. The sequence goes on along the minus strand of NW_017731458.1, from coordinate 98,246 downwards.
TTAATTGGCATTCACCCAATGCCAGTGGGGCGGGACACATTTTCATGCTTATTGACCATTTCTGTTTTTTCTTCTTTACCTTATCTCTCTGTATTTGTCCATTTTTCTATTGAATTGTTGACCTTTTTCATGTTGATTTATAGCTGGATTTCTTAACACCCTCACTACTGACATTTTGGATCCAATGGTTCTTTCTTATGGGGGACTATTCTGTGATTGTAGGATCTTTAGCATAATCCCTGGCCTCTTCTCACTCGATGCTAGGAGCTAATCCCCCCCCACACACACACACACCCTTCCCAGTTGTGACAAGCACGTCTCCAGGCATTGCCAAATCGTCTTCAGTAGAGAATCACTGATTTCTAGGAACACTTTATTTTTCATGGATATTAATCTATTGTCAGTTATACAGATTGCACATGTCTTCACAAAGATACTGTGTGAAAGTCAATAGATCTGGTTCTTCTTTATTTCAGAAGGCTGTCCTTAGTAAGACAAAGAAAGAGCTAAGGAAGAAAGTCTATTTTTTTACATCCAAAGTGCTAGTTTGGGTGCTGTCTTCTCCCATCCTTGCTTCAAATCTACAAGGTATGTGTTAATATCTCTACTTCACAGATGAGGAAACTGAGTCCAGTCATTTGTCCCAGGGCACTCAGACAATAGGTAGTGGAAATGGTACAGATTCAGGTCTGTCTCATTGCCTCAGCAAAATAGAAAGAATATAGCACTAGGAGTGGGGTGGCCTGGTTTTTCATCCTGTCTCTGTCACCAGCTGACTCTTTGATGGGAACATGTCTCCCATGCGTGTCGGGTTCCTTGTATGATAACAAAGAGGCTGGACACAGATCTCCACGTGCCAACCCATTCTACCAGCGCAGCAGTGTGGTTGAGAACAGAATCGGGAGCCAGGACTGCAAGGATTAAGACCTGACTCTCTCACTACCTTGTGGCTGATTCATCATTGACCCCTCCCATGCCGTTTTTTCCTCATCTAAAGATGGAGTTTCAAACAGCACCCAACTCCTAGGGCTTTTGTGAGGATTCAGTGAGACAACCCATGTAAAGTCCTTACACACAGTTCCACAGATGCCATAGAATGTCATTATAATTCTACCAATAGGTGACCAGTTAGCCTGGATTAGGAAGCACTGTGACGTGTAGATCATGACGTAAAGAAACAATATTTCGTTACCTTCAGATAAAAATAATAACATTCGGAAAGAGTTTTGTCGGTAGGCAACTCTCCTTAATTGAAAGATGAAGAAAGGAGCTCTGTAATAAGCTTATAGTTTGTACAACGGGGCACTTTGAAAAGATAGTTAAGCCTACCTATGGCTTGTCCTCTCAAGAAAATTTCACACCCTGTTTCTCATCTGTGGGCAGCACTTGGCAGCTGGGCAGTGCGATCTGCAAAAACTCCACAAGGATAGATTTTAACCCAGGGGCTCCCAGGGATCAGTCTGAGTGGGGCTCTACATGCACACCTGTCTTGCTTTCCTTCCCACTGAAGCTGTATTTGAAACGAGGGAGTGAGGCTGCTCTGGACTCACAGGGAGAGGGACAGGCTACCAGGGATCAGGGCACCTGATCCAATAGAGAGGTGAGGGGCTCTATAAACAGGCCACACAGAGACAGCAGGGGCTGCCACAGCTAATGGCTCTGCAGACTCAGAGGGGGGCTGCCGGCTGAGTGCACCAGCAAGTAGTTGTTAACACATGACAATCAAAGCAAATTTAGAAACAGAGCCCATCGTATACTTATAGTAATCCAATGCAAGTACAGTAATGCCTTGCTTTGCGAGCATAATTTGTTCCAGAAACAAACTACCCATATTGCAAGACATCGCTCGTTTACCATGTTAAAATGTATTAGAAATGTTTGCTCGTTTTGCGGGACACTCACAAACCAAGTTACTCGCAACCCAAGGTTTTACTGTACTTTTTTAAAAATAAAAAACTGGATATAGTTTCTAGTCAGGGCCAAACCATCCAAATAGTTCCAATCTTACCTCCTCGCTTATTCACCTTCTCTCTCACCTCCTCCTGGAAGTCTGCCTAGATTAGACTGACCTGGCTGAGCCCTGCACCCTTCAACTTTCAAGCGCTCCCTCTGCCCTAAACCGTTGTGTACACGGGGACACCACTGGATCATGTTCTCTGATCCGTTGCACTTGTGCCTCTGTGTGTTTTGGGTGAATGAGAATAGCATAGGCTTTAGAGAGAAGTGAGTTCAAATTCTGATTCTAGGACTTTACAGCTGTGTGGCCTCAGGCAGTCTACTCTCTACACGTGGTTTGTTGCAAGTATAGGTGCTAAATGTGGTTAGATGTATGGAGCCTATACATAGCATGGTTCCCAGCATATAGC
>NW_017731458.1:89859-94484 GCF_001890085.2 Hipposideros armiger | reverse complement strand
ATTTTGAAGTGTAAATCACTACTCGACCACTCCCTCATCCATACCCTAAGCTTTTCTCCTCTATAAAGAGGCAAACATTAAGAACATGCTCCAATTTGAAAACTTTTATCACTTTAAAGAATATTGGATGCTGTCATTTTAATCTAGGTTATTCCCTTATGTCTCACTGCTGCTGGCTCTCCAAAGTGAAATTCACCAGCAGACAATATCACAAGGAAAGGGGTGGTGTGAGGGTTGTCTGGCTGTCATACCACTCCCCAGATGGAACAAGGATGGGGACGCCAGTGACTCCCACAAGCCTCACTGAACAGGCCCAGGCCAGCAGGGGCTTGACTCACCCGAGGTAAAGCTTCTGTTTTGATGGTCTCATTAATTAATGGAGCTGGGGGTGGGAGTGAGGGGGCAGGAGAGGCTATTAGTTTTGTTGTGGCTGTTTTTCTTTATTGGACTCACAGTGCCCCCATTCCATAAACCCATAAACCAGAACTGGATACAATCTATTCTTAATTATGCAGGGACAGATGATCTGCATTGCAAATTGTCCCCAGCAAACCTTGCTCCCAAATTATTGATGAGATTCTCACTTCCCCTGCCTACGTCCGTTTTGGCATAAATGGCTCTATTTCTTACTGGGCGCTTGACAGCCCTAGATTATAACTGTTTGCGTGGGGGCCATTTCTCTACCTGTCTCCCCACCTAGTAGAGAAATAACTACTGAGGGGGCCACTGGCTCTCTGTATGTCAAACAGTTTAATTTTTATGCCCCAACCACGACCTTCCTTCCTGTATGGAAGAAGGGAGCCAGCTCATCATAGCTGTGTCCATATTCAACTCTAAGCGTCAGGACAGTGCTGTCCTGCTTAGGCTGGTACTTTGCATCAGTGTCCGGGGACAATCTCTATAGTAGCAAGTATCGAGGGGGAAAGGACTCTCTTAGAGCTGTTCAGGTTTCCGCCTCCTCCCGAGTCGGGTCTTCAGGGTGCTACTTCCTGAACATGTCCGGAATATTGGGAAGCCCGCCCGAAGCACTGAACACACACCAGCGTTCACGGGGAAGCACTCAAGCAGCTTGTGAAGTCCCATGTAAATCACGTGAAGGGTGCTCCGCTGACACCTGCCAGTTCCATTTAGCCACAGCACGGGCAATGAAGAGTAAACTGCCTTTGATTTCTCCGTGGCAGAGAAAGGATCTTGAGGAGACTTCGCCCTGGGGCTCGCAGGTCCAGGCAGGCGCTTTTTGGGTTCCCGGAGCTGAGGGTGGACCGTGGTGAGCCTCTGTGGGTTTATCCCAGCCGCGGCTCTGAGTTCCTTAGAGCCTTTCCCGTCCCTTGCCCCAGCCCTGAACCCTTGGCAAGGTGCGGGAATCTGTTTCCATAAAACCAATTTATTTTTCCATTTATTTGATTAATTGAAATGGCTAATACTCTGGCCTCCAGGTCATAAACACTGGGTAATAAAATCCCTTTTACATCTGTCCAGTGCTTTAGTGTTCGTTAAGCACTTTCACATCCATTATCTGATGTGAAAATTAGAACAACCCTGTGAGGTAGGCAGGGGAGGGATCCCAGCCCTCAGTTTATAGAGAAGGGAGCGTGTGTTGCCAGGGGTACACAGGTGGTATGGAGCAGAGCTGGGACCAAAGCTGGTTCTTCTATTTGAAGGCCAATTCTCTTGTAGGATGACCAAGCATCCTGGTTTACCCAGGACTGAGGGGGTTCCCAGGATCTGAGACTTTTAGTTTTAAAACTGGGGACGTCCTGGGCAAACTGGGAGGAGTTGGTCAGCTTATATCAGGATCCCAGGCTGCCTCTTGTGATGCAGCATTTGTGCCCCACCAAGGTTCAGCTGAGAGAGGTGTCCTTTCACCTGGCACAGGTTAGGCAGATGATGTGGCTGGACCAGCTGCCAGGGCTGCAAGCTGAGAACAGTCAACTGTGACTGATGGGTGACCCATCTGAGCTGATCTTGGGTAAGTGGCTTGTAGAGGGACAGGAGGTAGGGTCGGGACACATGAGTGACCCCTCCTGACTGTGCTGCTTATGAAGACAGTTGACGAGAAGGTTTCTGAGAGTCTAAGGGTGCTGAGCCAGGAGGGGATACTAATAGTAACTGCCTGGTCAGAAGGACCCAAGATGGAGACACTGACGGCCTAAAGACAAAGATGGGGCAGAGGTACATGGGTTGATGAGACAATGGAGAAGTGGGGAGGGAGGCGGGGGGCAAGGACTGGAGGAGGAGTGGGCAGAGAGAGGGGTGCATATGAGGTAGCCAGAGACAAGCCCTGTGGCCATCAGCTGCCATGCACAGCGTCTCTCTCCTTTGTGGGCTGTAGCTCCCTCCCTCCAGCCTAGAGGTCAACCCCTTTCAGATAAACTAGCCAATCCACTTAGCTGGGGAAAGAGAAGAAGGGATGTGATTTGCCCACAGTGGCCCAAGTCTGAGCTGAGTATTGAGTGTTCCAGTCTCGGTAAATGGGCATTTAGTCTTGAACCAGAGCAGGGTCCAGGCTGGCCACCACTGACTTGTTTTCATCTACGTGCCCCTGTTTAGCTTCCCACTGGCTTTGATCCACTCCCGGCAGCTCTGACCCCAGGAACTTAGCTGCTTTCCCCTGTCGCTTCAGGATGAGAACCTCAGCTCTTGTTTCCATGTGCCTTGCTTGTTAGCATTTTGACGTTAGTAATGTGATGGAATTCAAATCTGATTGGGAAATCGTTAAGCTAAACCAAGCCCAGAAAGAAAACCACTGCACAGCAAATGGTGACTGTTGGCTGCACTGTTTCCTGCCTGGCCAGAGAAGGAGAAATAACCATTTCTGAGGTCACCTCAGAGGCAGGCAGGGAGAGAGGGGCCCTCATCATGGGCACCTGCACAGGTGCGTGGAGATCACCACATAGTTGGCAAGAAAGGCACAAGGGTTGGCAGGAATATGAGACACTGTATAATGCTGGAGGAAATGCAAATAACACAGTGGGAGTCAGTGAACAGATAGGGTTTCCCAACTTTTTTGTTATGGCGACCAGACTCCCCTCTGAGCTCCTCAGAGGCAGAGAGGTCAATCGCAACTCCTAGTTTATGGGGCCAGGAAACCCTGTTTCAGGGCCTTATATGATTATGGCTTTCTGAATATCTTCATAGAGAAGCCAGCCTATCTTTCTGGAACTTTCTTTCTGGCGCTTCTAAGTTCCCAAGTTGTCTCCCCTCATCCCATCTCTACCATTTCGGAGGAACGCATTGTATCCACAACTTGAGTGAATTGAGACAGCCTTTAAAAGAAATTGGGGGCTGTTCAGATAGCTTCCCAACAGACCTCTCTGCTTTACTCTTTCCTCTCCATAATCCATGTAACAGTCAGGTCGATCATTTTGAAGTGTAAATCACTACTCGACCACTCCCNCTGGATCATGTTCTCTGATCCGTTGCACTTGTGCCTCTGTGTGTTTTGGGTGAATGAGAAGAGCATAGGCTTTAGAGAGAAGTGAGTTCAAATTCTGATTCTAGGACTTTACAGCTGTGTGGCCTCAGGCAGTCTACTCTCTACACGTGGTTTGTTGCAAGTATAGGTGCTAAATGTGGTTAGATGTATGGAGCCTATACATAGCATGGTTCCCAGCATATAGCAGGCACTGTTACTTCCTCCTGGGCAAGATTTGCCTCTTTCTGGTTGTTTTCATTCTTTCTTAGTTTCCAGCAGAAAACGCAGGATGGCATGGAGAGTGCCAGGCAGGCGTTGGAGTCAGACTGCCCAGCTTCGAATCCCGCTCTCTCTAACCAGCGGTGTGACTTGGGGAGACTTACTTAATCTCAGGATGCCTCAGTTTCTTCAAGTACAAAATGGAAATGATAACGGTCCTTACCTCCCAGGGCACTTGTGAGGATTAAATGAGCACTTAGTAAGAGCTCGGTGCCTCCCAGTGTTCTGGGTAGTGGCCGTGATGACATGGCGGGGATGTCGCCTGCTGCCCAGAAACACTGCTCCCTCCCCGGAGCACGCTGAGAAGGAAAAGGGCACCTGCTTTTTGTGTTTGACGAACTCAAGCAGGGAGCTCACTAGTCCCAGTGGGATCCTGAGGGAGGTTTAGGACCTCTTTGGGCTTTACCTTTCTCCTCTTTAAAATGGGTGATAACAGCACCCGTCCCCAACAACCCCAGTGGTCCTGGAAGCGGTCCAGGTAAGAGTCCAGGCCAGCGGACACCGATGTCAGTCTTGTGAGACTCCACACAAACAACCCAGCCACAGGGCCGGCCGAGTGGCTCAGTTGGTTAAGAGCTCACGCAAGAGTTTGAGCTCTGAGCAACAGCGGTTCGATGCCCGGCCCGAGCTGAGTTGTTGCTGAGCTGCCAACAGGTGGCAGGATGGCTCAGCTAAAAAAACAACAACAACAAAAAACCCAGCCACGGCCTCCTGGGCTGCTGAGCTACAGGCCTGGGAGCTAACGAGCAGGTATAGTCTGAAGTCACCAAGTTTGTGGTAATATGTTACAACAGAAAACTAACACTGTTTATAAAATAGAAGACTGCCACTTAAGGGACAGTCATTATGGATTGTGAGCTCCTGGGGGCAATTACTGGGGATTACTTATTGGAAGCCCCCAAGACCTGGTATAGAGTAGATGCTTAATGAA
>NW_017731458.1:60858-86445 GCF_001890085.2 Hipposideros armiger | reverse complement strand
CCAACAGACCTCTCTGCTTTACTCTTTCCTCTCCATAATCCATGTAACAGTCAGGTCGATCATTTTGAAGTGTAAATCACTACTCGACCACTCCCCTCTGTAGCACCCTATATTGCTCTTGGCATAAACCCACGTTTCTCGTCAGGCCTTCCGTGCCCCACACAGTCTGGCCCCTGCTTCCTTCTCTCTCCCTCATCCATTCTTTCCCCGCCTCCTTGTAGCTTCTGGAATATGCCAAACTTAGTCCTGCCCTCGAGTGTGTTTGCATTTCCAGTTCCTGATGCTTGTTACAGGATCTTCCTGTGTCTTCCTATAGTAAGTTCCTTCTCATTCTTTAAGCCTCAAATGTCATCTTCCTGGAAATGCCTCCTCTCAGCAGCCCACTTAAACGGGGCCCATCCCCATCTCCACCACTCTGCCCAGCCTCAGAACACTCTATCACATCATTCGACTTCCATCACAGTATTTATCCCAATCTGAAATGATCTTTATTTATTATTCATTTGGTGTTTTTTACATGTCTCCCTGAGCAGTTGCACGAGCTTCACAGGGCAGACAGCTGGTATGTTTTGATCCCTGCTATATCCCCAGTGCCTAGAGCTGGGCCTGGAGCATAGAAGGTTCTTAATACATATCTATGAGATGAATATATCAACAACTCAAACCAAGGCCTGAGGGCCAAATCTGGCTGGCTGCCAGTTTGTGTAAATCCAGTCTTACTAGAATGCGGCCTAATCATTTACATGTTGTCTATGGCTGTCTTGGTGCTACAGTGTCAGACACTAAATACTTGCGACCGAGATCGCACAAAGCTGAAAACATTTAGTATCTCACCCTTTACGGAAAATGTTTGCTGACTCCTGGCTTAAACTACAAACCTAACAATAGCTTAATCCATGTGGACATTTAGTATTTCACTTACCAAGAAATCAGAAACAAGAGGTTTCAGAGCCAGTGGCTCAATGATGTCATCAAGGACTCACGGTCCTGCTGTTCTGCCCTATGTGTGTCTGTGACACCTTCCCTCATGGTTTCAAGATGGCTGCTTCAGCTATGCGCATCATATCCCTGAACATCAGAACTCCAAGGAGGAAGGAGTGTAACGGAGCAAAAACTGGCTTTCTTCTTCCCACGGAGAAAATCTTCCGCCCAAAAGACTTTTCCTTGTGTTTTATTAGCTAGAACTGGATCACATGCCCACTGCTAGACCAATCATTGGTAAAGGGGAAGAGGACCACCATGACTGGCTCAGGCAAGTCATGCCTTGAGGTTGGGTACCACTGTCTTTAGTAAACGCCTACCAACATGTATGAATGAAACACACTCCATTTCTTTACACTGCAGATGGCTGTGATTAAGGACTGAAGTTTGTTCACTCTTTCCCCTTGACAGAATTAGAAACAGATGGGCACATTATTACTCTACTTCCCTTTTCTAGCTTTCAGGTAGATCTTATCTTTCATCCTTTACCTTCTCTACCATTTTCTTCTCCCCACCAGCCATGACTGTCACTTCAAGCAAGCAGCTTTCAGCTGACTTTATGACAATGCCATCTGATCCAGATTTTCCTAAGCAGGCAGCCTAGTTTCATGATAAGAATCTGACGGATACCCAAAGGGAATGTAAAATGCCTCAACTTCTATTCTCCACCAGCCAAGTCCAACATTTTAAACCGAGTTACACAAAAGACATTTTGGTTTCATGCATTGCTCTCCAGAATCCCTCTGTCAAAATGGATGATGCTTTCCAAAGGCCATGCATAGTGAATTTATGACTTAATCCCACAGGTATGAGGTCATACATCATGTTGGACAGCAGAAGTATTGACCTCTAGGGGAGCAGGAAGCAGTGCTATAATGAAAATTGCACAGGACCATGAGCCAGGATATCTGGATTCTAGTTCCCCTTTGACTATTAATTTTCTATGCACCTTGGAAAATTCACTTTCTCCCTCTGGACCTTACCTTCCTCGTCTGTTTCAGCTGGTTAAAAGGGGTGGGCCATACACAGTTTCACGCCCACATTCCTGCATTCCTTCACTCATCATTCCTTTAGCCACCCTCGTAATACATGTTTATTGAGTACCTCTCCATGCTAGAAATTTTGCTAGATGCTGGGAATGTAGCAGCCCCCTGTCCACATGGAGTTCCCTGTCCAGTGGGGGAGACAGAGAGAATGCACAAGTATATATAACACCGTGTGACAAGCATGATGACAGGGGAGAGGATAGCGCATTGCTAGCTCATGGCAGTTCAGGGCAGGGAGAGCAGGTGTTATGGTAGCTGGTATAGGAGGCTTCCCAGAGATGGTGAGACCTACACTGAGACCTAAAGAAGGAGTCTGAGTTAAGCTAAAAACAGGGAGAGGGAGAAGAACTTCCTCATTGAGGGAGCAGTGCATGTTAAGAACTGTTAATGAAGTATCAATCATTTAGTCCATAGCTGAGGCTTTTTTTTGGTTTTTCAATCAATGCACTTGTTATGTTTCCTATTTAAAATTATGAGGGAAAGGACAATGAGATACATTTAAAAAGAACCTGAGCCAAGTTTGTCCAACCAACTGCTATTGTGATAGTAGTTGATATCTGTTTCATTTCTTTAACAGCTATGATAAGCGTTTCAAACATATCATACATATCAGATCCATTAACTGAAAACAGAATTATCAAATTGTCACAGTATGCCAGGCATTTAGTTAGAGCCAGAGATATAAAGTAGAGAATGACATGGTGCATAGGAGCTCACAACTTAGTGTGGAGATAATCAAGTGCATTAATAATCAGAGAACAGTGTGTCCTGGGTACATAGAGAATGGTGTTCCAGTCAGGCTGAATCCAGAAAAGCTTTCAGAAGGCCAGGAGCCCTGAATCAATTTGTTTTCTCATCCATCCATCCATTCATCCATCCAATGTCTTCTAATTACAGTAAAATACACACATAAATTCACCACTTTAACCCTTTTAGGTGCACAGTTCAGAAACACTAAATCCATCTATGATGCTATGCAAAGATCACCACCATCCATCTCCAGGAACCTTTTATCATTCCAAACAGACGCTCTGTACCCAAGAAACAATAAGCGCCCTTTCCTCTCTTCCCCCAGCCCCTGACAACCTCTATTTTACTTTCTGTCTTGATGAATTCGCCTACTCTAGATACTTCATATAAATGGAATCACACAATATTAGTCCTTTTATTTCATCCAGCACAATGTCTTCAAGACTTATCCATGTTGTTGCATGGTTCCCTATTTCATTCCTTTATGAGGCTGGATAACACTCCATTGTATGTATACATGCCATTTTGTTTATTTGTTCATCTGTTGGTGGACACTTGGGTTGATCCCACCCTTTGGTGAATGACACTGCTGTGAACATGGGTGTACATATCTGTTTGAGCTCCTGGTTTCAATCTGTCTGGGTGGAATTGCAGGATCGTATGGTAATTTTATTTGAACTGAATTTTGAAAGGCTGAGAATGACCGAGCAGGAGGAAGCAAAAAACTCTATGGGTTAATGGCAAGGGAGGGCGCACGTCTATGGGGCAACCCATGATGCAATCTTTCACTTGCCTTCCTCTCAAGAACCATCCTGTGTGTCCCACTGTGATGCCAACCACCTAGGTCAGTCCTGGCTTCCCTAGAAGTGTGACTCTGTGGTGCCCTGCAGGATATGTGCTACTTTTCTAGCTCCTTCTCCAGTTCCACCCAACCTAGAACATCCTACGTCTTTCCAGAAATTGGTAACCATCACCCCTCCTATGTCTACCTCACTGAGTTGTTTTGAACAAGGAATACAACCTGTAAAGTAGTGGTCCAGACATTTGTGGTCATGCCTGTTGCTATTGTCCTCAAGGTCATCTTTGTTGAAACACCTGTGGGCTTCCCAGTGGCCTTCCCTGGCCTGAGGGAACTCCCTGGTCAGGTGCCCCACTGAGGTGAGGAACACTTTCCTTCATTCACAACCAGGTCAGCTAGGCCGATGGAAACAAAACCCAAGGATGACATCTTCAATCGCCATATCTCTACCTGGCACCCCAACTCCTCCAGACACCAAAATCTGTGATGATAGCAGAGGGGAGTGGAAATTCACCCACCACATCCTGAGAGATACAAGGAAGCCAGGCTGCTTTTCTTGCTTAGAGTGTTGACAGATCCATCTGGGAGAGTCTGTCTAGAAGCCCTGAAACAGCAGCCTCCTACCTGAAAGAGTTCATTCCCTAAGGGTAGGTTTATTTGATTTCAAACATCTAAAACATATTTACTGAGAAGCAATGTGTGGTTGGTATATTGCTAGGCCCTGTGTGGGCACAGAAGCCTGTAATGTAGGGTCTCAGCTGTCAGCCTGTCGTTGCATGTATTCTAAGGGTCCCCAAGTGCTCAGTGTCTATTTTCTGATACCTCAATCCCAGTTAGATGCTGCTGGTCTGGGCTCTAAGTGTGACTGCCTTCCCGGCTAAAAGCCTGGCCATTTGAGTAATCCCTGTGCTTTGTTTTGGGGAAACTGTCCTTGAGTTACTGGCTGCCTGGATGGTTTCTCCCTATAGTCAGTGAAATCACAGAAATCTATCTGAACAGTATATGATACAATTCTAAATTGTGTGACCCATAAAACTCCCCCAGAGTCCCTCAACTACCATAGACCTCTGTAGGCTCATAATTGCACCTTTCTCCTGAGCATCGCCCCCTGCTGGCCCCAACAGGAGCCACCTCACCAGGAACCCTCTCCAATGTCATGCCTTGACTGACACAGGGGTACAAAAGTCTGGTTCCCTTGCTAGTCACACATATTCGTATCCCTCTGGTGGGGTTTTGCCTGGTTTCTCCCTGCGTTCCATCCTGCCTCCTTCACGCCATTACAGGTTGTGTCTGAGAGCACACCTCCTCTAAATCCTCACACAGAATCCCCATTTCAGATTCTGGTCCTAGAGAACCTGACCTAAGCCAGGTTTGTCATACCTGCCTCGGACCCCCATACCCAGGAAGGAAAAATCAAGGGCCAGGATACCTTGAGCGAAGGTGCAAGGCTGTCTCCTCTCTCTCTCTCTTCAATGCAATACATAGATGATCAACTCACACATATGTACTGAGCCTCGGGCATGTGGTGGGCAGTGTGATGGGCACAGGGGACATGCTGGCACACAAGACCGAGGTGGTCCCTGCCCTCATGGAATGTCCACTCCAATGGGAAGGGTGTAGATAATGATGGCTCGGGGAGCAGGGACTCTACCTTGGGAAGGGAAGGAGAGCAGGGTGGAAAGCATAGAATGGATTCTGAAGAATCGCTCAGGAGACAGACTTGGAAGCACATGTTGCACTCTGGTTGTCTCATTACCTCGAGCAGGGGTTTTACAATTTGTGTCTCACAGACCCCAAGAGATTCACGGGAGAGCTTCAAAGGGTTCATAATCCCCCTTCCCAAGTTGAAATGCATGTCCATTTCTTCTTGCCAAATGATCCATGCCTTCCACCAGGTTCCCGAAGGCATCTGTGAACCACAAAAGTCAAGAATCACTAGGTAGATTTTGTGGCCAGTATATCTGGGGGTCTTCAGACAAAGATGGAGTGAGGTTTGGATAAGATCAAAAACAGGCACTGCCAATGCAGCAATTGTGTGTGCAGGCCCAGCTGTGACATCAGTGGAACGTCTGTCTGATAGATGAATTTCCCTCTTTCCGATGGTTTTTGAGTCTTTCAGTGACTGCATGTTAGAGCTGGAAGTCTGCTCACTGCTGGGCACTCGAGTGTCTCTCTGGGGTTCCTCACTGGTAAAATAAGCCCATCACGCTATATTATCTTCAAGGTCCGACCCATCACTGATTTTTCTGTGACTTTGTGAAGAACCTCAGAAACCATCTCTTTCAGGATCTATTTAAAAGGCTGCAGGGTACAGTGGTCAAATGTGGGGCTCCAGAGCTTGCAAGCCTAGGTTTGAATCTCAGCTTTGCCACTTGGGCAGGTATCCTCTTGGGGCCTCAGGGAAATGGCAATGATAATGGATAATCATGGCATCTCCCCATAGGGTCCTTTGAGGAGCAAAAGAACTAGTCATGTCAAGTGCTGAGACCAGAGCCAGGTGCACAGCAGGCGCTCACTAAGAGTTGGCTCTTATCTAATTAGTACATATAAGACAAAGCTGAGAGGCAAGGAGTAATTCTCAGAAGGTCAAGACAGTGAGGCCAGGCTCGCCCAGGATTCCTGTGTCCAGTCTGGGTTCTCTCCACCACCTCTCCCTGCCTGCTACATCTGCTATCAGTCTGCACAGTATCTGCAGAACTCAAACAACCATGGCCTCAGGAAAGCCCATCTCCTGGGCCTCCTGATGCCCCAACAATCAGGGAAGTCTGAAGATGGCTCTATGTGCCAGGAAGTGCTGGGAGCTGTTATTTTCAACTCACATTTCCATCCCCCAAGTCCCCACTCCGCCAAGTCCCCATGCCCCATCTCTGGGCTCTGTCCCATCAGGAGGATCCTGCAAGACATCTCGCTGGATCTGAGAACACTTTTCCTACCAGGTTCACAGTATCTGTCTCATGTGTCTCTGGATTCCAGGCTGCCACTGGCCATCTGCCGTGTGTTCGCAGAGCTGGCACTCTGTCACATTCTGAGGGCAGGTCATCTCTATGTGCCTAGTCAGATGACAGACTCGGTCTTAACCTTGGTGTTCACCAGCTGCCAGCTTCCAGAGCTTTTTCTGGGGCAGCTCTCATTTCAGGCCACCCCCATCAGACCCGAGGGCACGTGTGGAATTAGGAATAGGTGTGTCGGGGGCAGGCCGACGTGAGAGACACCCAGGGACGGTCAGCACGATCTACAGTGAGTTAGAATACAATTTCCATCACCGTCGCTAATCACATCCTCTTCCACTCAGCACTGTGCAATGTACAAAGCACACTTTCATTCAATGTCCCATTTGCTCCGACAACAGCCTTGTAAAGTAGACTTCGATGATCTCTGTTTAGCCGTTAGTAAGCTCAGGCCTGGGGAAATTAAGTAGCTTGTCTAAGGCCAGGCAATTTTTTTTAAAAAAAGGTAAAATGGAAAAGCAGATCTGTCCAACTGGAAGTCCAGTTCTCTTCCTGCTACACCCCAGCTGGGGCCGCAGAGGGCGAGGGGCAAGTAGAAAGAAGTCAGCAAGACCGGGAAGAGGAGTGGGGTCCTCAGAAGACAGGGGCTGGAGGACAGGAGCCCAGGCTGTTCTAAGTGAGGCACAGCACAGAGGATACCTTAGAGCAGCGGTTCTCAACCTTCCTAATGCCATGACCCCTTAATCCAGTTCCTCATGTTGTGGTGACCCCCAACCATAAAATTATTTTCGTTGCTACTCTGTAACTGTAATTTTGCTACTGTTATGAATCGTAATGTAAATATCTTTTTGTTTTCCGATGGTCTTAGGCGACCGCCCCTGGGAAAGGGTCGTTCGACCCCCAGAGGGGTCGCGACCCACAGGTTGAGAACCTCTGCCTTAGTGAGTTTGGCATCTTTGGGCTTCCCACCTAGGTTGCCTGCAGCTGGGGAAGCTCTGAGAGCCTCGGCCACAGGGGTTCCTATCCCTATCTCTTTCCTCCCTGTCACAGCTCCCAGGAGGTGATGGTGGGTCATAGAAATGAGCCTGAGCTTCAGAACCAATCAGATCTCAGTTTAAATCTTTATTTTCTTACCGAGAGGTCTTGGGCAAGTTATGCAGCCTCTCTGGGCTTCTGTTTCTTCATCTGCAAAAATGGAATAAAAACATCTGCTTTGAGGGGTGGCTGTAAAGGTGACGTTAAATAATGAGTGCATTGTTGTCAGCAACATCTGGGGAGCAATGGCCCTGGATGGGAACTAGCCACGTGGCCAGAGAAACCCAAGAGGTCTTGCTGTGGGGCGCCAGGCCTGGCGGAGTGGTGTCCTGCCTTCTCTGGGCCCCATTTCTTTTCTGGAGCCCCTTCTGTTTGCAAGCTCAACAGTCCCTTCCCCTCACTGGTGTTGATGCTGTTTCCTCTGGCTACAGACTCGAATGCTCCCTGCTTAGCAGTTGCTTAGCCAAGCTGGGCCAATTAAGCTGCATTCCTCTAATTGTTTCGGTGGCTTTTCTCTGAACTCCCTCCAACTTGTCTACAAATCGCTTCTAAATTTAGACTCAAGCACCAAATCTTGGAGCTCTGAGCTCCCTGCGCTAGCCAATCCCGAGGCTCGCATGCCTCCAGTAGTAGGGTGTGGGGTGTTTGTCCCCCGCCCTCTTTCTCTCACTTCTCCCCGTAATCCTCAACACAGAGGCAAGAAATGACTCTGCGACGTGATCTACTTTGTTTGCAGAATGCAGGTCCACGCTCAGTTAGAAAACAGGTTTTCCTATTTAAACTTCCAGGAAAGTGATGGTAGAGAATTAAAGGGCAGAGAGGGGGGTTAACTGAATGTACAAATTCTTTCCAAGCTCTGGAAACTGCACAGAAAAAAACAAACAACTTTGAAATAGCACGAAGGGAAGGGAAGGTGGGGGGGGAGGGGCATGAGTAGAGTGATGTCTTGTGTTTCCCGTGCTCCCCACCTCCGCCTTCCTGGTTTGCATACATTAAAGCAACAGCCTCAAGCAGAATGGTTGTGCCTAATAGAAAGACCCCGCAGTGTCTTCACCAGGCAATTAGGATCCCTGGCCCCCAGGAGGCAGATTTAAAAGAGCTCTGCTCTCCCTTTTCCATTCCTTTCCCCTCTCCCATTCCTCTCCTCCTGGAAGTCTTCTTCTCATCCTTCTCCTCCTCCCTTCTCCTCTCCTGTCATCCTCCCTGTCAATATCAGATTCACTGTCACCAGGAAGCTTTCCTACCAATAGAGCAGCATACTCTCTGGAAAGCTGTCTCATACCACTAGCCTCACTGCAGTTATACAACAGCCCTGCACGGGGCCAGGGTAGGTGCCCATGGCTCCATTGGGCAGACGAGGAAATAAAGCCCGGAGAGGTTCAGCAACGTACACAACTTCACACAGCTCATGTATGAGCTCTCAAAAATAGCCGGGACGTTGGCCTCCATCTTGGTCACAGTTGGTGCTCTGCAGCATTTGTGAAATGAAAGAATGATCTCACTGCTGGTGAAAGGATCAGATCGACCCAGCCAAAGGCTTAATGGCAAGACTGCTAGAGAAGCCAGACTTTTCCACTGTCTCAGAGCCTTATTCCCATCAACCCAGAGGACACCTGTTGATTGTCCCCAACAAACCAGGTAACATGCCTCTGGGTTGTCACTAGAATCCCCAAGGACATCTCACAAATTGTAGAGAATGTCAAGAGGATCCTGCAGGCAAAGAAACGTGATGGGGAGCTGGAAGAAATGCCTCCACAGACAACCAGAGAGATTTTTAATTACTGCAGACTCGGTCTCTTTATCCTAGAATCTCCAAGGGGTGTCAGCTCATGAATTTACATCTGTCAACAAGTGTTGGATCTACCAATATGCTGGGTGCATGCATCCTAACCCCCTATATATAATAAGCGACATGTCCCTGCTCTATAAATTGGGCTTATCACATACATACAAGACTTAAGTTTTGTTTTTGTAAGAAGCAAGTGGGATAAGGAGTGTGAATTAAGTTTTACACACTAGAAAGTTCTATATAAATACAAAGAACTCTTGTTGCTGGGATTACAATGTTGATAGGGGTAAAGTTGGTCCTAACACTGGACAGCATCAGAGTAGGAAGTGCCTTTTGAAGTCCTGCTGCCCAACCCCGTGTTGTCTGGCTGAGGACCCTGAAACCCAGAGAAGACTAATACTCCAACACGCCACACTGCAGGTGGCAGGAACGGATGGTTTTAGGACCTGGTCTCCTGGTTTGCCTCTTTTTGGATGCTGCTTATAATCTGTTTTTCTTTCTTTGATTTTTTTCCTTCTTCCCTTTTCTGCCTCAAAATTTAATACAAGCAAAATACCTTCAAAATACTCTTTAGCTACAGCTTTTCCTCTATCCAAATATATCTAGCCTATGTCCCAATGCCTCAATATCCTGTGGTGTGGCTTAAAAATAACTGATTAACGAATCAATGCTGAGGGGTTAGGCAGAAGAAACCATGGTGTCCAACTGTGCCAATCCACCTGGGGGCCATTTTCATTTCAACAGAGGCCTTCATAGACCTCAAAGAAAGAGAGATGACTACTAATGGCATTTCAAGTTATTGGCAGGCAGTTGGAGATTTTATCCAGATAACTTGTTGATCCGGTGTGTTCTTCTGGTGGTGGGGACATATCTCATCGAGTCATCTCCACACTCGTAGCTCATGCTGAACACGTCTGGCTTCGTTTCCCCTGTTAGCTCATTGCTCTACCCTCTGAGCTCTGTGACCCTGACTCTGAGACCATTCCACTGACGTCACCCACAGGGCCTCCATCAGGAGGCTGGTTTCTGATGGAGTGTTTGCTGGTTACTCCCTAGCTTCTGGGTCAAGGACACAGCTTTAACCTTCTGTATCTTTTAGACCCAGTAGGTTCCCAATGAGTGCAGGGGAAAGGCACAGATTCTGCAGGTCATAAACAGTATGTGAAGACATGAGGGCTGACATCAAAAGGAGATTTAAAAGAAAACCGCCTGGGGAGAAGAAGCAAACAATTTCCCACTTGGTGTCAGTTGCCTGTTCCCTTTTTTACTTCCCGTCTGGCTCACGGACTTTAAGTCTCTTATTCCTTCTTGCATGCTTAGAGCCTATTACCGATGCTAAAATATCAGTGTTTGATGAATGCCAGTGCTAGACTGTGAGAGGCTGTGGGGCCTCCAGGACTAGGGAGGATGAAATGTCAGAATGTGGAGGACCTAATGTCAGCAATTTGGGAAATTATCTAGTTCAAACCCCTTTGAGTGCTTTGTCAGGAAGCCTAAGCCTGTCCTTAGGGTATCTAAGGATGCATTTGGCTGGAAAGAAAGAGCACCATTTGGGCTGTGTGAGTGTGTGTGCACTTCGCACAATTAACAGAGCCATGCCCATGTATGCATGCACCCATCTGCTCCAGTGTGCGTGTGTGTGTGTACGCTCACGCATGTGCGCTTTGAGTGTTTCTCCTACGTGTGTGCATATTAGAGTTAGGAAGTCAGAGCTGCAGAGACAATAGAAATCATCTAGGTGAATCCTCTTGTTTCATAGAGGAAGACACTGAAGCCTGGGGCTGCATCCTTATCTGCAAAATGGGAAACTTGACATCTTCCCCGTTTGGCTCACACAAGTTTGGATGGGTCGATAAGATCATGGATATCAACTTGCTTTGAATATAAATTTTTTCGTGTTTTTGAAAATGTGAGTGAAACTCCGGTGTGTGTGAGATTAGGTCCAGAACTGGAGGACACTGTGGTCATGAATGGCAGAACTGCTTTGGGGTACAGGAAACAAACGTCAACAAGGAGTGGAGGGAAAGGCCATTCTTCAGACTCCCTGAGAGCCCCATCCCAATGCCCAGCTGAAGGGTACGCGGTCCACAGCCAGATGAAAAGGAAATGAAGGGGGCAAGGGGAGGTTCATTGCTGAGGAGGAGGCTGGAGTGGCCTGTGTGAGGCTTCCTAATTCTGAAGATTCTCCAGAATCACAGGAGGTCTTTTGGGGGTTCCAGGGTGCTGCAGGCCACAAGGTCTGGGGCTCAGAGCTGCTGAGGCTTGAGTGTCATGTCCCAGGATGATAGCTGGCTGGCGTGGAGTAGCTCATGGGTGAGGAAACAGGCAGAGGAGGGAAAGACATTTGGCCAAAGCCACGTGGTGGGGTGTGCTGGAGTGAGAGATGGAACCCAGGCGAGGGCGGCTCCCAACACAGGACCGCTCCTCACAGCATCACCAACCAGAGCAGGCGAAGGGAAGGGGGGCATTCTGTGCCGAGGAAGCTTGGAGCCCAAGAAACGGGCCTTGCTGCTGCGGTGGGTGGGGAAGGTTCTGGGCCCCAGATGGCTTCATTTCTCCTCCGAAGTGGGGTGGGTGAGCTCTGTCACTCTTCTAGAAAAGACAGCTCAGACTCGCTGCTCGTCTCCCTTTTCTACTCCTTTATCCAGTTACTCGAGCCAAAAAGTGTCCTGCAACTCTTTCAGCATCTTTCTCTCACAGTGGGCTTCTCTTTGAAGGACGTCCAGAATCTAGGCACTTCCCATTACCTTCGATGCCACAATCCCGCTAGTCCCCACCATCACACCCCACCTCCTGCATCTCCTTGCATCTACGCTGGCTGCCCTGACTTTTCATCTTTGCGCAGCAGCCAGGAACACACTGTGCACACATCAGTCAGATCATGTCTCTCTTCTGAGAAGACCCCCCCCGCAAAGTCTCCTCACTCACTCAGAGCACAAGCCCCCCACCCCAGGACTGGCATCTCCCACCAAAAGATTGCCGATTCTACCTCTTCCCACTTCCCACTTGTTCACTGTGCGTCAGCCACACGGGCCTCTCCTGTTTGGGACCTCTGATGGGCTGGCCTTCTGCCTGGAATGCTCCCCCTACAGAGCCACATGGCTTCAGCTCTCACTCCCAGAAGGTCTCTGTGCAAATGTCACCTTTTCAAAAATACCTGCCCTGTTCTTTTCATCCAAAATAGGTAACTTTCCTTCTACTCGGGCATCCCTTAACTCACTGAGCCTGCTTTTTTTTTTCTTCCTTTAGCTCTTATCTCCAATGACATATGTGCTCGCTGTTATTTTCTGGCTGTAGCTGTGCACACAGTTGGGGTACCCAGGAGGCCCCCACTAGAGTGTCACCTCCACGTGGGCAGGGCAGGAACCTGGTGCATTTGGAGTCATGGCTGTAGACCCAGCTATAGGACTAGACCAGTATTCAGGAAATACCTGTCCAGTGGAGGTTACCCCTCTCCCTCGCTGTAACTTCTACCCTGCATCTTTCTCCTCAGTGTTTTTTCCTCTAGGGCACACCCTGGAATCCTCACACGGGCTTTGAAAGAAAGGTCTGCACCCTTTCCTAGTACGTCCCAGTGTCGCAGAGAGGGCAGCCTGCAGGCAGAGTGTGAGCTGTTTCCAAAGTTCCCATGCCAGTCCTCGGCTGCCTCCACATTCCTCCATCACCTCTAAAGCTCCGTCTTCCTCACAGGCCATCTTTTCTCTGCCCTCTCAGTGGGAATGAAGTCACTCTTCTCATCATTTACTGTGGCTGGTTGTTATGGCAACAGGCACAACAGACATCCACAGAGCCCCCAGTCATTGTACACTTGGAGTTCAGCAAGGTGGCAGCAGGGGGCATGGCGGTGGGGTTGTCGTGTTGCTTGCATGGGCGTCCATGAAGCAGGCATCCGAGCAGGGCGGAGCTGCTGGCCATGTCCTTCTCCTCCCTCCCCTGGCTTGTGAGCCTGATAGAGACCCCAGGGCAGGGGCATGTAGATGACATGGTGCTTAGAAGGAGCATACCCTACCACAAAGGCACAGTTTATTGCCTGGGGCCACTTACAGCCCCTGAGAAAGGTATTTTCTGTGGCCCGACAGCCTCCCCTTTGTTGGGGATGTGGCTGACCTGGCCCAGCACTCAAAGGAGCAGGAGGAGACAGACATGGACAAGAGAGAAGAGAAATGCATATAAAAGTGAGGCTTTTAAGCCACTCTCATGGCTAAACCCAGATGTGGCCCTGATTAATTGCTGCGGCCAAGTCCAATAAGAAACCAGGCTGGATTCTAGATCCTTAGTCTGGGAGAAAGAATTGATCTGGCTACATGGGTTATATATTAGTTTAAATAATGTTAGCTGCTATAAAAGGTAAATTCCCAAATCTCAATGATTCAGCCCAATAAAAGTTTATACTCCCCACTCTACACCAAGCCCAATCAGCATCACTGAGGGTAGGGGGAATGGGGGAGTGCTCAGGGCCCCAGGCTGATAAAGGTCAGCTGAACACAGGGGGCTGTCAAGGTTCTCCTGGACTTGACACCCAGCAGAAGGGCTGTAAAGAGTAGAGGGTCACACGGGAGGCTTTTGTGGCCAGATTTGCTGGTGGGCTACGTCCCTCTGCTCACATTCCATTGGCCAGAACGTCATCACATGGCCCACCTGTCAGGGAGTATGGGAAATATAGTCTAGCTGTGTGGCCAGGTAGAAGAGAAAAGCCATTTGATGAAGTGGTCTCTGCCACAGGCTGGAAGGAAGTGTGGCCCTGCAGGCAGAATGAGGTGTCTGACGGGAGTGGACTGGAGGTGGACAGTGCCCAGAGCCAAACAGGAGGCTGCCGCACAGGTGCAAACAGCACCCAGTGATATAAACAGTCAGGATTAGAATCCTGACTAGTCTGACTGCAAAACCTTCTGTTATTTGTACGGTGAGGCTTCCTCCCATAGGAGCTTCCTGGGTTCTGTTCAAAGGAGCAAGAAGGGAAGAGAGAGCCGGGGGCAGATAGGGAAGTGGCGGGGTGGGCGTGGAGAGCAGCAATGAGGAGCTGGGTTTGTAGCCTAGACACCGGGACCCACGTCGAGCCCTTGGGTGTCACCCTAGTTTTGCCCCACATGTGGTGCTCATTAGGATGCCCTCTGAAGTGCCTCGCCATCCTCGCTGAGCCTAAGGAGAGTTCAGGTGAATGTGCACGCTGGCAGTGTGACACACGGATGGGGGAAGGCAGGGCGGGAAGAGAGTGTTACAATAGAATACAGGGACCCTCGAGTCCAAAAGATAGAGCGTCCTACCCAAGGGGCAGAGCCAAGTGGGCTCCTCGGAGAAGGAGTGAGTTTCACCCCCGGGTGTGGCTGGGGAAGTGCAGGCTGGCAGCTCCAGGGGGGTGGGCCCAGGGCAGGCTGTTGAGGTGCGAGGTGGGAGGAGCCAGAGTGCCTGAGGGAAGCTCACATCACCAGGGACCTTTATAGAAAGGCCCAGGCCCCGCGCCAGGCCTTTGAAGTCAGACTTTTCAGAGGTGGGACCCCAGTGCAAAAAGAACCCTCCCACAACCCTCCCCCCTTCCATCCTCCTCCCAAAACCAAGCCTGTTCATGCTATGGCATGGGAGAATAAGGCTTAAGAGGAGCACAATGATTTTTCCAAAGCCAAAAAGTAGTTGGAAGCAGAGTCTGGCCTAGAAGCCTCATCTCATGTCTCCTAGGCAGCATTCGTTTTATGTCTACAACTGTCCTACACACACACACACACACACACACACACGCACGCACGCGCGCACACACACACACGCACATGCACGCACGCACGCACACGTGTGCGCCCTTAAGCCCTGAGGAGCTCAGGTAGATGTAGAAACCCTGACACTCTGACTGTTGGAGGCTGATTTAGCCGTATGTTCCCATAATTAATCCTGCAGCTTGCACAAACCTAATCCATATTTATCATCTCACACTGGGCACCTGGTACCTTCCATGTCTGTGGGTGCAACGAGAACCCTACCTACAATTTGCACATGGAACAGTGGGTCTCTGCCCCAGAGGTAGCCCAGGGGAGAAGGCCCATCTCATCTCTCAGAATGGCAGCCTTCTCGCTGAGTGGCCCCTGCACAGTATCCATTGAGAAACCCGCAGCAATATGCAAACCAGGATTGGGAGCACAGATCCCTGGTCTGAATTATATAAAGTCTCAATTACAGAGAACTTTTAAAGACAGCAGTTTTTAATTGCTTTCAAGGTATTCAGGAACAAAATGGACAGATAAGGAGCACAACGAGCCCAATTAGAGGCACTTTGGGGGCCACTTTAATGAATAGAAGAGCAAGTCCTATGTAACTAACACGCTGTTTGCTGCTAAGATGGTATTCCATATTATGGAAACCACCTTGTTTTCTTTTTAACTAAATGTAACAATTCGGGGATGGAGGACAACATATACTATTGCTTTTCATGGGGAGCAATTAATTTACATATAATGAAGCAGTTACACCGACCAGATCACTAACATCAGCCAAGGAGATTCAAGACCCCCTGCAAACCTGCGCTCCACAGCACATCACAGCCCTCCCTGGTTAGTGCCCACATCTTTGCTTCCCCGGCAGCCTAGAAATATTCACACTCATCCACTTCTGTCTTAGGCACAGCGCCCCTTTCCCAGGATGCTCCTCTCTTCCCTCACTGGCGTCTCAGGCAGGTCTCCGACCTCACCAACTCCCCTCTCCCCTCGTGAGTGGCACAGGCACAGAACATATTACAGTATCCCAGCCGAGCAACTGCCATTGATTTTCTGCTCTGTCTCCACTTTAATCCATATTTTTATTAAACTTTTTTTGTGTGCAGGAAGGAACATTTAGGGAAAACCATGAAGGGCTGTCAGGCACTGTTATTAGTCATCTCAGCTCTACCAATGAGCTAGCTCTTCTGGGGCAGAAATATTTGCCATCGGGCAGTGGACCCAGGGGCCCAGATCGGAGGCAGCAGCTCATCTGGCCAACAGAAGGGAGAATAAAAGATGGCTCCCGAGACCCCAGGAGTATGATGGGAGTAGCAGTTTCCAATTGATTTCACTTCTATTGAGCGTGTTTTAGAACCCAGCTCCCACATCTGGCAAGTTGACACCAGTCTCCTCTTAGAATCACTGAGGCTTAGAGCTGGGAGTTCAGGGAACATCCAAATCACTCCACGCAGCTCTATTTGGGCCCTTTCAGGTGCAAATCTCGGGGCTACGCACTGTGACACAGAGACAAATAAGCCCATCAGTGGACTGTGCAAATCTCCATTCTCCCCCATGTGCTCAAGACTAAGTCCTTAAAGAGGCCCCCACCCCTGAACTTGAAACTGTTTCTACTATAATGCTTATTATAGCATTAACACGGTCTGTGCTGCGTCTCCCATTAGATGGTGAATTCCTTGAAGACAAGGATGGTATCTCAGTCACCTTTTGATCTCCAGTATGAAGCATAGTGCCTGGCACATTACTAGGCACTCAGAAAATATCTCCAAATGAATGAGTGAATAAGTGAAGGAATGCATGAGCCAATGGCAGAGTTCCCCACGCTGCAACTGACAAATCCTGAGGTACTCGTTAAGAGGGAGGAGATAAGCCCAGGGGAGGCAAGGTGCTCCTAAAGGGGGCCCAAAGCACTCCACCGTGAGGCCTGGAGGGTCTGAGGACCGCCCTGCCCGCTTCACACTGCTTTCCAGTTCCATCCTCAGAGCGTGGTGCCTCCCGCCCCACCAGCCTGAGTGGTGCAGAGCCGTGCAGGTGTGGAAAGTCACAGCAGCAGACCACTCCCTTGGGCCAGTGGTTTGACCAGCCTGGGCTGCACCTCTACTGAGTCCCCAGCACTGGTTCGGCCCCGTGGGGGCGGCTGGGCATCCTGCAGAAAATCAAGGCACTGCTGGCCGAGCAGAGCACTAATTCAGATCACAGGACACCAGAAGGGAGCAACCTGAGGATCTTTTAGGCCAAGTGAGAAAGTGGGGACGAAGACCCGAAGGGTGGAGGAGCGCTTATCGTGCTCTCTGCCTAGATGCAGCCTCCTGCCCAAATGTGCAGGATGCATCCGTCAGGAAGACGCATCAACCCTGAGGGTATGGGGGAGACAGGAAGCTCCCTGGGCACCTCCTGCCAAGGCGGGCTCTGAGCAGCTCCTCGAACTTGGGCTTCCCTCTCCCTCACTTCCTTCACTGATTTCTAGAATTGGGTCAAGAAAAGGAAGCTGCTAGAACTCTCAAAAGATGGAGTTAGTGAGTTCAGCACGAGGGAAGCTTTTGTCCCTCTAAACAGAACACCTCCTCAAGCAAGGGATCCCACAGTTTACCGTATGTGTATTTCTTTCGCTTCTCCACCATCCCCATGAGGTAGTCGGGACCATACTAATGGGTTGTCGGAAAAGTCATGACGTACTTTTTCTATGGTTTTCGTCGCAAAACTGCGTCATGACTTTTCTGACAACCCAATATTACCCCCATCTTTAGAGGGTAAGACTGAGGTTCGGAAAAGTCACATGGTTTCCTAGAATCTTCTCCCAGCATGGGGTTGACATGGGTTGGAAGCTGAAGTCTCCTAGTCCCAGTCTGGGCTCCTTCCAGTGAGACCTACGTCCTGGGGTTCAAATCAAAGTCTCAGGGCTCATGCGTTTTTGGCATCTTCCAACTCTAGGTCCTCCTATGCATAGTGGGCTGGAATTGCCTTCCTCCTCGGACTGGTAGTACCTAGGGAACCTGAGGCCCAGCCCCAAGCTGACGCATGCTGGGGAACACGGGGACCCTGCTGGCTTTCTTGAGCCCCATCTGGAAATCAAGACAGATCCCCTTTGCTCTAAGATCCCCCAAAATTTGGGGGGATTTTTGTCTTTCCCTTGCCTATCTGACTACGTGGGTAATAAAATAAGACATAGAGCCCCTCACTGATACTGGTACCTTCTTACTTCCTTTGCATCTGTCCTCCCTCTCTCCTGCCTGGTCCAGCCGAATCTCATATCCTTCCAAATCTATCACTTGTCTGGATCTTGGCTTTTTAACCCAAATACCAAGGACATGAGGTCATTATCCTCTTGCTCCACCCTGGCAATTCCACTCGAGCAGCAGGTGTCTCGCATGTAGCTACCTGAGTTGGGAGGGTCTCAGGCAGTGCGGAGGTCAGGGAGCATCTGTCACGCTTCACCAACATTCACAAAAGCATGTCTTGGTTTTACTTCTCTCCACTTCCCCAGCCACTGTGGTAGAGCTTAACCACCAGCACCCCTTCCCCGTCCACCTGAACGGCCACATGGAATTCTGAAGCTTTCCGTCTGGGTCCCCTCTTGGTCCCCTCCTACCCAGTTTCCTTGGAATTGACCAACTCGATCTCTTTACAAAGTAAAAGCGGATCATGTCAATCCTCTGCTGAAGAGATACTGGCAGCTCCCCGTTGCACTTAGGACAAACCGCAGGACCCCTGCCTGCCTCTCTCATCTACTGTGCACAGCTCTCCCCTTTTCTCTGAGCCACGGTCACTCCACCCACGGTCACTCCGGCCTCCATCCAGCTCCCTGAGCACACACCAAGGGCGTTTTCGCACATGCTGGTTCTGCACAGAATTCTTTTCATTCCGATCCCTGATCCCCACTGGTTTCTTCCCTAGCTATTTATCCTTCAGGCGTCAGATTAAGTGCATACCCCCCAAGATGCCATCCTGCACCCCCAGTCTAAACTAGACGCCCCCTGGAATTCCTCCCACTGCTCCACCTTTTTTCTTAGCTGACTTCCTCATCGCTTGGCATTATAGATTCATTTTTGTGTTTAGTTAGGACCCGCTGTTCCCTTCTAGAAGATAAGCTCCACAAAGCATAGACAGCTGTCTAGGTCCGTGCAGCCCTGCAACCCTAAGAGAAGCTCACCCCTTATCTGTGGGGCACATGCAGAAGAAAGGAGAGGGAGAGGGCAAAAGAAAGGGAAGATAAAATGTAGGTGGCAGAGGAGAGAAGGGAAGGAGGAAGGAGAAGAGTGGAAGGAGAGGAAGGCTGCGGGAGGGAAGAGGAGACAGAGGAGGGGAGGCGAGTGAGCGAGGACCAGGGTCCTCGCTGCCCATGCCTTCTTCCTTCTTCCTGAGCCGGGGAGTTGGCTATGCTGGACTGTGGCGCCCTCACCTGACAGATGGAGATCGTGCACCTGTCCTCTTTTTTCCTGGGGAGCCTGGGAGGAGTCACATGGGCCTGTGTGTGTGCTCGCCTGTGTATGAGTGTGTGTGTGTTTGTTCGCCTGTGTGAGTGTGAGAGTGGGTGTGCGCACACACACTTATGCACACATTTGAATGCACACCTTGGGTCAGGAAAAAAGCAGATGCTGTGCTTTCTCTCTCCCCTCTTCACCTCTTATCCTGGGCTTTTCTCCTAATGGCCTGAGGTTTTTCAGCTATAACAGGTATAAAAACCCAAAAGGTCCGGAAGCAAGTAGAGGGCACCCCATAAAAATGGTTCCTGGAACACCCACACAGAGAGCCTGCAGGCCTCCAGGAATCTGGCTGCCATTAGGATTTCTGGGAATTGGTGTGATAGCTGAGCAGAAAACCCACAGACTGGTGGGAGATCCGCAGACTTCAGACAATCAGGGAGGAGAGAGTAAGCCACTCGGTCCTCTGCCCGCCGCTGGTGGCCTCTACTGTCTGACTAGCCTCTCTAGCCTTTGCCTGGGCCCCTCCCCTTTCTCTCTCCCCTGCCCAAATCAAAATGCCAGCATCGCTAGGCCTCAGAGCCCCGTGCTGGCTGGTGGGTGTCTGGTCATTGAAAGTACTGGCTTGGGCTCTACACCTGGGCTCTGGTCTTGGCTCTGTGACTGCAGACACTTCCCCATCTCTCTCTGGGTTCCAGGTGGCTCATCCACAAGATGGCCTTCAGCAGCCCTAGGACCCTGACCTTGCGTGTTCCACGCTTCCTTTGAAATTAGTGGTTTACGCAGCCCCATGTCAGTTTTGACTGCATAACAAAGACCTTAAAGTCTCAGTGGCGTAAAACATCAAACATTTACTTTCACGCTCCCTGGTCCATAGGCTCAGCTGACCTAGGTTGGCTAGCCTGGGCCAAGTTGGAGGCCAGGCCAGGTCAGGTTCAAGTTTGCTCTACATATCCTTCTTCTGGACCCCAGACTGAAGGGATAGTGGCTGTCTGGAACATGATCTTCCCATGGCTGATCACAGGAGTGCAAGAGGCCAAGCTAAATCATAAAGACTCTGCTCATAGAGTGCCCACTAATATTCCATTGCCTAAGAAAGGGACATGGCCAAGGCCAACTCAATGGGGAGGAGAAACAGCCTATGGCTATTCCTGTGGGAAGTAGTGTAGAGTCACTAAGGGCTTGGATGTGTACTTCTATTACAGAGAGGGAATAAAAAACTCAAACAGTGAATCAATGTTCTACAAGGTCTTTGAGAGCATGATGTGAGAAGGCTCTTTGGGTGTCCTGGCCAGGCACTGAGGAAGAGAGCTTGGGACAAGGTTTCCTTTCATGCCCCATAAATCTTGCCACATGGGGAGGTGCCGGCTACTTATAACAGAGTATTATTAATAATAGTCACCAACAGCCCTTTGCTTCCCTACAGCTTCCAGCCTCCCTTGCAGAGAGGTTAGCCACGTGACCAGTTTTCAAATGTGCACAGAGAAACACGTGCCATTTTCAGGCGAAGGCGGGTGAGTAGGCAGCATGTCTTCCTTCTCCCTTGATGGCAGGCCCACAGGTGGGTGCAGCCTTGACCCCTGAGTTTCCACCCAGAGGTAAGAAGCACAGCCTGCGTCACATTGTACCATGAGCAAAAACTACCTTTCTACATGGTCAAGCCACAAAGATTTGGGATGTCCTTGTTATGACAGCCTACCACAGCCAATCCTGACAAATACACTGCTAATGCAAGGGCTCCCTGGGTAAGTCCGTCATCTCTTCTTCTGTTCCTCATTCGGGCTCATTCATTGACTCATAGGCAGACCCTGTGAGACTTGTGTCTGGATAGGGAGAGGGGTGATGAGAGAGCTTGGGAGAACATACTCTGTTATTTTTAAAAATAAAATGGCAGTTACTAGGTTGTGTGCATGTGGGTGTTTTGTTTGAGTATAGAGAAGTAGAAAACCAACAAACAAAATGGACTATAATTTTCCCACCTGACCCCTGCTTTTGTTTTTAAAATAAGAGTAATACATAGTTGAGCATTCAAACAAAATAGATACAAAATGAAAATACGATTCTCTCTCCTCGCTCCTCCAGTCCCTCTGCTCAAACGTGGCTACTTTAAAATGCATGTGAACATTTTCTTGTACTTTCTTTCAGGGAAAAAAAATATGTGCATAGTCTTCTTTATTTAAGGCTGTTCTGTAGTTTGCTTTTTGTCACTTAATGAGTCAGCAGCAGGATGTTCCCACAATGCCACCCGCAGATCTCTCTCATACTACGTCATGCCTTCAGAATTACCCATCACACGGTGGTACGATAACTGATTTAATATGGCCCCAATTGAGGGACACTGTTTCCAATATTACTTGCTTGTTTATTTTTTCTACTACAACCAGTGTTGGAATGGCTGTAGTGAACATCCCTATATTTATTTATCGGGCAGCTTCCTAGCAATGGGATTTTTAGATTAAATGGAGTGTATGCTTTTGATAAATATTACCCAATTGTCCTTCCCCATTGTACCACTTTACCTCCCCACCAGCAGTACAGGAGAACGTTGCACATTCTCACCAACACTGGGTTTTCATTGTTGTCAATTTCCTAGTTGAAAAATGGCATGTTAATCTTTTCAGAGTGAGTTCTTGAAAGGAGGGTTTCTCCCTTACTGTCCCCTAGAAACCAGTTTCTGGAATGAACTATTTTTCTGACAGGCCGTGGAATAAATGAGACAGAGAACATGATACAGGGTGATGGGGACTTTGTCACTTTCAGCTGGAGCTGTACCCCATCGTGTTCCCCATGGACACTCTTAGCATCCCTGTACTTCTGCCCCGAATCACTTAACTGGGTCCGTGTCCTGTGAGCTGGGCTGTGGCACATGAATATAGCCCCAAGGTCACCTTTCCCTCCTTCCTTAGATGGAGCCAGCCCTGAACAGCCAGATCCATGAACTCCTTGTCAACAGAGCAGTTCAAATAAAGGTGAGTGATTGCTTGTTGGAGATGGCACAGAAATGGATTTCTGCATTAGGTGAGGGGCTAGATTACATTATGTCTTGGATCTTTTTTTTTTCATCCATTTATCCACTGTGCTCTTTTCTGATTAAAAAAGTAATAGTGCCCTTGAAGTGAATTTTAAAAATACAGAAAAGCATATCAAAGAAAGTAGAAATTGATTGCAATCCTACCATCTAGTGTTAGTGTATAGATTTCTAGTCCTTTGATACATGCCACCACACACATACACACATTTACCAAAACCATTAGCTATTCTTCCAGAGGCACTGTAGCATGGTGGTAAATAGCATGGACTGCTGAACCAGACAGCCTGGGTTTATGTCTCAACTTCACCACTGACTAGCTACGGCACTATGGCAAGTCACTTTTATTCTTAGGGCCTCAATTTTGTCATCTGTAAAATGGGCACAATAATAGTATCAACCTCAACCTGTTGTGTATGGTAAATGTACTAATTACAAGTTAAGCAGGCAAATAGTAAGAGCCATATCTGTTCTTCTTATTATTAAAGATTGCTTTCCATTGTGTGGATGTACCATAATTTATTTATCTAAATCCCTTCCTTTTGAACATTTGGGATTTTTCCAGCCTTTCCATCATAAACAATACTGCAATAATCAACCTTGTGTGTAAAACTTTGTGGCCATTTCTAGCTACGGGAATCGTACACCTAATAATATAGTGAATTTCAAAGCTTTTGATGTGCACTGTCAAGTTTTTCTGTGAAGATTGTGACAACTTGTATTTGTATCAGCAGTATATGAGGATAGTTATTTCCTTGCTTTTTCACCCAAGCTGGGTGTTATTATTTTTAAAAATCTACTAAGCTTCTCCTCACTGAATGTATGATTCAATAGACCTTTTTTTAAATGGAAAATAATTTCGGAAGAAAAACAGCAAAGTATTGACATGGAATGAAGCTTAAACAAGGATACTTGCATGATTAACCTTTGAAAATGTAAGTTTCTGAGGTTAACTCAAGGGGCTCACACTGCTAATAAAGTCTTGGTTCCAACATCACAAAGAACTTGAACTCCCCTAATTTCACAGTTCCGACAGCCTTAGTTGAGGGGGAGACAAGGTGGGTGAGAAGGTGTATGTACTGATCAGCACAAATGTATCCTCAACCCCTGGAAATCAACAGAAAGATCTATCTGAGCCTTCATCTTTAAGAATTCCAGAGACTGAGGAGAATGCCTTTAAAACAACAATGAAAGATCCAAGATGGCGGAGTAGATAAACACTGTGCCTGCTTCCTTCCATGAATGCATTAAAATTACAACTAAATTATAGAACATTCAGCCTGAAGAACCATCTGAAGCCTGGTTCAACAGAAGTTTTATAACTCTGGGTATAAAGAAGAAGCCATGTCGAGGCTGGTAGGAGGGGTGGAGACATGAAACAGGCTGGCTCAAACCTCCGTTTGGTGGTTGAGAACTGGGAGGGATATCTTAAACAGGGACACTCCCCCAGGAGGAGTGAGAGGCCCCAGCCACACACTGGCCTCCCCAGCCCAGAGTACTGGCGCTCAGAAGAGGAGCCCCCACAACATCTGGCTGTGAAAAACAGTAGGAATTCCAACCATCTGGGTGGGATGGAAGGCATGAAAACCCCAGATGTTCCTGTAAACAGCCCATGCACAGACTCTCTCACTCCCAGTCACTCAGCTTGGGCTCCAGCAGAGGGACGGTGGCTCAGGGGGCTTCAGAGGCATATGGGGAAAGACTGAAGTGTGTAGCTTCAAAGCGAGGGCTGAAGGACATTTACCATTTTCCCTGTATGGGGTCATCCTCCCATGCAGCCGGCAGGTGGGCACCATCTTTCCTATGTTGAGACTGCCTTGTATGCTTACAGCCAAATCTGAATCTGATTGGTCTGGTGAGTTTTGCTGCTTCACCCTGCTGACTCACTGGAACTCTGCACCACTGAAGTCACCCAACACCTGAGGCACTTTCTCCAAGAGCAGCTAGCCCCGTCTATATTGCACTCTTTCTTGAAAAACTATTAGAGTCTGAAGGACCCAGGTGGGCTGCAGCTGGCTTCAGTGGGCTCTGAGACTTTTCCTGAGTAGCTTCAGGATCAGCACTGGCATCAAACCAGAATCTACATTAACCTGGTGACCACAACTCTTACCACTGTAGTGACTCCCTGAGACTCTGCCTCATTCAAATTATATACCACACAAGACTTTATCAGAGGCTGAACCTCAAGGGAGCTGGCAGATGGCAGGTGGCCTTGGGATGTCCTGGCTTTTTGTGGAGCTCCCTGAGGCCCAGTACTGGTGGCAGCCAGCCTCAGTTCACAGTGTGGCCTCTCCCATGCACGTCCAGAGTTAGCCCAGGCAGCAAACAACCATGGATCACTTCGTAGCTCCTACCAGGTGTTCCCTGGCCAGTCACAGGCAGTGGGTGACCTGGGCCTGTACCAGAGCCCCTCTCAGCAGGCCCCAGAATGAACACACTTGGAGGTTTGCTTCAGACCACAGCAGAGCACCCTCCAATTGGACTCAGAAGCAGCACACCCAGAGGGAGGTCTCAACAGTTGCCAGAGCCCACGGGCACTAAACCCACTCAGTGGGGTAAGCCCACTGCACAGCAGCCTGTAAGCTGTAGATGTGACAAAGCCCCACAGCCAATCAGCCTGAGGGTCAATCCCACCCACTGACCTGCCAACAGCAGTCAAGGCTCAACTATATCAAGGGAAGACACACAAACCACACAAGGAACACTCCTGGAGCACCTGGTGCTGGTGACCAAGGAGACTATGCCACTGGGTCCCACAGGGCACCTACTACATAAGGTCACCCAGCCATGACTGGGGGACATAGCAGATCTACCTAAGACATAGAAACAAACATAGAAAGGCAGCCAAAATGAAGAAATAAAGAAATACAGCCCAAATGAAAGAACAGGAGAAAACACCAGAAAAAAAAACCCTAAACAAAATGGAGGCAAGCAACCTACCAGATACGAAGTTCAAAATAATAGGTACAGGGCCCACCGAGTGGTTAAGAACTCACTTGGGATGCTAGAGGGCCCCGGTTCGGATCCCACATATGAGGGCCAGTGACACTGCCCTCCACAGCTAAGATGCTGAACAACAGCTCAACCTGGA
>NW_017731458.1:50171-55158 GCF_001890085.2 Hipposideros armiger | reverse complement strand
TGACGGTCATAGACCATGCTCTCAAAGATTCCCTTCCAGCTCTAACATCCCCTCAGCCTGTCCTACCTGAGTTTACGAGATTAGTGGTATACACCGCAGCACGTTTTAATCCATGGCCTTTGACCAGGACATGTAATTGGAGGCACTCTTCAAAGTGACAAAATACATTAGCAGGTCTTGGCCCTGTGGAATCTCTGTTACCACCAGCTGTCAGCATTGACTGCAGCAGCACTTGCCTCAGCCAGGGAATCTACACTATGCAGGCATTAGGGTTGCCCCAGTTTCTCATCTCAGCCCTGTTTTTTTTCTGGGTCCAAGAGATCCAGCTTCTGCCTTCTTCCAAATGAGAAAGGACTTGGGGGAAAGGGAGCAGGGACCAGCTAGACCCAAGACAGGTACCTGATGCAGAGAACAGGAGTGAGGTGGGGGTTGATTTTAAGAGCCTCAGGTTAGCAGTGTCTTCCAGTGTAAAAGCCACCCATGCCCACAATGCCACCGCTGAATGTGACATGGCTTCATGTTTACAAGCTTGAACTTTGGAGCCAGGCTCCCTAGGTGTCAACACTGCCTGCACTTCCTAGTGTGACTTGGGAAAGTCACTTTACTTCCTGTGTCTCAGTTTCCTCATCTATAAAATGGGGATAACAATGATACAGTACCCACCTCATAGTGCATGGCGATTCAATGAGTTAATATTTGTAGAGCACCCGGAAGAGTGCCTAGCATGTAGTGAGCTTTATTTAAGCATTTGTTGAAGAAGTAAGTAGACGAGTTTGAGGGAGCTGGTGTGATCTAGTAGAAAAGGTTGTTTGTGTCCACCCTCACTCTGCCACTCCTTCGGGCAAAATGTGCCATCTCTCTGAGCAATGAACTCCTCCCCTGTAAATCAGATCTTACGACACCGACTTCCCAGTATGTCTTATAATAGAGGCCCTGGTCCACAGCCATGCTCAGTGTAAATGTAACCATGATTGTTACATTTATTTAGCAATGTAGTCAGAGAANCATCCTCCACAACTAGATTGAAGAACAAAACGACAGCAACTTGTCTGTTCCCCTTCCCCCAATTCCCCAATAAAAATCTTTAAAAAAAAATAATAGTTACAAAAGCTCAAGGAACTTATTGAGAACTTCAACAAAGAAATAGCAAACATGAAAAAGAACATATGAACCATAAAAAAGAACCATTCAGAAGTGAAGAATACAATAACTGAAATGAAGAATGCACTAGATTGGGGGTCGGCAAACTGCGGCTCCCGAGCCACATGTGGCTCTTTGGGTACGTTCAGTCTCAAAAGTTTGCTGGCCCCTGGAAGAGCCAATCCTGTCCTTCATAACAATTTAAAAATTATTTGAGGGCCATAAATATACTTTTACATAATCACCATTATGTGAAGAATATCTTTTAAAAATTTTATAAATGAAACTATGATAGTTTTATTTTCATTGTCAATTTTACTTCAGAGCTACATGCTCGCGAGCCGCAGTTTGCTGATCCCTGGCGGCTCTTCCATCTTAAAAGTTTGCCGACCCCTGCACTACAAGGAACCATCAGCAGATGATGAAGCAGAGGATCAAATCAGCAATTTGGAAGACAAGGTAGCAGAAAACACCCAATCAGAACAGCAAAACAAACAAACAAACAAAATCCAAAAAACAATGAGGATCGTTTGAGACCTCTGGGACAACATCAAGAGTAACAAAATTCTCTAGGGAGATCCAAGATCATGGAGTAGATAAATACTGTGCCTGCTTCTTTCCATGAACACATTACAATTGCAACTAAATTATAGAACAATCAACCTTGAGAACCATCTGAAGTCTAGCTGAACAGAAGTTTTATAACTATGGAAATAAAACTGAAGCCACATTTAGATTAGAGGAGGGGCACAGAGGCGGAACCAGCTAACCACGAACCTCTGTTTGGCGGTTGAGAGCAAGAAGGGGTATCTTGGCCGCAGACGTTCCCCGCAGAGGAGCGAGGGACCCCAGTCCCACACCAGCTTCCCTAGCCCAGAGTACTGGTGCCCAGAAGGGGAACCCCCACAACATCTGGCTGTGAAAAACAGTGGCAATTCCGACCATCCAGGTGAAACAGAAGGTGGCAATAAACCAAGGCGTTCTCTTAAAGGGCCCATGCACAGACTGTCTCACTCTCAGGCACTCACCTTGGGCTCCAGCGGAGGGACAATAACTTGGGGGATGTTGGAGACATGCGGAAGGCAGACTGAGTTGTGTAACTGCGAGATGAGGACTGGAGTAAAGTTGGCATTTTCCCTGTGTGAGGTTCTCATCCCATACAGGTGGCAGGCTGGTACCATCTTTCCTGTGCTGAGCCCTCCCCCTACGCTTATGGCCAAATCTGAATCTCATTGGTCTGGTGAGCTCTGCAGCTCCGCCCTGCTGACTCACTTGGACCCCACCCCACCCAACTCACCCAACACCTGAGGCACTTTCTCCAAGAGCAGCCAACCCCTCTCACCCACACTGCACTCTTCTTGGAAAACTATGGGTCTGACAAACCCCAGGCAGGCAGCCACTGGCCTCAGTGTGCTCTGAGACTTTTGCTGAATAACTCCAGGATCACAACTGGTACCAAAACAGAGTTTACATTAGCCTGGGGACCACAACTCTTCCAACTCTAGTGACTCCGGCATGCTGCCATACCCAACTTGCAAACTGCAGGAGGCTTTATCAGTGGCTACATCTTAAGGCAGCTGGCAGATGGTAGGACGCTTCATGTGTCTTGGTATTTTGCGGAGCTATCCGAAGGCCCAGTACTGGTGGCAGCCATCCTCGGTTCAAAGTGTGACCTCTCCCATGCACCTCCAGGTTTACCACAGGCAACGAACAACCACAGGCTGCTTTGTAGCTCCTACCAGGTAGTCCCTGAACAGTCACAGGCAGTGGGTGACCTGGGCTTGTACTGGAGACCCTCCCAAGTGGCCCAGAGCCAACATAGTTGGAGGTTGGCTTCAGAATACTGCAGAACACCACCCAATTAGCCCAACAATCAGCATACACAAAGGGTGGTCTCAATAGGCACCAGGGCCCACTGGGGATAATCCCACGCACTGGGGTAAGCCCCCTGAACAGTAGCTCATAAGCTGTGGATGTGGCCAAACCCCACAGCCAATCATCCTGGGGTCCAATCCCACCCACTGGCCTTCCAATAGCAACCAAGGCTCAACTATAACAGGAGGGAACACACAACCCACACAAAGGACACTCCTGGAGCACCTGAAGCAGCTGACCAGGGAGACTGTGTCAGGGCCCCACAAGGCACCTATGGCATAAAGTCACTTGGCCAAGACTGGGAGATAGAGCAGATCTACCTCATACATAGAAACAAACACAGAGAGATATCCAAAATGAGAAAACAAAATAATACAACCCAAATGAAAGAACAGGAGAAAACTCCTGAAAAAGAACTAAACAAAATGGAGACAAACAATCTACCAGATGCAGAGTTCACAACAATGGTTGTAAAGATGCTCAAGGAACTTAATGAGAATTTCAACAAAGAGATAGCAAGCATATAAAAGACATAGAAACCATAAAAGAGAACCATTCAGAAGTGAAGAATACAATAACTGAAATGAGGAATGCACTAGAAGGAATCACCAGCCAGCCAGATGAAGCAGAGGATCAAATCAGCAATTTGGAAGGCAAGGTAGCATTAAACACCCAATGGGAACAGCAAAAAGAAAAAAGAATTTCAAAAAAAAATGAGAATAGATTAAGAGACCTGTGGGACAACATCAAGCATAACAACATTTGCATCATAGGGGTACTAGAAGGAGAAGAGAGAAAGCAAGGGGTTGAGAACATATTTGAAGAAATAATGACTGAAAACTTTCCTAACATGGTAAAAGAAATAGACACACAAGTCCAGGAAGTGCAGAGAGTCCCAAACAAGGTGAACTCAAACAGACCCACAACAAGGCACATTACAATTAGAATGGCAAATGTTAAAAACAAGGAGAGAATCCTATAAGCAGCAAGAGAAAGGCAACTCTCAACTTATAAGAGAGCTCCCAGATTGTCAGCTGATTTCTCAACAGAAACTTTGCAGGCCAGAAGGGATTGGCATAAAATATTCAACATGATGAAAAGCAAGGACCTAAAACCAAGATTACTCTACCCAGCAAAGCTGTCATTTAGAATCAAAGGATGGATAAAGAGCTTCCCAGGAAGGAAAGAGCTAAAGGAGTTCATCATCACCAAACCAATATTACAAGGAATGTTAGAGGGACTTTAAGATGGGAGGTAAAAAATCAAAATTGTGAATGATAAAATGGCAATTGGCAATAGCTACATATCTATCAATGATTACTTTCAATGTAACTGGATTAAATGCTCCAATCAAAAGACATAGGAGGGGTGAATGGATAAGAAAACAAGACCCTTACATATGCCTACAAGAGACTGACTTCAGATTGAAGGACACACACAGATGGAAAGTAAAGAATGGAAAAAGATATTTCATAAAAATGGAAATAAAAAACCAAACAAAATAACTGGAGTAGTAGTATTTATATCAGACAAAATAGACTTTAAAGCAAAGGCTATATAAGAAAAGATAATGAGGGACCCAGTAATCCCATTTCAGGGTGAAGAAACCCAAACAGTACTTCGAGGGGACATGTGCATCCCTATGTTCATTGCAGCATTGTTTACAATGGCCAAGATGTGGAGGCAGCCTGGGAATCTGTCGAAGGAAGAATGGATAGAGAGGAGGTGGTACATATATACACTGGCATGTTGCTCGGCCATGGAAGGGAATGGGTTCCTGACATCTGCAGCGTCATGGGACGGACCTGGAGGGACTTGTGCTGAGTGGAGTATGTCAGACAGAGAAAGATAGATGCAATGTGATTTTGCTTATATGTGGAATTTAAAGAACAAAAGAAACAAACAAAACAGAAACAAACTCATAGATACAGAGAATGTTTTGATGGTTGCTAGATGGGATAGGGTGGGGGGG
>NW_017731458.1:44936-46636 GCF_001890085.2 Hipposideros armiger | reverse complement strand
TGTACCTTGCCTCTTACCTGGGGCTGGCCAGGTCTCTGCCCACCCCTCTGTCCCTCTCGCCTGCTCATCTACTTTAGTATGGAGTTCACCCTTCGCTTCCTCATTGATTTCCTCTTTTGGAGGGCGCTGGATTCTTCCTGGCCTCCTCACTAGGTTTCCATGAGGGAAAGACCACGGATCCCCGTGGAGAGTATGGGAGGTTCACCACCCAGGCTACTGACTTTTACTCTCTTCACTTCAGCTGGGATTCTGGCTAATCACTGCACAGGCTGGATGTCACTATCTGTTCATATTACCATCCCGGCCTTTCTAAGCAATCCCTGAACCTCAGGCGCCGGAAGCCTGGAAACTACATTTCCCAGGTACCCTTGCCAGCAGGGATCAGGGAGCCACTGCCAAGGAGAGGCCCTTTGCGTGAGGTTTTTGAGATGGAAGAGAAGGAAATCCAATTCTCCGGCATCAGCAGTGCGGGCACAAGTGTGGTCTTCAGCAGGCAGGAGATGGGGTTTCTCCAGGGGCTGCTGGACGCCCTTCCACAGGCCCTGAGACCTGTAGTAGCTTCCTGGTGACTTCTACATATCCACATTTTCTGAAATAGTGCAATACTCCCTGACTGCTTTCTCACAGCCAGCAAGAGGGCTATAAGCCTCTAGTTCCTTGCATTAAATACATTCCTATCTAAAACATCTAAAGTGGTGTCTATTTCCTGACCTAACATTGACAAATACAGCCGCTAGTCCCTACAGAGTAGTAAGGCGAAATCAACGTGCACTTAGAATTTAAATTCCTCTGTTTAAATTCCACCTTTGCTGCTGGCAATCCATACGACTCTGTGAAAGCCATTTACGTTCCTCATCTACAAAACAGGACAGACAATATTTTGTCCTGCTTACTTTGCAAGACTGTTGTGAGAGTTAAAGGGACTGATGGATGCCAAAGTATGTTCTAAACTGTACTGGTATCTACACAAGAAGGGAATTACTATTTTTGTCTTCTTTACAGAGTTTCTTTTTGAGAAAATATATTCTCTTGTTGCCCATAAAAGAGAACAGCAATCTCACTGGTCAGCCCCACAACTCACTGTACAGAGGCCATAGCTAGGGCTCACCTCTAGGAATTTAGGCCACTGTCCTACCGAGAATCTTGATTCCACCATCATGAACTGTGATTCATACATAGGTGGTTACGCAGTTCTCCTTGTTTTCAACCAACTCTGAAACCCCTTTGATGGAGGCAAGTGTCTGTCCCAACATCTCATTCTAAGCTGGTCTGTTGGAGAGAGTATGTTTAATGGCTTATTGTTTAATGGGTACAGAGTCTCAGTTTGGGAAGATGAAAAAGTTCTGACGATGGACGGTAGTGATGGTTATACAACAGTGCACATGTTCTTAATGTCACTGAGCTGTACACTTAAAAATGGTTACATGGTAAATTTTATGTTACGTATATGTTACCACAGTAAAAAAAGAAGCCCTCCAGGAGAGACGGATGCCCACTAACATTTGAAAAGGTGTGTTACGATTATGTATGCCACGTTATGAATATATTAAGCTATGATTTTATGGTTTTAAGAAGAATTCTATAGCCCTACTATTTTTCCTATTAGTGCCTGCAATGTCAATAAATTTATTCATTACTTTTCTGAAAAAGAGAGACCAGTCACGATTAGCTGAAGTGATAACCTGTGAGGAGCATATGTA
>NW_017731458.1:31974-44782 GCF_001890085.2 Hipposideros armiger | reverse complement strand
GCTCCTTTTTTAAGCTCCTAAAAATGA
Source organism: Hipposideros armiger (assembly GCF_001890085.2). Classification (NCBI taxonomy): domain Eukaryota; kingdom Metazoa; phylum Chordata; class Mammalia; order Chiroptera; family Hipposideridae; genus Hipposideros; species Hipposideros armiger. The sequence goes on along the minus strand of NW_017731458.1, from coordinate 44,755 downwards.
TGTGCCAGAAAAGTTATAGTCGCCATAATAAATTACTTCTCCAATAAAACATAATATTTGGAGAGGACAAACTGTGAAAGTATAACCTGTGATATAGTGGTTGCTTTGATTGCAGTAAATCAGAGCTCGGGGATAAGGCTGGCGAGAGAATACCATATGAAGTACAGCCATGGACTCACTCATAGGCGAGTGATTGCACTAAGAAAAGGAAGCAAGCGATATACAAAAGGCCGCTGATGCCATCAATGTGGGTTACATTCATAAAAACAGGAGCTTAAAAAAGCAGCAGTCAATCATGCTTTATAATGAGAAGGGAAGTGGCCCGTAACATCTCCTGTAGCTCAGGGTTTCCTTGGTTATGTCATAGCGATCACTTAAAACAGGGGAGAAGCTTAAAACAAAGGTGTATGTTATCCTTTTTAAAAAGACAGCATTCCGAATTTGACGACCTTTTCTGTAATGACGATGACAATCAGGAGTATAGTCCCTAGCAGATATTTTCTGAAATAAAACATAATGCACACTTAATCTCTTCCTTCAAGATAGAGGTGACATTTTAACAGCACATAAGAGAGCAATTGAGTCTCCAAAAAAAGTCATGCTATGGAAAAAACATTTGGAAAAATGGATGTTTGGAAATGTTGTCATTGTTATGTGATTTGATCGCCCAAAAATGATGTGTTTCCTCTATCAAGTTTTTATATCTGTATGGCCAAAAAAAAGCCATGAAAGGAGACTGTTCCTCTGATCTGCTTTAAAATCCCCCAAAAGGAAAATTTCAGTGGACTTTTGAAAACATTTGTTAAAGCTATCAAAGCGTAATACCTTTTAGTTTGTCAGAAAAACAAAACACCTTGTGGGATATTGTAAAGTGTCTAAGTAGGATTGGGTCTAGGCAGAGGAGGAGGGAAAAATCACCTCCTGCGTTTTCCATACTAAACCTCTATTAATGCAGCCCAAGAGATGATCAGCGCATTAGGTCACCATAGAACACAGCTGATGGCAAAGTTCCTCCAGACCTCTATTTACTTCATTTCATCAGTGTTAATAAATGTAGGCAATCTGTGATGGACTTCTCTGAATCATGTCAAAATCTATCAAGAGGATCTATTTCTCTGCATTAACCATAGGGGTTTGGTATTGTTTTGTGCAGTATTTTCTGAAGCTGGTAAAGTCTCAAATGGAATCTAATGACAGACTGCCTGTGGGAAATGAAATCAACCTTATTTGAGAGCCTTCCCATAAAATCAGCAACTTTGCTGCTTTTCTGTAGAGAGATTGATTTTTACATATCTCTAAAAATGTTTTTAAGGTTCTAGTTGCATCTTGGTTTATACAAGGCAGATAAGATGATTTTTAATGGGCATCTGTTTGAATGGAGTCAGACGGTAAAACTCAGTTCAATTGCGCCTTCACTTAATTATCACCTTTTATCCATACTGGGAATCAAATCTATGACTACTCCAGGGTCTCCAAGACCCTGCAAGCCTGGTTTCCCAGCCTCTTCAGCCTCTTTGAGCCCATCCCCTTCCACTATCACTCATGAGCCACGCTGGATGTCTTTCCTTACTTGGAGCATGTATACTTATCCTGCCTCAGGGTCTTTATCCTTGCTGCTCTCTCTTCTGCTTTCTGCAGATTTCCCCAAGGCTAGCTAGCTAGTCTTTCTCATCCAGGCCTGAGTTACAACGCCACGGGGCTCAGAGCCCTTCCTCAGTCCCTCTCCCTAATGTAGCATTACTCCAGCCATTCCCATTACAGCCATCTCTCATTTCATTGCACTTCGCTTTGTTGCACTTCACAGGTGTTGCATTTTTTACACATCAAAGGCAAGACCCTCCACCAGCAAAAAGATCACAACTTGCTTTATTGTGATACTCGCTTTATTGTGGTGGCCTGGACCCGAACCCACAATATCTCTGAGGTATGCCTGTACATTGTCTTGTTTTATAGCCTTTTGGTCTGAGGTTGATGATATGATTGTTTCCTAGTTGTAATAGTAACATAAGTAACAAAACAATGTAAATGCTACAAGAGTGTGGACGTTGTCTATTTGGTTGACCACTGTACCCCACAGCACCCACAAGAGTGCCTGGCACATAGTAGCTGATCAATAAATATTTGTTAGATAAATAAACAAGTGGAATGCTGCAGGCACAATATCTAAGGCAGATGCCTCTTCCCAGAATAGATGTGGCATCGCATGGAGCAGCATGTGTGGGAGGTCCACTGTGGAGGAATTGGGGAACTAGTGCTTGTTGAATGCTCAGTATGTGCTGGTCCCTTTCGTAAGTATGTCATCCTCTCCACGACCCATCAGGGTAGGTGGGGTTGGTTCCCTTGTCTACATGAGGAAACAGGAGCTTAGCAAGCTAACACAGCTCACACCTGGAGCCACACAATCACCACCTGGCAAAGCTATGCCCTGGAACCAGTGTGTCAAGCTCAGGACCTGTGTTCTTCCCCTGTTCTTCTCTAAAGAGCACCGAGATGCAGTTCCTGGAGCACCCTGTCGCCAATCTGCTAGGGTTCAAACTTCTTCCAATTTCTTTTACTAATGAGATCATCTACTAAAAGCTTTCTTCTAAATCTTTTAGATTTATCTTCTAAATTGTCTACTAAAAACCTACTAATGAGCTGTGCGACAATAAACAAGGAACGTAGCCCGTTAAATCAGGATGCTAATAGTGCTCACCTCGGGGTTATTGCGAGCATTAAATGAGATGACGATACGTGTTAAGCACCTAGAACAGAGCTTGGGCCATCGTGTGTCTCAATAAATGCTGGCTGTTGGCATCATGATCGCTGTCATCATTGCCATAATGTCTCTGAAGCATGCGTATTGTCGTTTCTGAAGCATTTCTCTCCCTTCCTTCCTTTAACAAATGCCCCTCTAGCTCCTACCAGGTGCCTGACACCATGCTAGGTGTCTGAAATAAAAGGACAGAGAGAAGGTAATTTTCACGGAAGGCAGCGTGTTCAAAGCACATGGGAGCATGGAGGATAGCCTCTCTCCTTTGCTTAAGGGATTACCGAAAAGCTTTGTGGAGCGGTTGACATTTGAGTTAAGACTTGAAGGATGAAATAGAAGTCCTCCAAATGGAGAAGTGGGGGCAAAGGAAAGCATAATAAAACTTGTGTCGGGACTGGGCCTAGGATTCAGTCAAGATTTCCCATGGAATAAACAAACGAATTACAGTTAAGAAAAAGAAGCAAAGAGAGAGAGGGTAGTGGGGGTGGGGGTGGGGGTGGGGGGACAAAAAAGAGAGAAGCAGTTTGAAAGCTGAGTGCAAAATGTGGCTGAATTCAACCTTTCTGTCAGGTACCAGATGCAGTTTTATAGTGGCAACATTTTTCAGAGAAAGAACATGATTTTTGCTGTCAAACAGTATGGAGTAAAAAAAAAAATCACAATTAAGCTGTGTACCTTTGGGCAAGTGTCTTTACCTCTCTGATGTTTTAGGTCCCTTACTTGTTTAAAATGACAAAAAAAAGTAGGGTGGATGGTATAATTCTTATTTCATATAGTTGTCTTAAAATTAAATAAAATAACAGGTGGAAACGCTTAATACAGGGTCTGGCAAATAGCAGATGTTCAGAAAATGTTTCCTTCCTTCCTTCCTTCCTTCCTTCTAAAATGTGGCTCTGCACACACCAACCATACTGTCAACACACACTGGAAGTACCAAATGATATCACTGTTTTCACATTCACAAACCTATAGAGAACACACCCAACTTTAACTCAGTTCTCAGCTCAAACAAGAGGCAGGATCTTCCTTCCCCAAAATGAAAGCCAAGAAAAGTTGGGGCCCTTTGCATTGGTAGTTCATTGCTGGCATTATTCATTTAGACATCTATTTAGTGCCTACCGAGTGGCAGATGCCTTGGTGAGCACCTCGTTTCTTTCTTCACTGAGTCCTCACAACGAGCCTGAGGATAGGAACTACCTCCACTTTGCAGATGAAGGCAATTTAAGTTTGAGAAATAACCTGCTCAGGGTTACACTTCTGGCAAATGATGACCTCAGCCAGGCCTGGCTCCCAGAATGGTCTGACTCCAACATTATGTGCTCATCCACGATGCCTCTTGTGCTATCTTTGGGTGGGAAAGAAACATGTTCAGCCCAGAGTGCACAGCTATGGAGAGCAGAGCTAGGTCAAACTGGAACTGTCCATGGTTCTCCTATTTTTCTTAATTGAACGCTAGCAATAGTTTCCTCTCTCTCACTCCTCTGTATGGAGGCGTATGTATGTCGTTCCCTCAGTACATTTCTCCCTCTCTTTCTCTACGCCAGGTGGAGGAACTGAGGATCACCATCTGAGAGGGATTTTCCAAGATTTACAGAGTGTTCTGTGGGGCTGAGATCTGAGGCTCCATCCCTCTTACCGTCCCATCTGTTGCCCTCCTCTGCCTTCTCCTTCTGGCGTCAAACACAGACCTTACGCTTCCCTGCCTGCCAGTCTGACGCATTCTTCAGGCCCAGAACCACTTAGAAATAATTATTTTAAAAACAAATCAACTCTTCTCTCTGTGATCTTTACTCGCTTCACATCCGTACCAAGCAGTGGCTATTTTTACTCACCCTAACTCCTGGCAGCTCTCTTTGGAAAGTCACCATGACATTTCATGCGGCCTGGCCTGGTATTCATCTAAAATATTTTTTTTTCCAAAAACATCCTGCTCTGGAGAAATGTCAGCGTTTATGGTGTATCCACAGGGATGTATCCGCAGAGGAAAAGATCCGCTTAAGAAAGTCCCAGCTTGACAAGGAGTGGGTTTGGAGACAGATGTATGCAAAGACGTAGCAAAGCACACTTGGGCATGCTGGGAAAGGATGGTGGTGAACACCCATGTCTGCAGCGAGGTCACATGCTGAGGGTTTGGAGCCTGGTGAGAGGATGGCTGCTCAGACTGACCGGAAATAGATGAGTGTTAAGGACAAAACAGGGTGGGGTATTAATTTAAATTGACTAGCTTTGTGAAATCGAAATTTTGCCCTAAACAAAAATAGCCATGAAACCAGGGGTTTGATAGCCTATTTATAATTGTGCTAATAAACATAAAAATAATCAGTATTTTTTAAATGTGTTCTTCAGTGTACCACCTAAACCCCTCTTGTACGTAGCCCAGCAGCGGGGCACCACACTTTGGGAAACAGCTGTCAGGGGGAGAGGGATGCCCTGATTGGAGCGGTGCTTGAGAGGAGTGCATGTCATGTCATCATGTACATGGCACGTCAAGTCCTTCCATGTCACCATGGCTGGTGTCACCTCGATGCTTCCCTCCCCATAGCACTCAGGAAATCCAATCAATTACCCAATCCATCGACCTTGTCTTCCAAGTAACTCTAGGCCCCCCCTGCCCCCATTCCCTCCAGCACTTTCCTGGCTTATCGCCACCGTGTATCACATGCACCATTATAGCAGCTTCCTGACTTCCCGGACTCAATCAAGCCTTTGCCCTCCTCCACTCCATACAATTCTGACCACGTGACTCCCTTGCTCAAATCCTTCACCGTCACCTTCAGGATAAGAACCCAAACTCCTTATTAGCCTTGGGCACTGGGTGCTTCAGGCCCAGGACACTCCACACTAGTCCAGCCTCATTTCTGGCCATCACCCACCCAACAGCACACACACACAGATATATCTCAGGCTCTAGTGACCGGTAAGGATTTGTACTTTCCTGAATAAGACTGTTCTCACATACACACCTCGGTGTCTTTGAACAGGCTGTGCTCTCTCCCTGGAATGTCCTCCCTTGCCATCCATCAGAATGAGCCTGCTCACCTTCCAGGGGTCAGCTAAAGATTCCCCGATTTCCTCAAAGAGACTCAGGCATGCCTTCCCTGGAGCTACCATTTCACTGAGTACAAACCTCCATCATAGCACCCTGTGCTATAAATGTCGCTTGAAATTCCACCTCCAATACTAGACTGTGAGGACAGAGCTGAGGCAGTTATATCTATTCCTCTGTCTTTGAAGCCCAGCACACAGAAGCCACTAAATAAATGCTTTCTCAAATGAATGCATGGCTTCCAGGGGCACAGGGGCAGGTCTGTGGTTTGGCTGCAGAGGAAAGAAATCCCAGCTCCCTCCTGGCTCCTGTGCCTTCCGCTGGTGAAACGTTTCATCTTCCCAACAGGAAAAAGAAGTGGGCCTGGAGTGGTGGTGTGGGTGGCAGACGGGAGCGTCAGGGTCAAAGAACCCTGGGTAGGTCCCTTCAACCCTGGAAGGTGAGGCTCTGGTCAACTCAACGCTTCCTGATTCCCCCTTAAATTCAATGTTTTTTGACAGACATGAGCCAATTAGCTGCCTGCTGCCGGCGGCTGGTTTGTTCAACATGGTTTGTCTGTTTTATTTGAAAACCTAATATTTTTCATGGATTTGGTTTGGTTTCACTGGGGAGATGAGATAAGCTATTCAGTCTCAGCAGCAGCGGAGTTGGCTCTGATGGCCCTTATCTGCTTCACACCCAGCATCAAGGGAGTTCTCAGGCTCCGTCTCCAGCTCAGATGTGGGCAGGGGTCTCCTGTGCTGTGGGCACACCGGAGCAGGTGGCTTGGACAACCCTGATTGGGGCCCAAATTGGGGCCAAAGAAAGCAAATATCCCCACATCCCTTCACTCAGATTGAGAGGGCCTGGATGCCTGGGGGGGCTGCCCAGCACTTTCTGTGTGGACCTACCCTAGATCAGCCTCCAGCGCCCCGAATGCCCTCTGTGTTGCTGTGGAAGTGGGACCCCTATCTATTGGCTACCTGAGGGGAGAGAACTCTGTTCTGTTCATGTCTGCATCCCTGGCACGGGCTTATGATAACAACCACTTTTGTCGACCATTGTGTCCAGGCCTGGTACAGCACAAGCACTGTCAACATCCCTTATTATACTTAATCCCCGTAACAGCCCTCTGATTGATAGAATTATGGACTCCTTTTAATAGAAGGAAACATTTGCATCAAAAGAGAGGGATTTTTTTTTAAAGGAATTTATCAACACCAACCTTCCTCTCTAGTAAGAGACCAGGCTGGGTTTCAATTCAAGTTGCTCAAATACCACGCGTGTCCCCTGCTCCTGACACTATATTCCCTTACCTGGCACAGTGTCTGGGCACATGAATGGAGCAGGCATAAATGCAGACATTCTCCCCACCCAACACCCTCTCGGCTGCTGGGTGGGCGCTATGTGGACCGGCTGACCTCCCAGAAGTCACAGCTGCCTTCACCTGATCCTCTGTGATCGGGCCCCGTGTTGCACAGTCCTGCCCACTGGGTTGGGGCCCCGTGTTGCCAACATCTGTCTGAACTGCACTGTGTCTGCTATTCACATTAGATCCATTACACTGGCCTCCTTGGTTCCCATCCCAGACACCATCTTCCGCAGCTGAACAGTGATCCCCAGCCCTTGTCCTGCCTTCCTTCCTGCTCTCTGCCAGCCAGCTTTCCTTCCACTTTTTAATTGGGTTAAGATCTAGAGTCTCCCTGGATCCACAATTAGAGAAGAATGACTCAGCTTAAAATTAGGAGGCACTGAGGAATTTATTTCTGCAGGGGAGACACTTCCCTCCAATGGGGAGTTTCTAATCAATTTCCAGGTCAATGTACAGCTCTCTTAATTGGAGGAATCGGACAGAAATTGGAAGGCGACTCCGATTTTATAAAATTGCTGTAAAAAATCGATAGGTTAGGAAGCTGAGGGTGATCAAGTGACAAGTTTTGGGTTGTGTTAATACCAGCACTGTCTATAGAACGAGGGAGGTGACGATGATGCTATTAGTAGTTACGATGATGATGATAACACAAAGTAACAATAATGAATGTTTACCGAGTAAACTGGGCTGGCAGTGAGTAGGTGCAACAGATAATGAATTGAAAATCAAGGACTTGATGTGGAAGGTCTAATCTCACCGAAAAGGTGAGATCATTCATTAAATTCTTATCTACTAATACCTACTTGTTGAATGAATGACTGAACAAGTGTAGACTAGGAAATATAACTCCCAGAGTGGAGTGAAACTGGAGAGCAAACAAGCCCAGGGTGAGTGGACAGCCGGTGGGAGGTCGCCCAGTTTCTACGGACAGGACCCAAGTTGTCGCTGCCACATGATGGCAGGAGGGAGCCAGCAGCCCTCAACGAAAGCGAGTCAGCACACCAGTCAGGTGAAGTGGTGCCAGCCCCTTGGGTCAAGAAAGTAATTATTGGAGGGTCAGAAATCTATACTTTGAGAACCCAATTATCTTTCGCGGCTGGCATTTTCTGTAATTGTTTCCTTTGTGCTCTCTTTCAGCCTTCAGCATAGAGTTTGTAGGGTTTTGTGGGGAGACAACAGTTGTTTCTGAATCCAGCCTGTCTCAGCTCTAAGAGGGGAAAGCAACTGAAGTGGAAGGTAAAAGGAAAGGATGCCCTCGAGTGATGACAGCATGAGCTTTGGAGCGAGACCCACCCAGGTGTGATGCAGGCTGCTCCTGTGACGGCTTTGTTATCCATTTTCCTCACCAAGAAAATGGGAATGAAAATAGTCTCACTGCAATGGGCTGTTCAGAAGCCAGAATGAGATCATGCCTGAAGAGTGTTAGCACCATGCCCGGCATGTGGACAGAAAGGATAAGCAGAAGTTGAAGGCATTGGGGTGGGCATGCAGGGGACAGAGGGAGCCAGGGTCTGAGACCTCAAGAAGCAAGTGAACTCTGGAGCTTTGAGAATCTGGGGCACCTGAGACTCTCATTCCATGATGCAACCTGTTTACCCAGAGGCCTCTCTGTTCTATTCAAATAAGGAAGGCTGTGTCTTAGGGGAACTTGATCACCATTTTCAAATATTTGATGGGTAGGATGCAAGGGAATGATACAGGACTAGCTGATCTTGCTGTACTTTCCAAGGCTGCATTTCTCTGATTCAGGAATGAGGACAAGCCTGGGAAGAGATCATATTATCAGTTCAAAGCAAAGCTGAATATACAGGTCTTGGAGAGGAGGTAGCAGCAAAACAGAGGTTACAAGTATGGGATTGGGAGACAGAACTGGGTTCGAGTCCTGGCTCTGCCACTTGTTAGCTGTGCAACCTTGGGAAAATTACTCGACCTCTCCGAGTTCTCAATTTTCTCATCTGAAAGGTGGTAATAATATTTACTATGGAGAGGTTTTGTGAGGATTAAGTGACAGAGTGTATGGAAAGTCCTCACCTCTTACACGGAGCATGGTAAGTGATGGATTAATACATTGTAGTATAGTAATATTTATAATAATATGGTAATTTTATTTACAATAATAATATAATACATTAAAATAACATAATAATGGTTATGATCGTCATCGCTGTTGGTAAAGCAACATAATTCTCTGGTGTGGTTCAGATTAGACTTGGAGTCAGGGGATGGGGAAATATGACATACCCAACAGTCAGGGCTGTGAAGCATTGGGACAGTGTCCTGAGTCTCCTGTTCGGGAGGCCAGTCAGAAGAATATCATGCCCTCACCCTCAGCTCTACACTTGAGCATGAGCCCTGAGAACCTGGAAGCTGTTTGCCCTGATGAACGAGGGACAGTGTTGGTCCCCCTTTGAAACTCCCTTTGCTCTTTTCTGATTCACCTCCTTGACCAGGCTTGTCTCTGACCTCAAAGCGACAACAACACAGATAATAATAACCGATGCCGTTTATTTTGCATTTGCTTTTACTTGCCAACAATATCATGTGACCCATTCTCCACACATCACCTCATTTAATCTTCAAACAACTTTTTAAAAGGTCCCCACTTTACAGATGGGACTCTGGGCGGTCGGGTATCTTGCCCAAGGCCACAGGGGATACGCATGAGACCTAGAATTCGAGCCTCATTAAAGGAGGCTCAGAGCCCTCTCTATTATAATAAGTAGAAGGGGAATGGGAGTGACAAGTGTCACCATTGGTCCGTGTTGTTTTCCCTCAGGGCCACCAGCCCAGGGGGTCCCCCTTGGAAACCTCAGACTGAGTGAAGGCACCATGACTTTGCCTTGATGATGTCTCCGCCATTCTTCAAGGACCCACCAGAATGAAGTCTGTGGGGAGTCATCTGAGAGAGCACTGCCCCTTTCGTCACCCCTGGGGTACATCAAGCCAGCAGTCCATGAAGCTCCAGGTGCTCACTGTACTCTCCTGGCCACTGCAGGGCTGTTTCCCCAGGATCAGAGAAGGCTCCTGAGTGAGCAATTCCCCACCTGGTGGGGTCACCTGATTCTCTAGGCAGCCCTGACATCTGGACACAATATTGGAGGCAATCGGTGGAGGCTGCCAGGTCATAGAAAGGAACAGGCTCAGTGAGGAATGACCAACTAGGAAATAAACAGAACATCATCTCCCTACCCCTAAACGCTGCCAAAGGCTTTGGAACCCCAAACTCCAGGTCACAGGGACCCCGTTTCTTTTGGGTAGAAGGACTGCTGGAGTTGGCTTCACCAGTGCCTCTCTATGTATGTGCTCAGGCCTGGCATTTATAATATGATGCAGCCTACCCCACATGGCCATCTCAGTTCTAGTTACCTGAATGGGCTGTCCACGTGCCCACAGTGTCGGGGGACTGTCTCCTATTACCTGTCCTCTAGACTGTACGGTAACTGGTTCTGTCTGGCAGGTCAATCCCTCCCCTTTGGGACTAACTAGTTTCTGGTCCCATCCTCTTCTGGCCTTCCCTGTCCAGCTGCAATGAATGTGGCCACATCTGGCCCTCACCCAAGCTTTGTCACAGCCTTCGCCTCAGTTATTAATAATAATGGTATATTTTAATAATTATCACATATTCATCCTAAATGCTCTTACTACATTCCTACAACATGCCAGCCTACAAAGCTTGATGCTGGATAGTCGGAGAGAGGAAAGCGGTTATCATCCTTGTGCTTTGGGGGCTTTGGTTTAGTGAAGGAGGGAGGCAGTCCATAAAGTGGCAAATAAGGAAATAGAGAAATAGACTGGTAAATAGAGCCTATCTTGTATAGAGAATGATGGAGGATTTCACACATTTCAAGTCACAATTTCTGTGACATTAGAAATTTTACAAGCATGCAATAAGCAGTGAAAGAAGTAAACATTATAAACAAACAAAAGAATATTTGTCATCCAAGTCTAGGACGCCATCTCCAAGTCACTGTTTCTAAATCAAACAACTGAGCATATGTTAATGTCATGTATGGAGATGAGGAAGGCTTTGGTGGGGTTAGGTTGAACTAGATACATTTGCTGTATTTGTAGGGTAGTGGTGATAATAATGTAGCTAAGATTTACTAGTGTAGTGAGCACTTGCTACATCTCTGACACTGTGCTAATTGCTTTAAATACATTGTTTTGGGGCCTGCTGAGTGGCTCAGTTGGTTAAGAGCTCGCTCAAGAGTTTGAGCTCTGAGCAACAGCAGTTCGAGTCTCGCCCTAGCTGAGCTGCCGCTGAGCTGCCAACAGGTGGCAGGATGGCTCAGTTAGTTAATTAATAAATAAATAAATAAAATATAGCTTAAAAAAATAATAAATAAATACATTGTTTCATTGACCATGTTAGGCATTGCCGTATTTCCCCATGTATAAGACGCACCTTAATTTGGGGGCCAGAAATTTGAAAAAAAAATGTATTACGTAAAGTTATTGAACTCAAGTTTTATTCATCATAAAATGCATACAACTCTTCATCACTGTCAAAACTCCCAACCATTAGCTTGTCCTCATCTGTCTCATGACAAATCACTGTCTTCATATATTGCCTCGTCCTCAGTGGAAATGCAAGTAAAAAAATCTACAACCACTGTATAAGACGTACTCAGTTTTTAGACCCCAAATTTTTCAAAAAAGGATGTGTCTTATACATGGGGAAATACGGTATTATCCTCATTTCCAGGAACCCCAGTTCAGAACAACTCACTTGACCATTATCTCCCAGCTGGGACCCTAACCTGATCATTCTGCTCTCAGGCTGGCAGATCTATTTCCCTTAGCACTACTGTCTGCATCAGGGGGTGTTAGTAAATCGGAGCAGCGCTGGTGAATGCCTAAAGTGGGAGGCAGCTTTTAATCTCCTTTGCTGCGGGTGAATTGTTGGAGTATGTATTTTTAAACCCCCATGGATATGCTGAGAATCCTTAAGGAAGGCAGTTTGATAAACAGAGTGACAAGGAGAAAGTGAATGTATTTTTAGCATCTCTTGGTACAGAGAAGGCACACCGGAGGTAGAGAACAAGAAATTGCCCTGCATATGAAGGGGAGAAGCTAAGAACTGAGAATGGGGGAACTGGAGGTTCATGGTTCTCTAGCATTCACTTCCTGGCAGGTCCTCATTAGCACAGAACCTCCGCTCCATGATCTCACTGAAAAAACCAACAAGGGCAGCCGCAAGGGTGCTCACTGCGACCACAAAACTTAGCAAACCGTGGAAATGTTCTTCTGGAAGCGCTGGATGAACTGACTGGAACCCACCCACACAGAGAAATCGCATCGAGCCATTCCAATGACTAATGCAATTTTATTTGCATCGGCAGGGACTGACATTCATAAAATCTTATTTAGAGAAGCAAGTTGCAGAACCATATTGTATTATTTTGTTTTTATAAAAAGCGATAATGATATGTATATGTGTGAATGCATGCAGATACATTATGTGCACATATTGCATATTAACACATATCCAAAATGCTAATAATGCAAAGAAAATATGTGGAGGGAGAGATGTCAAAATGCTACCAGGAACATGGGGGAGGTTCATGTTTTAAGCTGTGCATTTCTGAAATGCTATAATGTTTATAAAGACAGCTTTGAATTGAAAAAAAAA
>NW_017731458.1:29358-30289 GCF_001890085.2 Hipposideros armiger | reverse complement strand
AGGGTGCTGACACACTGTTGGCACCTAAGACCTGTGCTCTAAGAGTCAGAGTTGACCAGGGAGGTGGGTGTAGCGAGTCCTGCCAGTGCCCCACCCTCATAAGGCTGCACACTGAGAGCCACTGTGCCTGCCTAAGGGCTGCCCCTGACCCCCACCAGCTGTGCAAGCTCATTTCATCCCTGCACAGAACACACAAAAGTACTAGAAGATTAGTAGCCCTGGAGCTGCCCTCAGCCAAGGATGGATGGGCGGTTAGTGGGTACTTCCCAGCCTCCTCGTCCGTCAGTTACAAAAATTCTGAGGCACGTTTCTCAGATCCCCCCAGCAGGACCGAGCTCCAATCGTTCCAGTGGTAACAGGCCTGATAATGCTCCCTTTACAGCCTTCTTCCCTTCTCTGCCACCTTTTCCCCAAGCCAAGAGAGTGAAGAAAGGCAGCTACCGGAGTCTGAGTGAGAGGAAGGTGAGGGGTAGGTGCCTCAGGAGCACAGAGGAGACCGAGCCCAGACCACAGGCTGCTGAGGAAGTTTGTCTGGAGGGCAGGGCGTGGGGCTGAGTGGCAACGGGCATGGATGGGCAAGGACGCAGCGTGTAAAGTTTGACTTCCCCCTCACACGGGGCACCTTTAGAAGGGTCAGTCTGCTAAAGACACATGGATGAAGTAATGCGTGTGGAAGCGCTTGGTAAACTGGCAAGCCTTGTTTCATGTGAAAAATCATTATTAAGGAATGTGACCAAAGCTCTGACTTCATCCCCTCTGCTGGGTCTACTCTCAGTAAAACTGTGAGATCAGGCAGTTTATCTTCAAAGCCACAGCTTTTTCCGGGCCCTTTTCCAGAACTCGTGGTCCCGTCACCTTGTGAACCTTTTATTCTCTTACCTCTTTTAAAATGTGCTCTAAGAAAAGTCTCTGAAGTTGATCCTCCACCCAT
>NW_017731458.1:17552-27453 GCF_001890085.2 Hipposideros armiger | reverse complement strand
CAACACAAGCTCTGTTCTTATTCCATACACATGCACACACCCCTGAGCAATAATATTCTCTGTCTCCATTGATGCCTGAATGTCGATCCCAGAAGGGCCTTAGAGATTTGACAGATGAGGAAACTGACTCCAGGGAACTTCAAGGCCTTGCTCAAGGCTATACAGAAGACTGTGGCCGACCCAGGACTTGAACTAGCATTCGAGCCTCTCTGTCCATGGCTCTTCCTACTCGGATCATATATGTACACACGTTAGTACAGGGAATGTTCCACGCTACTATCACAGAAGCTCCTTTTTTTGCAGCTGAATGGAATCACTCCAGGATATAGGAAGACTGAACACCCCTGCCTCGCACCTTGAAGTTGCCAAAATCTTGCCCCTTCCTGGCTGGGCCCATGGAGCAGGACAGTGAGGAATTCCTGGTGACAGGACAGTTCACAAGCCAGGCAGAAACACCATTAACACCAGCTAAGTGGTATATGCAAAAAGGACTGGCAAGAAATGAGATAAGCCTCAGTCTCCTCATCTGTAAGGTGGGCATATAACAGGCCCTATCACACAGGACTGTGGGGAGAATTAGATGAGCTCTAGGAAGATCACACATATTTTAGTACAGGGCCAATACATTTAGCTATGGTTATCATTAGAGGGCACCAAGACCTCGGGTAGGGAAACCGATAATTTGTGATTGGGGTTCACAGCCTGAGACATAAACTATTGCGGTCCATAAATTATTTCAAGCAGGAAGTAGGCAGTACGGTAACTCAGGCCTTGGGGGCAACAGGAAAACCCCAGCAGTGACAGCTGCCCACCTAGTCTCCACACAATGAAACTTGGGCCTTGATGTCCAGCTCTACCAGGCAGGGGCCAAAGGATACACTGATACCAACACCAACCCCCTAGCCTCAGTCAGGGGTGGCTTGGGAGCTGGCATGGGTCTGAGCTTGCAGCAAAGGGGCCTCTGAAGACCCTGTGCAGCTCTGGAGAAGGCAGACATGGGGAAATAAGGTAGGGACCCAGCAACAGGGAGACTCAGAAGTCAGTTCTGATCTGACATGCTATTTGTGATATCCAACAGTCTTAGCACAACATCTGATCTTCTTGGGTGCTCTATACATATTGGTTGAATGAATGAATCAATCAAAGCTATAAGCCGAGGCCAAATTTGAACCCATTGTTCTAAAGCTTTCATTCCCCACTTTCTACCCATCAAACTTTCCTGTCAGAAGTTGGAATTTCCTTTGCAATACCCTGGGCTGGACTTTCAGTTCTCTTTTACAGACTCCAGCTCTAAGCCTTGTGAGTATGGCCTGGGACATATCAATTCCCTGTTTGATTTTCTCCCAAACACCTCAATTAATTACATGATGCTATCTGGTCAGGACCGTATCTCCATATATTATGAACCTGACTGAGAAAGGAACACCTCTTGGCATTCTTGAACTGCACCATCATTAATGTTTCACCCTGGCATGGGGTGGGATAGTCTTGAGCCTTATTGGAGCGTGATGGTCCAAGGAGTGGGTCACTAGGGACCTTGCAGCAGGAACTCAGCCCAGACTGTCTGTGGTTGAGCACACTAATTGGTTGGCCACACTGGGCACTGTTGGCAGCTCCAACTACTGTGTGGATGCCTCAGACACCTTCCCCACCACAAAGAATGGAGGTTTTCAAACTCTAGTGGCCATGACCCACAGTAGGAAATACATTTTACAAAGTGACCCAGTGAGTAGAAGCATACACTGTATTCCATTATTCTCTGACACAGCTTTTTTCTTTTCCCACATTTTAATCTCTCAGATATTTGGATGAATCTTCCAAACCTATGACATCTTGTCATTAATTTGTAGCATTTTTTTTCTTTCTGAGTGCTACTACAATTTTGAGTCTTCCAATAGATGATGACTTTCATTCAGTGAAATTTGGTATATGCATGCATAACTGAAAAAAATGTTTTTTTATTTTTACTACATAATGCCCTATATTTTCTTTTTTTTCCTTTTTTTTTAAAGATTGTTTATTGGAGAATTGGGGGAGGGGAACAGCGCTGGGGAATCAGGTAAGGGGAACAGACAAGTTGCTGTTCCTTTGTTGTTCAGTCTAGTTGTCGAGGACGTCGCTTCACTGGCCCATGTTGGTATTGTGATCATTGCGCTTTTCCCGGGTGAGGCAGATTGGTCACCGGCCACTAGATGGCTGCTCACGGTAGCTTATGGCAGCCCACTGCAGGTTCACTGCAGCCTACGCCATCTCCGGCATCTCACGGCAGCCCAGCTCCAGGTCGAGCTGCTGCTCACCATCTTAGCTGTAGAGGGCGCAGTGTCACTGGCCCTCATGTGGGATCCAAACTGGGGCCCTGCTGCTCAGAGCTGGCATCCCAAGCCAGCTCTTAACCAATGTGCCACTCGGTCGGCCCAATAATGCCCTATATTTTCTTTGTGCTATTCTATTTATTTTCATTTCCTTCTAATGCTAGTCACTGCTACCCATTTAGTCAACTTCACTACCCTCTAAAGATTCTCGATCTGCTATTTTCAACACAGCCATGGAGACTGTCATGGACTGAATGCTTGTATCCCCCCCAAATTCATGTATTGAAATCCTACCCCCTAATGTCATGGTATTTGGAGGTGGAACCTTTGTGAAATGATTAGATCACGAGGGTGGAGCCCTCATGATGGGATGAGTACCCTATAAAAGAGAGGCCAGCAAGCTCTCTCACCCCTTGTACCACGTGAGGACACAGCAGAAAGATGTCCGTCTACGAACCAGGAAGTCAGTCCTCACCAGACACTGAATCTAGTACTTCCCAGCCTCCAAAACTGCGAGAAATAAATGTTTGTCCTTTAAACCACCCAGTCGCTGGTATTTGTTATATCAGCCTGCAGTAATGAAGACAGGGGCAGAGGAAGATGCTAATGAACTGTGAAGAAAGAGAGTTTTCAATAAAAGAGTGAAGCTGAGATTTATAAGGATTGGGCTATTGGGCCAGGTGAAAAGTGTCATGATTAAGGAAGTGGGGATGAAAGATGACAAAGGACTTTGAATTAGACAAACTTGAGTTTCTACACCAGCTTTCTTCCTTCCTTTCCATGAAAATGTGGATAAGTTATTTAAATTATTGGTATCTCAGTTCTCTTATTTGTAAACACTGATCACAGCTCTTTTCATCCAGAGTTGTCATAAACATGAGAAATAAAGAGTGCAAAGCTTTGACCCAGGACCTGCATGTAGAAAGGGCTCAATAAATGGTGGCAATCAGATCATTGGTAATGATGATTATATAAATAATATAAAAGGAAGTCGCTCAGTAAAATAGCAGCTGTTATTATTAAAAGTACTAAAAAAAAAAGAGTTGTACCCAATGTGACATTAGCTGATGTAAATATCTTGACAATTGCCAATAAAATTGTAACCTATATTATTCATTTAATTATAAATGTCCTGATTCTTGTCTGATTCAATACTTGGTGAGCCCACTGAAGGCGCCTATCTATGTAAGGGCCACATATGAGTCTCCAATGATGGAAGCACAATTGCTGAGTTTTCCTCTTGGGCAGATTCTCTAGCTTCTGATTGTACATCCCATCATAATATAGATGTCCCAGCCTGTGGGCTCAGTCAAACCTTTTCAACATACTTTATGTGTTAACATATGCCTCCAATACATTGCTTTACTAGCTCCCTGCAGTAGTGCATTTTTCCCCTACACTATGTCCTCTTTCAATAATTATGGTCTATTGACTATTTGAACCTAGTACTTTTACTCGATCAGCCCTACACTGTTTCACTCCTTTTCATTTCCAATTATCTTTCTCTTTTATCAGTGTGCTCTGTCAGTCTTTGTCATCCTAGATGTTCATTTTGCTTTCATTGTCTATTTGATCTCTCCTTTGATGTCTCATTAGCATTTCTTCGATAATTGCTCAGGATTAGTTCCCATGATTCAGCCATTATACACTTCTTACAACTTTTAAACCTTTGAATCACTGAAGGAATTGCTCACAGAAGCATATTCTTTTTTGATTACATAAATTAATCCTTGGAAATGCATTCAATGATCAAGAATACTTTACCACATCATATTAAGTTCAAAATAGGTGAGATATGCTTATTATTAAATGTTGAAGAAATTCTAAGCTTAATTTCAAAAATACTAAGTAAGTAAATGCTCAGAGGTGCATACAATTCTAATAAACAGATACTTCCTGTCACCTATCATTGTCAACATTTGTAAATTAACAAGCATGGCTTTATAGAGAATACAGTAGTTGTCCCATCTCTGCAGTTTAGATTTCTGTGGTTTCAGTTACTCGCAGTCTATCATGGTCTGAAAATATTAAGTGGAAAATTCCAGAAATAAGCAATGCATCAGTTTTAAGTTGTGTACCGTTCTGAGTAACATGATAAGCTCTCTTGCCATCCCCCTCTGCCTTGCCTGGGACACAAATCATCCCTTTGTACAGTGTCTCCACACTGAGATGCTACCCACCTGCTAGTCATTTAGTAGCCCTCTCAGTCATCAGATTGACTGCTGCAGTTCTCACAGTGCTTGTGTTCGAGTAAACTTTACTTATTTTGCTCCAAAGTGCAAGAGTAGTGATGCAAGCAGTTTGGATATGCCAAAGAGAAGCCATAAAGTGCTTCCTTTAAGTGAAAAGATGAGTATAGTAAAATAGGCATGTTGAGATAGACCACATTCACATAACTTTCATTACAATATATTGTTATAATTGTTCATTTTATTAGTTATTGTTACTCTCTTGCTGTGTGTAATTTACAGATTAAACTGTATCATAAGTATGTATGTATAGGAAAAACTTAGTATATATAGGGTTTGGTACTATCCTCGGGTTTCAGGCATGCACTGGCGGGGAGGGGGGGTCTTGGAATGTATCCCCCACAGATAAGGGGGAACTACTGTACTGGGTGCTTGTGTGTCCATTGGCTCCATACCATATGTGAAACATACCTCAACATTTTTAGCTAGATATATAGAAAGGTAAGTAAGAAGGAAGGAAGGAAGGAAGGAAGGAAGGAAGGAAGGAAGGAAGGAAGGAAGAAAGGAAGGAAAAAAGAAAGAAAGGGGAGTGCTTCTAACCACTTTCGGTCTGATGCTGCCTGAAGGTATGTTCAAATAAACTCTTGAAAATTTCAATGTGCTTCAGTTTATCTTTTGCAGCATTCACCCTCATCATGTCCTAAATATTCAGCAACAGAGGCAGAGAAAATGTTCCCATCTGAAGGGGTGAAAATAGAATCTTCGAGAGGTGAAGTGACTGCATATTAAGGAATGCCACAGATAAATGGCAAATCTGGAACTCAACCCCTGGGTTCCTAATTCAGTGCTCCTACCACACCAGGTAGGAAGAAGTAACAAGAGGGATGCAGGAAGTGGCAAAGGCAGTTCTGTTCTCCCCAGTCCTTCTGCACAGGATGACTTTGGTTCCATTTAGAACATGGACAACTCTAGAAGGAATAGCAAGCCTTTCTGGTCCCAAATTAAAGAACAGGAGAAAACTCCAGAAAAAGAATTAAAGAATTAAATGAAATGGAGGCAAGCAACCTACCAGAGACAGAGTTCAAAACAATGGTTATAAGGATGCTCAAGGAACTTAGTGAGAACTTCAACAAAGAGATAGCAAGCATAAAAAAGGACAAAGAAATCATAAAAAAGAGCCAGTCAGAGTGAAAAATACAATAACTGAAATGAAGAATGCACTAGAAGGCATCACCAGCAGACTAGATGAAGTGGAGGATCGAATCAGTGATTTGGAAGAAAAAGTAGCAGAAAACACCCAATCAGAATAGCAAAAAAGAAAATAAAAGAATCCAAAAAAGTGAGGCTAGTTTAAGAGACCTCTGGGACAACATCAAGCATAACAACATTAGCATCATAGGGGTACCAGAAGGACATAAGGAGATGAGACAAAGCAAGGGGTTGAGAACATATTTGAAGAAATAATGACAGAAAACTTTCCTAACCTGGCGAAGGAAATACACATACAAGTCCAGGAAGCGTGGAGAATCCCAAACAAGATGAACCCAAACAGGCCCACACCAAGACACTTCATAATTAAAATGGCAAAGGTTAAAGACAAAGAGAGAATCCTAAAAGAAGCAAGAGAAAGGCAACTAGTAACTTATAAAGGGGCTCCCATAAGACTGTCAGCTGATTTCTCAACAGAAACTTTGCAGGCCAGAGGGACTGGCACAAAATATTCAATGTGATAAAAAGCAAGGACCTACAACCAAGGGTACTCTACCCAGCAAGGCTATCATTTAAAATTGAAGGACAGATAAAGAGCTTCCCAGGCAAGCAAAACCTAAAGGAGCTCATCTCTACCAAACCAGTATTATAAGAAATGTTAGAAGGACTTCTTTAAGATAGAAAAAAAAAGATAGCAATTATAAATAATAAAATGGCAACAGCTACTTATCTATCAACAATTACTTTCAATGTAAATGGATTAAATGCTCCAATCAAAAGACATAGGAGTGCTGAATGGATAAGAAAACAAAACCCTTATATATGCTGCCTACAAGAGAATCACTTCAGATTGAATGACACACAGAGAGATGGAATATAAAGAGATGGAAAAAGATATTTCATGAAAGAAAAAATATCCTGAGTATCCATACTTACACCAGACAAAATAGACTTTAAAACAAAGGCTATAACAAGAGACAAAGAAGGACCCAGTAATCCCAATTCTGGGTATTTATCTGAAGAAACCCAAGCTACTTAGAGGGGACATGTGCATTCATATGTTCATTGCAGCATTGTTTACAATGACCAAGATGTGGAGGTAACCTGGGTGTCTGTCAACATATAAGTGGATAAACAGTAGTTAGTACATATACACTTGTACAAGGAAATATTGCTGGGCCATGAAAGGGAATGGGTTCTTGCCATCTGCAGTGGCATGGATGGACCTGGAGGGTATTGTGCTGAGTGGAGTGTCAGACAGAGAAAGAAAGATGCAACGTGATTTCGCTTATATGTGGAATCTAAAGCACAAAATAAGCAGACAAAACAGAAACAAATGCATAGATACAGAAAACATTTTGATGGTTGCCGGATGGGAGCAGGTTTGGGGGTGTGGGTAAAAAAAAGGGGAAGAGATTAGGAAGTACAAACTGGTTGTTACAAAGTAGTTATAGGATATTGGGTATAATATAAGGAATATAGTAAATAATATCGTAATAACTATGTATCGTGTCAGATCGGTACTAGATTTGTTGGGGTGATAGATGAGAAGGGATAGATAGGATAGTTGGGGGGCAGGGTGAAAAAGATGAGGGGATTAAAAAGATGAGGTGGCTACAAAGTAGCCATGGGGATGTAAAGTAGAGCACAGGGAATATAGTCAATGGTATGGTAATAACTATGTACAGTGCCAGGTGGGTACTAGTCAGCGGGATCACTTCTTAAATTATATAAATGTCTAGCCATTATGCTGTATGCCTGAAATTAATATGAAATAATATTGAATGTCAGCTGTAATTGAACATTTTAAAGAGGAGGAAAGGTGAAGGGGAATAAAGGTCCAAATTTCCAGGTATAAAACAAATAAATTGTGGAGCAGGAATATGTGGCATAGGCCATAGGGGATATAGTCAATATTGAGATTGCGTGGTACAGTGTCAGATGGTTGCTGGATGTATCATGATGATCACTTCTTTCAGTATATAAATGTTGAATAACTATGGTGTACCCCTGACACTAATATCACATTTTGTGTTAGCTATATTTTAATAAAAATCTTACAATATAAAAACAAACAAAGGAAAACAGCCCTAGTTCCCCTTTGCTTAGTGCCTCAGGCCTAGGCACACTTGTGAAGCAGATAATCTTATTTCCCAGTTTTCTTGACCAGCTCTTCTGGAGCCCTCAACCAAGAACTCGGATGTCCTGATGCTTAGATAGGATCTTTACTCCTTACCTGGGTATCTGACACCTGACATCTGAACCATACAGGTCAGTACCTAGAGCGTTCTGATAAAGTCAGCCCACAAGCACTAACTGTGGTATCCCGTCTGTGACCATCCTCCACTGGGCATTAGGACCACTTTATTCTAATCCCTGATTGTTACAAGTAACTCAGTCCTCTCAGGAATAGGACAGGCTTGCTCGGTTGGTTGTGTAACTTTATTGTGTTTCTGGCACATGCTGGCACTTTCTATTACATCTTTGTAATTCTCACAATAAACCAATGAGATTGTTGCCATTCCCACATTTTAGACAAGAAAACTGAGGCTCAAGAAGGCTATGCAAGTCCATCAGCGGTGAGCAGCTAGTGCGTGGTAGAGCTGGGATTCAAACCTACGCCTGCCTAATGCCAGCGCCCACACTATTTGCGCTATATCAGACCAGCAGCATTAATTCTCTCACTCTTGCATTAAGCACCTAAGTGCCTTGCTTTCAGACCTCCAGGTCAGCAGGGATTTGGACCCCAGATTTTAAAGAAATACGATCTTCCAAATCAGCTCTGCTGACCGTGAACAGGGATCCCAAGCAGCATGAGGAATTTTAACAGTCGTGGCGCAGAGTTCTCTGAAGCCTGATATGGATCAAAAACAGGAAAAAGATAAGAGGTGTGTACGTTACAGATTATGGGTGAAAGACTTGGATAAGGAAAAGATTGCATGTAGTAAGAAATGACCTTATGCAAAGTAAGGCAGGGACACTCCACCCATTGGCCAGATCCCCAGATGCTACAGGGCAGTGAAGGCGGGCTTGGAAAGGCGAAAGGAAGGAAGGACGACAAAGACGACAGAAGACAACACCCCTGCCGTGCTGCTGTACCTGGGTGGCGTGAGCGAGAGTGGAAAGAACTAGGGCACGATGGGGGTGCTCCTGGGGCAATAGGAGCAGAGGGAGAAGGGGGCCTTGGAGACAGCTGGCCCCCTTTTGCTTCCGTGGTTTGCATGGAACAGGCTTTGTACAGATCCTGGTTTGCTTGAATTCCAGATATTAGAAACAGAAATAACAAAAACATGTACCTTCCACACATTCAAGTCTACTATGAAAATCAGATTCCTTGGCAAACTAAGGTGGGACTATTGGTGGGGAGGTAGTCCCTGTGATGACAATGTCTGAGCATGGAGCAGCTACAATGGGAGACAAGGGGCTCAGAGAAAGAAGCTGTGTGTTTTCTGTCAAAAGGCCAGCAGGGGCTGTGCGGGGAGGGCTGATGGTGAGCAGGGCAGAGGGCAGAGTGGGGTGACAGAAGTTGGCGAGTCAGAGAAGGCTCCTCATGGGCATATTTTGAGTCTTGGAAGATGAGGTCTGTGTGATGCACAGGCAGGAGAAGGACAGTGTTCCCAGTGGGACCTCTGCTGAGAAATGGCACTGAGGATGGAGCCCACAGCCATGGCTTTGACAGATGTGGAGGGGTATCTTGAATGGCCCTGAAAAGTACCTGCCTCGGGTGGCCACAAGCTTTTGCTACTTGTTTCCTAACCTGCTTTATGGTGATGTCAGGATTTTAGAAAGAGACAGTGTTTGCCAAGGGCCAAGTCCAGTGGCACAAAGGAGATGTTCTATGAATGGTCACCTTCTCTGTGCTCCTTCCAATGGGCTCCTCTCGTACACATTTGGTGGGCATTAGGAGGGAGCGTGCGGCCCTTCTGAGATACAATATAATGTCTCCAGCCCCCTATCCCCACCTCAAGAGTCAGCAGAAGGCCGCTCAGCGTTGCATGGCCCCAGCTGCTCTGCTTCCCACCACAGCTCGCAGCAGAGAGGCCTGGGACCTGAAGATGAGGGGTAGACCAGCAGGAGTTGGGGTCCCAGGTCACTCCTCTGATGGCCTCTGCCACACAGAGTGTGTGTTTCTCTCTCTCTCTCTCTCTCTCTCTCTCTCTCTCTCTCTCTCTCTCTCTCTCTCTCTCTCGT
>NW_017731458.1:0-17437 GCF_001890085.2 Hipposideros armiger | reverse complement strand
GGGGCACACACTCCAGATGGGTCAGATGTGCGTGTGTATACATGTGTGTCCTTCTCGGGAACTCTAAAGCCTGGGGAATGACAGGCAGAAGAGGGGCAAAATTAAAGCCAAAGATAATTGTCGTTGATCGATTTACTTAATGGCCTGAAAATGCCCAATTAGATCAGTGCGTGTGGTTGGCTGCTAAGCCAGAGGGCTGAGTGATGCTGCACTTTTATCAAGGTCCTTGTGGACGGCCAAAGTTGGCTGCCATAAACCCCTTCCTAACTCACCCGCTGGAATCCTGGTACTGGAAGAGGAGAGGGGAGGGCATAGCCCCCCACCACACCCTGTGGCTATTAGCCAGTAGTTACCTCACAGTTTTATCTCTGGGCTCAGCAAGTGAGACCACTCACTATCGTGAATCACCAGGAGCTGTATTCCTGCCTCCTCCTCTTCCTTTCTGCGGGTGAGCTGAAGGTGAGGTGAACGTAGTGCTATCTCTGAGGATGAGCCCCCGTCCAGAAGAGTTTGGGGAGGGAGGCGCCATCTAGTGGCAGCCGCGTGCAGTTCTTAGGGACCAGACTTGAGAACCAGACCCACCATGGCTGGCTTTCCATGCGCTGCCGGCTGTCAGCTGTATGGCAGCTCCGTCAGCCTCTCTGAGCACAGGCAGCGCTATGATAAGATGTAACCATTTCGGGTCTACTCCAGTGCATCGTGCTGGACAGAGGCATCATCGTCCTCCGCCTGGGTTATTAAAAGATGAGAACGTTATTGTTCACGGCAGTATTCCCATTGCCTCCAACAGCGCCTGGTATATAGGAGGTGCTCAGTAACTATACTGAGGGTGCCCCAAAAAATAAATAAATAAATAAATAAATAAATGTATGCACATTGTAAGAAAGGAAAAAAACTATTAAAATTGTAATACTCAGTATGTACCTATAACAAAAGGTGAATGCAAGTCACGTTTGACTTCTGCAGTTACAAGAGGTGCTCAAAGTGGTTGCTGTCAGCGTCCAGACACTTCTGATTACAGCAAACTACTGCTTCAGCAACGTTGACCAAAGTGTTAACATCTCTTAAAATGTGTATACATTTTTTGGCACCGCTGGTAATATCGAATAAATAAGTGACAGCTAGGTGACTGCCTGTGGCCTCGGATTTGCAAAAGCCTACAGGAATGAAGGACTTTCTAAGCCAGGGTTGCCTAGTAAGCATCCTCCCTCATGAAGCAGCCTGAACGCGCAACTTCAGGGGTCGTATTTGTGTAGGATACAGTGGGAGCTGAAACGGAGGAGCTCAGCCAGACCTCTGTGAAATAAAGAACTCTCCATCTTTGCACATGAGTGTGTTCTTGGTTCATTTACACGATTGTGTAAAATAAAAAAAAAACCTGCTTGGGGTGGCCACAGCCCTTGCTACCTCTGTTTCCTAACCTGCAAAATGAGAGGAGTGATTCCTGCTTTATTCTGGTCTGTGTAAAGTATATGTGCACTTGTAGGGAAGGCGTAATTGAAGGAATTTCCTCTTCAGCCACTAGGAAACTGTACTGTTAAAGGTATTCTGAGAACCTATGCATGATAAAAACTCTCAGAAAAACTGAAATAGAGGGGTATTTCCTCCACTTAGTAAGGAACATATATTAAAAAAATCTATAGTTAGCATTATACTTAATGGTAGAAGACTGAATGCTTTCCTCCTGAGATTTTTAAGTTACATATTGGACAAAGAGCTAGTATTGGAATATACAAAGGACTCTCAAAACTCAATAATAATAATAATAATAATCCAAGTAAAAAATGGACAAAAGGCACAGACATTTCACTGAAGAAGATATACAGATTGGAAATAAGCACATGAAAAGATGTTCAACATCATTAGCTATTAAGGAAAATGTAAATTAAAACACAGTGAGGTATCACTATATACCCATCAGCATGAATAGAATTTAAAAAAGTGAGATTACCAAATGCTGGTGAGGATGGGGGAGGCGGAGTCACTCAGGTAATGTTGGTAGGAATGTAAAATGGTATAGCCATGCTGAAAAGTTGGCAGTTTCTTAAAAAACGAAACATGCGCCTACCATATGACGCAGCAACTGTGCTCCTGGCCATTTATTCCGGAGAAATGCAGACTTATGTTGACACAGAAACCTGCACACAAATGTTTATAGCAGCTTTATCCATAATGTCAGACTCTGGAAGTGATGCCTATGTCCTTGAATGGGTGAATGATTAAACAAACTGTGGTCCCTCCAGATCATGGAATACTACTTGGCAATGAAAACGAAAACACACAATTGATACACAGACAACCTGGATGAATTGTCAAGAGAATTTTGTTGAGCGAAAAAAAAAAAAGCCAGTCCCAAAAGGTTGCATATATGATTCCATTTATATAACATTCTTAAAATGATAGTTATAGAAATGGAGGAAAGATGAGTGATTTCCAAGGGTTTTAGAGGGTGTTGGAGACTGAGGGGAAGTGGATATAAAAGGAGAACATTAGAGATCCTTTGTGGGGGTTGAAATGCTGTTTCTTGGCTGTATCAATGTCAATATTCTGGTTTGATATTGTACTACAGTATCGCAAGATGTCACCATTGGGGGAAATTGGAAAAAGGATACACAGGCTCTTTCTGTGTTATTTCTTACAATGGCATGTGAACCTAAAATATCTTGAAATAAAAAGTGTGATTAGAAAAAATCAAGAAGAATGGAAACTATAGATGTGATAACATTTCATAGAACACACACACACACACACACACACACACACACTTATTTCAGCCCTGGGACAAAAGAATCCAGATGTAGGGATGGGTGGTAGAACAGGGGCTACTACCAGCCTTTCTGAAAGTGCCCAGGTGGGCAGGAGCCTAATCCAAGACAGGAGACACTCTGGTGCTGGACTTGGGATTCTGGCTGAATGACAGCAGGAGGCTTGAGCATTCTCTAACCCACCACAAACTCTTACTCGTATGCAGGAAGCATTGTCAGAAGCCCATATGCGTGGAGCAGCAGAGATGCACCAGACGGTTCTAAGTACTTTATGTACATGGTCTTGTTTAATCTTCATAAACCCTATGTGGTAGGTTTTATCCTTACCTCCGATTTACAGGGAAGGAAACTGAGGTGTGGAGAGGCCAAGTGTCTGGCCTATAGTCATACAGAAGAGGTGGCACTGGCTTTAAAACTCCCGGTTTGGGGCCTAATCCTTTAGCCCACACATGAGAGCCCCTCTGGCCGGCTCTTGCCTTCCTTCCGACCACACCTTAAAAAAGCAAGGGCAGTTCCCCGCCCCCCGAAGCCCATTACTGGTTCAAGCTGTGATACTCGTGGGAGGAGGACCTTCTCCCCATCTCAGGGAAGCTGCCACATTGGTGAGAGAGGAACACGCGTTTCTGTAGTGTGCCTGTGTGCGTCTGCACCACAGATTCTCCAATGTGTATCAATAGCAATGCTAGGGGCTGATTGGAAATGCTAGTCAAGTCACCAGAACCTGACAGACTGAAAGCCAGGGGCTGGGACACACCTGGCAGACCCAGCCTGATAAAGTTGAAAGGGAACAGAGGTTGGCATTGAGTCTAGGAGTCAAATTCCAATTTGCCACTTCCTGGCTATATGACCTTGGCAGGGTTTTCCCCTCTTTGTGCCTTGACTACATAGTCTGAAAAAGGGAAGGATATCTCTGTCTGGCTCTCAAGGGTGCTGTGAGGATACGGCAACAAATGACAAAAGGCTTAGACCTTAAGCTTTATTCAAATGGATGTAACCATTGCTATTGTTATTCAGGGTAGAGGAAGCCAGGGTTCAGATGGTGAAGAAGAGTTTGCTGGCCTTTCTCCTGCTCTGTCACCATCAGCAAGGGGGCTGCCTTTAGCTCCCTGCTCCAATGCCATCGAATCAGTGAGGCTTCCCTGTCCATGGTACTGAAAATAGCATCACCCAGCGGGCACCTCTCCCCATCTCCCTTCCTCCCTCATGGAAGTTACCATCACTTGACGTATGGGTTCTTTGCGATCATTACATAAAATAATGTATAATTCACCTAAAAATATTAGGAGTTCAGCACACAGTATGCCCCGGGGTAAAGGGAATCCTTACTCCGTGTAATCATAAAAATGCTCAGTCGGTGCAGTCTCCTGGATGAGTATTTTGACCCCAGCTTTACAGAGCAGAAGCTGGATCAATTACACCTTAGCTTCCTGGCTGCAGGCCTGCCAACATTTTCCCCGTCTCAGCTATTTAATATTGCTCTTTTATTAGTTTTTAGGATTCAAGTTTCCCAGAAGTTTAAGGAGGCCATGGATTGCTTTGGATTGCTTTGGCCACCTTCCCAGTCTTTTAATTAGGAGTGATATGCTTAATTTCAGAACATGTGATACAACAGGAACATGGGACCATCCAGAACTGAGGTCAGGACTCATCTTAATACCTACGACCTATAAACATTACTATTATTACTAACAAAAGTAATATCTATGGTTTGTGGAGTTCCCGATACCTGCAGGCATTGTACAAGACGATCTGTGTGCATAATTTCATTTGTTCCTTAAAACAACCCAGAAAGGCAAACATGAAGCCTCTTTTTGTGAATGAGAATACTGAAGCTTTAGTAAGTGAAAGAGTTGGAATTAGATCTCAGGTTCACTGAAATCCATAGACGCTGTTCTTTCTACTGTATTTCACAGTCTCTTTGAGACTCAGTTTTCACAGCTATAAAATGGACCTGATAATATCTGTCTTACAGAGTTGTTGGAAGGATGGGATGAGGCACTGTCTGGGAGGGACAGGGTACTTAGCAGGAGATTGATCCATGCAGTCTCTTTCTCATCTCCATGTGTCCAAAGGTTCATCAGGAGCAGGGGAGAACCCCCAATTTGCAGCTGATGTGTCCGAAGTATGGGAGTTCTGGACTTGTGGTTGGCATCTGAAGGACGAGTTATCTTGTGGGACTGAGCCCTGAACTTGTGGGATCTGACACCAACTCCAGGTTGATAGTGTCAGAATTGAATTGTAGGATGCAAGTGGGTGTCAGAAAATTGGTTGCTGTAGGGAAAAAACCCACAAGTTCAGTGTCAGAAGTACTGTTGAGTGTAGAGAGGAAATCGTAGTTTCCTTTTACGGGATATCCCCTCTGGTAACATGTGTGGTCCTCAGCATGCTGTGTAACAAGGTCCTGAATGGGCCTCTCAGTATGGCCCCATGTTTCCCCAGCAAGCACTACTGATAACATACTCTGACATGTCAGGTCTTAGACCATCTCCTTATGAACCATGATCATGGATAATCCTTGCTGGTCTACAAGAGAAACTGGACAGAACACCCCCTCCAGAGCTGCTTGGCTTGGAAAATGGGAGGCACAGACTGGCTAGGATGTGGGTCACTACGTCTTCCTCCTGGCTGGGAAGCAAAGTTCCTACTGCCTTTCTCCTCAAGCCTGACACCATTATGACAATGGGGTTGTTACTTCTGAGCAGTGACCATGAAGCTGCTGAGACTGGCTGACCCTATGCCAGCTCCTCAAATCTCAGGAGAACTCAAGCACTCAGACAAAACAAGAGAAGGGATGAAATTCATCAGGGTGCAGGATAGAGTATTTGGGGTCCCAAGCCGGCCTCTTCTTCCCAGCTCTGTCCTGTGAATGAGTAATCACCCCAATTACAAAGCAACCTAAAGGAGGCAAACCACTTAATTAAATGAGGTTCTTGAGGAGTGGATGGAGGAGGGAGAAATCTGCAAAGATTCTGGCAGACGGTTCTGGGCCAGCTCCCTGGAAAGCTCCTATTAAACAAACAACATGGTTTTTAGAGCTCCTAAGCTGGTGGCCTCAGATACCTTCGGCAGTTTCTAGAAAATGTCTGCTGCACAATCGTCATCTCCAGGATGTTTACAGAGAGGCGGATGCTGAATTAAACTTAGTTGGAACCCAACAGCAATCTAATAAAGGGCATGATCAGAATGTGGGGAGGTGGACTCGAACTAATCAGAGCCCCGGGAAAGCTGTCTTCTTCTAACAACTCCTCAGGGATCTCATTAGCTAATGCCACTGGAGAGACCTGCCCTATGCCTCCTACAGTAAGCCAGTCCAGGGAAGCAAGTGTGACAACTACCATGGCAGCGAGGCCCCGAGCGGAAGACTGCACAGCCCAAACCAGCTCCCACTAGTCCTGCTCATAAACGCTGCTCAAAGCCTGGGCTTCCATCAGGGCTCAGGCCACCGCGCTCTTCTTTGGAATGGTGGGATGAGCCCAGGGCATGGTGAGAGGCAAGACAACAGGGTCTGTTTGTAAAACAAAGAGAGACAGCGCACACTTGCCCAAAGTCCAGGTGATCTTAAGCAGAGCAAAGGACAGAAACGCTTTATGGGGCAAGTTCCTGCAGTCCTTCGTGAGGTGCTGAGTGTGGTTTAAAGGAGCTCATCAGACACAGATTCTCTTTTTTTTTTTTTGCTACTCTGTATAAGGCAATTAGTTGTGCTCTGGACTGCTAGAGCAGACATGGCATGATGGCAGAGGTCTTAGTGTAGATGCCACACAGAGCCTGGCTGGCCACTTGGCTGGCACATTTGCATCACATCTTGTGCCTTCTATGGCTCCCCGGGCATTTTGTTACAATACAGTTGTTCTGCTGACACTCAAGACCTCCCAATCCCAGCCCCTCTCTTCAGGCTCCTTCTTAATGTGTATTCTTGGACAGCACCCTCCTGCTGCAGCCATGGGGTTTTTTCAAGCCAACAAACCTATCTGTGATGCACAAATCTTGACCCACCTGAAGCTGTGCCTCTCTGGCTTCTTAACCTTGATCTCAGCCTGCATCCCAACACTTCACCAGGCGTCCCTGTGCTACTGGGTCTACTCAAGGTTTTCCAGCTGGACCCTCTGCTAGCTGCACTCTGGCTCTGTTTGAGTTAACTCCATGAGTGGATACAAGTCAAACTCCCACCCATTCCCTTTGCCTGTGCTCTTCTCTGACGCAACCAAACCTTTCTTTCCTTTAAGCTCTCACTGGACTAGTGCTAACCCTCATGCAGCACTAGCCTCCAAGAGCAAGCACCCCGTGCTAACTTGAACTCATGTCTAGCAAGCTGCTGCCCTGATTGTAGGAACCTGAAGCTCAGAAAATAGTTCCTATACGTCTGAGCACTAGGTTCTTCAGAGGGCAGGCTCTGTGTGGTGCTCCCTTAGCTCAGTGGAAAGAACACCTGACCAGGAGTTAAATGACCTGGACCTAAGCCTGGCTGCCTCCCTCAGGAGTATCCCCCCGCTCTACTCCAAGAATATGTCAGATACAATAAGAACCCTCTAAGTGACTCGACCAAGATCAAATACCGATAAGTAGGTCATAAAAATACCATAGCTGGGAAGCTAAAAAAAAACAACAACAAACCTTCCAGATGTTTCCAAAGGGTTAATATTTGTCCTGGGCTCGTAGTGAAATATAAATGGTGAAGACCTGCCCATTGTAACCGCTTTGCTAACTGCTCTTAGGTGAAGTCATGGAACACACATGCCTGTGAATGAACACGCATGTACAGGTGGGGGACACTAGTACGCACCAGAGCAGAGACATCGGTCATTTATGTTCACTGTCTCATTTAATCTTCACAATAATCATGAAAGGCATGTACATTTCCTCCATTTTGCAAATGGGCAAATGAAGGCTTTGAGGCTTTCAGCAAGTTCCCCAGGCTCACACAGCCGGTAATGGAGATCCCAGATTCAAACCCGGCTCTGTCTGATTCCAAAACGCTTGCTCTTTTGCCTCCACAATGCTGCCTCCCCAAAACACATGTGTTTCTCAGAGTAAATATTAGTTGCTCAGTATGAGCTTTGTAAATAACTTCCAGTGGATCCTAAGATATTGACCCAGAGGAAAGAAGTATGCTTTGCTCATTGCATGTAACTGAGGCTCATGACATAGTTTTTTTCTTTCTATCCTTCCTTCAGTCTTTGTAGGTCGTGTGTGCATGCGGAAGTGTGTTTGAAGAGTGTTCTTTTTTAGATCTTAAGTGCAAGGTGGCATTGATTAAATGTAGTTATGAGACAATTTATATTTCACTTTGAAAGTCTTCTCTGGGCCGGGAGATTCTGGGCAGAGCTGAGTTGAGCTGTACCATGCGGGAAGGGATGGAATGTATAATTTAACACTGCAGTGGGAGCATGGGGACACAGGCTGTAATTTCAAAAAGAGGGAACAGCTTGCCAGTGGACAGCATGTTGGAGCTTTTATCGGCAGCTGTGATTGTTTTCAATGGATCCGTGGCCCTTCCCTGCACACTTCACTTCCCTCTGTCACTATTAATCTCTCTTGTCTCTGGGATGCTCTCAACTGAATTTCAATGGGCTCAAGACAGCCCTCATAGCAGTCCCTGGGGCCCCACCTACCACCAGTAGCCCTAAACCTCTCCACAAGGGATGATGGAGTGAGCAACCTGTTCTCACCTCCACCTCGCAGCCTCTTTTCATACTGGGGTATTTTCTCAGCACCTCTTTTGAAATGTGTCCTATCAGGATTTATCTCATGCCACTGTCCCCCTCATCTTGTGTGCGGGCCACACCAGCCTCCATGCAGTTCTCCTCATGGATTCTTCCTCAGACCTCAGGACCTTTGCAAATGCTGTTCATTCTATCTGGACAGCTCTTCTCTGACACTTCATCTGGGAAACCACCTTTTGTCTTTGGAGTTCATCTCAGTTGGGATTCACCAGGAAAAGGTTCCTGATCACCCGAAGTCAAGGCCTCCTACTCTATGCTTTCTCTCAGCAGCGTGGATTTTTCTTCATTGCACGCATCAAGATTGATACTTATAGGCCGGCCAAGTGGCTTGATGGTTGGGAGCTGGCTTGGGACGCCAGAGGGCCCCGGTTCAGATCCCGCATGTGAGGGCCAGTGACACTGCCCTCCGCAGCTGGGATGTTGAACGACAGCTCGACAGGGAGCTGGGCTGCTGTGAGTTGCCGGCGTCAGCGTGGGCTGCAGCCCCTGTGGCAGTGGGTTGCCATGGGCTGCCGTGTGTAGCCAGCAGCCAGCGTGAGTGGCCAGCAGCCGCAGGGAGCGGCCGTTCAGAGGCCGGCGACTGGTCTGCCTCGCCTGGGAGGAGAGCGGTGATGGTGCCAGCTTGGGCCGGTGGGGCGGCGTCCTCCACGGCTGGACTGAGGACCAAGATGACGGCGACTTGTCTGTTCCCCTTCCTCAATTCTCCAGCGCTGTTCTCCTCCCCCAATTCCCCAACAAAAAATCTTAAAAAAAAAAAAGATTGATACTTATATATTCACTGCGTGATTATTTGGCTCCTAAAGATGTGCCCCACCTGGCAGATGGGTCGCTTCCAAAATAGGGTATACAAGGTGATCCAGTGAGTGCTGAGAAGATAAAATTAGAACTTCTGCTAATCTTTATTTATAAACAGAGCCTTACTCATATTTCATATACATATTGACACTTGCACCATGAGTCAGCCCTGTTTCAGGTAGGCATGTTGTGATGGTTTTTTTCTGTGTGTCCAGCTAAAAGAATGTTTACAATACATTATTGAGTTTTAACTAAACCAACCTTTACAAAAAGGACAAGCAGCTTCAAAAGATTCCTGGGAGGAAACCATGGGTTGAAAACGATGCCAATGATGTGAGTGCAATGGTCCTCCCAGTGCAAGCTCATGGTCAGCCTGATTTCTAGGCTAAAAAACAACTCTGATCTAATCAGGTCTGAAAATAAAAGTCAGCCCAAAAGGTTGTAATTGCCAAGATGACTATTTGAAATATGTCAGTGCACCCAGTATCACTTATAACGTTTTGCTAATAAAAATGTTAAATTAATCATGTTTATTTCATCTACTCCTCATTATTTTAATGTTTCTATTTTGTGCATGTTTTATTATTTTCACAAGGAACAGTGGTGGTCTTAGTTTGGGATGTGATTATAAAAATGCCATAGACTGGATGGCTTAAACAATAAACACTTATTGCTCATAGTTCTGGGGTCTGAGAAGTTCAAGATTAAGGTGCCGGCAGATTCTGTTTCTGGTGAGGGCCTGCTTCCTAGTTCCCAGAGGACTGCCTTTAGGCTATGTCCTCATATGGCCAAGAGAGAGACCATCTGTCTCCTGTCTCCTTATAAGAGCGCTAATCCCCTCATGAGGGCTCTACCCTCATGACCTAGTCACCTCTCAAGGGTCCCACCTCCTAATACCATCACATTGGGGATTGGGGCTTCAACATATGAATTTTGGAAGGACACAAACATTCAGTCTATAGCAGTGGCCACTGTACATACTTTATATTACATATTATATCATAAATTATATACATATATGTATGGGGAGGTGTTCTCAAAATTATGTGCTGATGGAGTGTCTGATTCAAAATCTGTAGGTAATGGCATTATGCTGGAAAACCACAGAGAGCAAAGACCATAACTCTTATTGCTTGGCACAAAGTCAGTGCCCAGCTGGACATCTGTGGCCTGCCCATGTGAATAAATGAGTGACAGTCTGTCATTGTCCAAGTGCTCAGGGGTCAGGGTTTAGGTTCTTCAAAGCTGGCATTTCTACCTGAGGTTATAGAAGCTACTGATACCAGATGGTGAACAAATGGTGTCCTTAAAAGAGAACCAAGGTTCAAATGCAAGGCCGTCAAACCCCAACCCCTCTTGATTCAGGCACTGCACTTAGAAGACCAGCCTTTCATGCCTGACTATGCTGTCGGGATCTCTCCTCACCTTCTACTCCGAAACAGTTTATCCAAGTATACTTTCAGACAAGGTCAGTGGTCACTCCCCAGGAGGAATTCTAGTGAATCAATTCTTCTCCATCTAATTACACAAAGAATGGAGGAAGCAGAATTAACTATTCAAGATCTCGAAGGGAAGTGGGAGTGGAAGGCATCTTCCTGTGACTTTGGATTCGCACAGAGCTTGCTATGAATCCAGGCTCTTCCCAAGTGACATGGTGTGAGTTATTTAACATTTCTGAACTTAAGTTTCCTCGCATGGACCACAGAGATAATGTGTAACTTGCTGGGTTGTTACAGCAATCAAAGGAAAAAACTTGTATGATGTTCTCAGGACAGCGACTGGCTCAACAAATGTAATCTCCTCTCTTCCTTTTTTCATGTCATCAGGGTCTGCCCGCCTCTAAAGATACCACATCCTGCAGGACATGCTGATGTCAACTGCTCACACACTGGTGGCTGCTGGATCCTCCCATGACCCACAGTGGGTCCACCCACCCACTGGTGCCCAGCCCAGTGGGTCTGTCCAGCAACACCATCTCTGCTGGCTTCCTCAGTCCCAGGAGCACTGAACTTCCATTACGACAAATCCTTCCAGCTCAGGGTGCACTCCTGCATGAGGCCTTCCTCAGCAATGATCTCACCTCTTCCTTTAGAATCAGGCCCCTCCCACCTCCTCTAGCCCCATCAACCCACCTCTCTCCATTCCAGACATATTGAACCATGGGTAGTTTTCATAACACACAGTGCACTTTCATACATGATGGGCCTTGGTATTTGCTCTTCCTTCTGTTTGAAACACCCATTCTACTCCATCTTTGACCAGAACCCAATGATCTTCATTCACTTAATTGACTTCTACGCCTCTTTCTAGAGACTGTTGAGGCCTCACCATCTCAGCAAAACCTTCTCCGAGTCACCAGGCTGGGTTAGGGGCCTTTCTCTGTGCATTCCAGTAACTGTTTATTTCTGGACTCTCCTCAGCCACAGCGAGTGCCCAACCTTCTTTCCCATGTCACCAGCACCCAACATGGCGATAGACGTCGAATGATGTTTCATAAACGGCAGAACTGTCTTGTTATTTGCTCGTTTTTCCCCCATATAATCAAATCTTATTTTTCTCAGTTTGACTATAAGCTTCTGGAGGACATGTGTGTCTGCACTAATGGGACGAACACACAGCTTTGTACACAGTAGGCACTCAATACTTCCTGTTTATTGGTTGATGGATGGAGTGATAGAGGATTGAATTCCCAACAACCAATAAAATGGCTGGCAAAAAAGTAAAAGCAAGAGACAAAATTAAGAACTGGGTAAATTGGGGAGATTCTGAGTTTGTGGGTGACAGAGGGTATTATTAGGCCAGGGGTTATAGCGTAGCAACCAAAACTCAGATATCCTAGACCTGGGGTTCTGCACCATAGGCAAACTGCTATGAGCACCAAGAGGCCCAAAGGCCGTGAAGGGTGACTCATTCCCACAGTCCTCTGCCTTTTCCTGCTTTCCAGGCCACCTTGGCCACCCCGTTTCTAGAACCACTGGAGGAATCATCTGAAAAGCTGAAGGTAACTGGACAGCATCTTCTGGGTCGTGAGGGCCAGTTAGAACATTACTTGTCTGTTGCAACCTATCTGCTCCACTCCACCTCATCCTCCCTTAGCTGCCTTCCCCCCACCACCCAGGGATTGGGGCATCTGTTCAGTAGGTCCATGAAGAAGGAGCAGAGAGTCCCAGTCTCCATGCTGGCCTGGAATGAGGAGTTCTCCCAGCATGGTTCAAGGGGGCTACACAAGGTCTCTGGCCCCAGAATAGTTCCCCTGCTCATCTGCTGTGGGTGATGTTGCCAGATAAAATACAGCGTGCCTAATTAAGCTTGAATTTCATATAAACAATGAATACATTTTATAAAAGCATAAGTATATCCCGTGAATAGTTGAAGCACGCTTATACTATAGTTTGTCTGAGATTCAGATTTACCTGAGTATCCTGTTTTTTAGTTGCTAAATCTGGCACCTCTGGTTGTGGCTTAAGCAGGTTGTTAGAGGACATAGGCGAGAGGTGCAATCAGCATAAAATGGGTGAGACAGCCTGTCTGCGGGGCACGCATGAGATAACCCTTCCTGCATGTCAGCCAAAACCGCCATACTGAACACAAAGCAATGTGCTTGTATGTACCATGGCTTCGTGGCAATTACACCATGCCCTGACCAAAGGGATGGTCAGCAAAGGTGTGGTTGGTGTGGGCTCTAGAGAGGCCCTGTTAGGCGCTTCCAGCAGTATGGGAGGGGAAGTGGGGAGAGGGCGAGCTAGCTCTGTGGCTACTGTTAAGCAAGAAAAAATATCCTCATAGTGGAAATGGATAAAACACAAGGCTCTATCAACCTCATCTAAATGTTTCTTCTTTCTGCCCTTCCTTTCTTCCTTCCTTTCACTAACCTGCTTTCCTTATTCATTTACTCATTCAATAGATAATGGTGCTAAACTTGGCCATGATGCTGAGTAGTTTAGGATGTAAGTTGTGGAACCAGGCTGCTTGGGCTTTAACTCTGGTTCTATCATTTATTCCTGTGTCACTTTCTGAAAATCTATATTAGTCCTCCAGGGCTACCATAATGCCTTACCACAAACTTAGTGGCTTAAAAACAACACCGATTTATTCTCTTCTAGTTCTGTAGGTTAGAAGCGCGTGTGGGTCTCACCGGGCTAAAATCCAGGTGTCAGAAAGGCTGCATTCCTTTCTGGAGGCTCTAGGGGAGAATCCGTTTCCTCTTTGCTTGTTCCAGCTCTTAGAGGCTGCCTACAGCCCTTGGGTCCCATCCTCCATTTGCAAAGTCAGCAGCCGGGGCAAAGTCATCTCTCTGGACCTCTAACCTGGAACAGTTCTCCAGTTGTAAGGACTTGTGATTCCATTGGACCCACCTGCATAATCCAGGATAATCTCCCTATCTCAAGATTGATCCTCAACCTTAATCAGATCTGCTATATTTCTTTCTATGAAAGATGACATAGTCACAGATTCCAGGGATTGGGCATTGGACATCTTAGGGAAGCCATTATTTGGCCAACCACAGTCCCTGTTTCTTTATCCATTAAATGAGGATAATAACAGCACCTACCTCGTAGGATATTTGTAAGGATTAGAAGAGTTTATACAGTAATACCTTGATTTGCAAGCATAATTCGTTCTGGAAACAAACTACTTGTATTGCAAGACATCGCTCGTTTACCATGTTAAAATGTATTAGAAATGTTTGCTCGTCTTGCAGAACACTCACACACCAAGTTACTCATAATCCAAGGTTTCACTGTACACGTAAAGGGTTTGAATCACAGCCTAGCGCACAGCTAAGTGTCTGTTATAATCGCCTCTGCTAAGCCAGGACTGTGCTCAGTGCGGAAGTGGATGCAAAGATAAATTCCTCACACCTTTCAGGCCACTGTCTGTCTAGTAGAAGGCTTCTCGGTGACACAGAGCTTCCCTTCCTTGAATCTATGCTCACCAGGCCAGCCCATCACTTTTGCATTTGGTTGGTGGACGTCCATCCCCGAGGGGGTCATTCTGGGTAATTTATCAAATTTCACATCATCTAACTGGAAAACCATGGTCCTTGTCCCAAAGTTCAGCCACCCCAAAAATCTCCCCAGGCACCTCATGCCACTTCACTGGAATAAAGCAATGTCTCTCTGCAACATGTAAAGATGCTCCTTGAAGGGGGTAACACATGACCACAGCAGTACCAACTTGTGCTCACTTTCACAGAAACAAAGTCCAA
Source organism: Hipposideros armiger (assembly GCF_001890085.2). NCBI lineage: Eukaryota > Metazoa > Chordata > Mammalia > Chiroptera > Hipposideridae > Hipposideros > Hipposideros armiger. Next base: position 2,948 of record NW_017731458.1, on the reverse strand, counting down.
GTCAGCAGACCCCAAAATTATAAACTCACGAGTGTGCTTATATGTATAAGAGCTAAGTGTGTGCATAGCTAGACAGACAGACAGCCATGGCAGGGATCTCTCACTTCTTCCACCTTCAGTATCATCATCACTGTTCATCACAACCATTTTTATAACCTATGTAGTATCTCCCTGGTCTCTCTGTCTACATCGCTGACCAGCCTTTGTCAAACTCCCGCACACAAGTCAGAGAAGAACATGTACTGATATGGGCACTTATGCCTTTAAAGATGTTTAGCTGGGACAGTGGGGGAGCATAAATTGGTAATGTTTCAATTTATGTTTTTGTCCTTGCTGCTGTAAATAATTCACCCCCCCCCATTTTTTCTGATTGTTTTTTCAAGCACCCACAAGACAAAAAAACAAACTAAACTGAACAAAAAAACACAGAAACATAAGGAAGCTTAAAGAGAAGATGGAGGTGGGCTGCCTGAGATGGGGAGAGGCTCAGAGGGTAGGGCAAGGTGGCAGTGGGCGGTCCTAAAGGCACGTCCCCCAATGACAGTAAGGGGATGGGAGCTTGGTGAGTTCCATGAGAACTGGAACCCATGCGATGCTATGCTGTGTATGGGGCAGAAGGGCACCCCACCCTGGCACAGAGCACAAAACCCAAACTTGCCTAAAGCACAGAGGGCAGCCTTGGGCAGTGAGTCAATATCCACCACTAGTACGGACTGCAGCCCAAAGGGCTTCCCACAAATGCTCTGCACGGCGTAGGCGACCTCCCAGGGAGTCTGAATGACCCTGCCATTTGCAGCCATGCTGGTTGGGGCGTGCTGAGATGTCATCTAACACAGAGACATTTTTCAAGCCTGAATCAGTTACATTACCTGGGAATGCTGAATCTTCAACACCAAGAACCTTTAAGGGATCAAAGAAGGAAAAGTGGGAATTTCAAACAACTACAAAATACGGCTATTCTTCTCAACAGTGAGGGAGGCTTCCTGGAACATGTGAACTTGCCGCAAGCAGCACCATTCTGAGCTCCACGCCCTGCCGCCTCCTTCCGTCAGGCAATGAATGATGGCAGCTATTTTTGGACTAGTGTCCCAGCCACGTGATGTGCTCCCTTCTAACCCACCAATCCATCTTTCTGAAACGCAAACTTAAGCACACCTCTCGCCCTCTTAAAACCCTCTCCATGTGTCCATCCATCACATACAGTGGGGTTGCTCATACCGGGTAGATAGGTTCCAGGGGTGTGTGTCAGGAAACCCCTCCCCAGGTAAACAAGGAGCATCTTCCTAGGGTCCCATCATTTTTGTTTTTATATTGGATTATATTACAGAGTAGAACACAAATTTCAGTATGTTTTAAAGATAATATATGAGCCCTCATTCAAAATGTCAATCTTGGAAAAAGCTTCTTTGGGCTTTGCCCCTAGAATCCTCAGATTTCTTGTTCCTTCATCTCTGCTTTTAAGACATGGAAAGGTTTAAGAACCTATGGGACAAAACTCCAGATTCCGCGAGGGTGCCTTGCCTCTTGTCTCAATCCACAGCTCCTCCGTCAATTACTGCACGGACATGCCCTGCTCTTTAGAGCATAAACTCTCCCGTTTCCTGTTCCAAATGCATGTCACACTGGCTCACACCCCAAGCCTTCCTTGACCTCCTTTCTTAGTCTCACACGGCACGCTGTGCTAACCATCCCTCCTCTCCACCAACACATACACACACCCGGTATAGCATCTGTGGGTGAAATCAGAAAAATGACAGCTCCAACAATAAAGACTAGCACTCACTGTGTACTGTGTGCCAGGGTCAGTTCTGAGGCACTTCATCTATATTAACTCTGCACTGGCCCCATGACTGATTCGCTGGACGGTGAGCTATCCAACGCTAGACACTGAAGTAATGAGAGCAGTTCTCTATGACTGAGAGCCAGAATGGGATGGAGTTTGGGGGAGATTAGGATGAAGGATGGAGAAAGAGGTGATTTTGATGTACTACATGGGCAACATTTGTTAAGGCCTCGTGTCATGGAAACAAAAGGATCCTGGTTTTTCAGAAGATGACAGCGTCCAGCTGGGAGCATCCAAAGCTCTTGGGAAGGCTGACATTAACAAGTGCATCTCTATGAATCAAACCATACTGCTGGGAAGTGTCGGTGGGGGCGGATTCTGAGCTCCATCTTAATGCCTCCAAAGACCTGGTCCAGGTCCTGAGCCGTGGGACACACCACTTCATGCTTCTTTTAGGCATGATAAATGGAACCACCTATCTTTTTTATTTTACCCCTTAAAGCTAATGAAAGAGAAGTCAGGCTTGGGACCTTGAACCTTATTTATTGACTAATTCCAATCTCTTTCTGTGATCCTTACTTGTGTTCCTCCCCACTTTAAATCAATTGAAATTGCACTCTTGTTGCAAATTGGAACCACTTTAGTTCACTTTTTTTTATTCCCTCTATTCATTTGGGGTTTGAACAGTCAAGAAAAAAAATTTCCCAGAATAAAAAGAAGGATCTGGGACTTGTTGCTGCCCAAATGAAAAATAAACTTCCTGGTTCTTAACCCTTGGCAGTAATTTTTCAAATACCTTTTCCCCAAAGGCCAGTTTTGCACACTCCATTAATGCCGGCTGCCACTGGGACAATTATGGACAGGCGGCTTTTCCCATCTGAGCAACTTCTTGAATTAAAAAGTAACTGTGTAGGGCCAGCAGTGAGTCACCGGTTACGGCGTAAGTTGCAGTGGGGCTGGCTGACAGCTGGCGTGAGCTTTCGTGAGCTGCTGTGAGCCACCATCCAATGGCCAGCGAGCAACTGCCTCACCTGGTAAGAGCACAATGATAATATCAACTTGGGCCAGTGAAGCAATGTCCTCCACAACTAGACTAAAGAACAAAAAGGACAGCAACTTGTCTGTTCCCTTTCCCCGATTCCCCAATAAAATCTTTTAAGAAAGT
>NW_017732429.1:611609-612466 GCF_001890085.2 Hipposideros armiger | reverse complement strand
GAAGGCACACAATAGTAAGTTAGGAATTTCAGTACCTGGACTAGAAGTAATATATTTGGATTACAAATTATCCTGTTAATCTTCAGTTTCTTCCCTTTAACAAAAACATTACATGCAGACTATGGTAGTGATCGTTCGTATTCATCTATTTTTATTCTGAATATAAATGATATTTTAAAAAATAATCTTTGTTTTTTTAAAACAGTTACAAATTTATAAAAATTTGCAACAATAGTCCAAAGAGTTCCCATATGCCCAACACCCGGTGTCTCCTATATTTTACAATTTACATTAGTATGGTAAATGTGTTACAATTGACTATCTGATAATGATTCAATATTATTAACTCAAGGCCATACTTGATTCAGATACAAATTTGATTTTTAGTGGAGAAAAACTGGAGAACCTATGGAGAGTAGAGAAAGCTGTAGTATTACAGACCTGAGCTTTCATTTGTGTTCTGTTACTAATGTTACATGCCCTTGTTCACTTTCTGGCCACAAGTTCCCCATCTGTAAAATGAAAAGATTAAATCCTCTGAACTCCTATATGTTTCCTTCCTCTGAATTACCTGAATATACTACTTAAAGCAAATATACACACTAAATATTTAACAGTATACTACATAAACTATAACAGATGAAGTTCTGCTTGTTTTTTCAAAAATAGGAGCATTAGAAATAATTTCTATACTCACAGTCTCCTGAAAAAAAATTACTTCATTACAGCTTTCTATCAATCTACTTAACTTTAATCAAATTGTTTCATTCAAAAAATACTTACTCAGTGCTTATTTTATGCCAGATACTTCAAAGAGCCATGAATAAAACTTTTAATAAAATAGGAAAAAACCCTTG
>NW_017732429.1:609203-610189 GCF_001890085.2 Hipposideros armiger | reverse complement strand
AAAAATGTACTATTGCAATCATTTTGATTTTTTAAAAAAATTAGATATTTGAGTAAGCAGTAGCAATACAAATGAAAAAATACAAATTCCAGAGGTATTATTAAGTAGGACACATGAATAGGATTTAAGAGGCCTATTTACTGGGTTGTCAGAAAAGTCATGACGTATTTTTTTCCGTTTTTTTGTTGCAAAAATGCGTCATGAGTTTTCCAACAACCCAATAGTATGAAAGTTGAAGGAGAAGAAGGAATCCAGAAAACTCCATGTTTCAGGTTGGGTGACTTACTACCTTTGGGAGGAAATCATGGAAAATGCTCTATAAAATAAGAAGTGTTCACTGACTCATTTATTCATTCAAATTGAGCCAAATACTGCTGGGTTTGTTTGTGATGTGACATCATCTTTCCTTTTACATATTCTTAGAGTCCAATCCTGTGGCCTGTGGTTATTGATTGGCACAAATCATGACACCAAAGTCATATTTTATGGCACTCTATTAATTTTTAAAATCACTTTCCAATATGCTCTTATACTTTTACTTAGACATTGGATACAACCTACTTTTAATTAAAAATCAATGAGAAAACTAAATTATGTTTTAATTTAAGCCAATTAAAAAGGTCAGAGTGTTTTTTAGTTTCCTCAAAGCCTAGTCATTTAAATTTTCTTGTAGTTGCATTGACATATATCTCTAACTAAAAAGATAAACTTGGATTTTAATATTATCACCTGAGATACGGCATCTTTTTGATTTTCTATATAGGATAATTATGAATGATATTAGATTGGGGCCAGTTCACTCAGTGCACAGCCATGTGCAGCAAAGTGAGCCATTCGAAACTTCACAGACCAGCTTCCAAAGCTAATTAGCCTTTTTACATCTTCCTTTTTAAAGGAGAGACCTAGTAATGAGTAAGCTCAATATGACAGCATACTCCCTGTCTGGGCTGAAAAGTTTGTTAATACCGAGTTTTATGAGAGAGTAG
>NW_017732429.1:605313-606223 GCF_001890085.2 Hipposideros armiger | reverse complement strand
AAAATTTTTATCTTTCACTTAAAGCATTAAGAAAAGTGCAATTGTTCTGGTGATCATAGCTCCAAGCATTCAAGATCTAATGCATTTCCTTGATTTTTTTGAAACTTTATTCAATGTACATAGTGATTATGAACTAGTGGTTATTTATCAGATAGTATTGTAAGCAAATAAGAATTGAGAACATCTTTTAATTTAAGAAGACCCTAATAGTCATACTTGTATTGATTCAATAGTAATGTAATATTCATTAACCAACCAAATGTGAGACACATTGCACCAGGCCACTCTAGGTGATAAAATTATGTAGACCACCTTGTCCTGGTTCCATGGAACTTACAACTTAAGAAAGATCAAAATAAATATAAACTAAAGCAGGTAATAGTGTTATAAATGATGTTTGAGGAAGTCTACAAAGACTAAAAAGTCAGAGAGTTGACTTCTAGTTGGGAGATAATAGGTTTGTCAAAGGACAGAACATGTGAACCAGACCTATAAGAATGTGTAGAAACTCAAAGGAGGAGAAGCCAACGAATAGGTGGAAACATTGGCTCAGCAGCCAAACAACACTTGGCAGGAGAAATGTTCTATGTGGAGTGATGGGGAATTCTAGTGATGATATGGGTATTAAAGGAGACCTGGAATTTCAAAATCATGTGTCTCTACAAAGTTCAGCAAGCAATGAGGAACAATTAAATTCTTCTGATTTTGAAAGTATTTCTTTTTAAATCATACACAATGACATTAGATACTGTTTTTAATTTAGAAGTAGATGATTATATGTCACAGGGGGTAATACAAGTGAGTTAATGTCTCATCTTTCATATTAGAGAAATAATATTGTCTTGAATAGATTAAACAAGAAAAGAGAAATATTCATAATATTTAAAACTATGGAGTCAGCAAGCAGAAG
>NW_017732429.1:603389-604673 GCF_001890085.2 Hipposideros armiger | reverse complement strand
TTAAGAATATAAGGTTAAATATCTCTTAATCACATTAAAATATACATTCTCTGAAATTGGGGACATTGACTGTCTTGTTCACTAATCTATGTCTAATTCTTGCCCATAGTAGTACCTAGCCCATAATAGGCACTGAACAAATATTTTGCCAGTAAACAGTCTTATCAAATTTAACAGGCCCATAAACAGTATCATTATTTCCCTCAGCACAAGGAAACAATGGTGGGTTCCATTACTCTTAAAACCTTGGTCCCTCAATTCTCTCAAATGGAAAGTGGCCACGTTTTAATAATAATTTAATGAAAGAATAACCCAAAATCTTTAGGGTAACTTTCAACTAAAAATATTTTATTTTGAAACTTGTTTCCTTTTTTAAAAAATGCTCAAATATACTTCAAGTTTAATACCTGTTTGAGTTTTTGTTTTATGTATTTGTTTGTTTGTTTATGCCTTCGGGAACTTATTGATTGCTATCAATAGCATCTCCCTTAATAGCTGTAATTACTTGTTTCATGGCTTAATAATGGAATATAAAGACAAAGAAAAAAATGTAGTATATTTAACAATTATTTTCTGGCACAGTATCCACTAATGAATTCTAGTGACAGAATCACTTTTTTCCTCATGGGTGGGAGGGGGATGCAGTTTGTATAGTTTTCCACAATTAAGAAGATGACAAAGCCCCTAACCTTAAAAGTAGGTGTATGGCAAAAATCACATTAAACATTTTTTACCCTGGCACTAGAGAAAATCATGTTAATCTACCTATAACCTCTGAAATGCAATAAAATGTTTGCAAGGATTTCAAAGAACAAGGGTAGGAGGGAAAAAAGGGCAAAGAGAGAGTAAACATGCAGAACATAGAGATAAAATATAAAGAAAAAATAGATATGAGTGATATAATTTTACTCCTGGACGAGGCAGTCATTGAAGCTCCGTGCCCTTTAGTTTCAAGAACCATTACATTCTCGTTTGGGCTCAAGCAAATTGTCTGAGCTGGGTTTTCTGTAACTTGGGTCATCTCAAATGTTCTCACATTTATCCCTGTTTTAGTTAAAAACTATTTATTATTTTCTATATGGAAGTAAAGATGAATAAACCAGATTTTGAACTATGATAAGGTCTAGTCTAGGAGGCAGCAATATAAACAGATAATTAAAACTTGATATAGACATGTAGTGAGAGAAATGTGAACATTTGGGACCTAAGTTAATATAGGAAAGCCACCTGAACTTAATTTTAATGGAAAAATAGCAGTTATCTGGGTGACAATGGACAGGAAGG
>NW_017732429.1:594481-595574 GCF_001890085.2 Hipposideros armiger | reverse complement strand
TTTATCATCTATCTATCTATGTAGAAATAATATCCAACATTTCCAGGTTAAACCTTTAACTCCTTTGTAACCACAACTCCTACTATTCATTAAATCTTACTCCAACCACAGTGACCTCCTGGTAATTCTTCAAATACTGAAGAGTATGTGTACCTTAGGATGTTTGCACTTGTATTTTGCTTGGTCTGAGTCTCTACCCCATACATTTACATGCTTAATCCTTCTTCTTTTTCAGTATTTCTCACAAATGTCATGTAAAAAGAGAGCTCTTCCCTGATCTCCCAATTTAAAATTCCACATTCCCCACACTGCCAATCAGAACTCCGTTTCCCTTACCTTTTTTATTTTCTTCTTAACATCATTCTAATTTAACAAAATTATATATATATAACTTAACAAAAATAGTACATAATTTTACTTAATTATTTGACTCCCCTCACTAGACCAAATGTAGAATGTTTTTCTCAGTTTTATTTACTATTGGTTTCCTAATACTTGGAATGGTGCTTGGCATATTATGACATTTCAATAAATATCCACTACAAAACAGGTATTATGACTATGTATCAGTATATGAAGATTACAAAGTAGTTAAAATGCATGCTGTTAAGTCAAACTTCCTGAGACCAGAATTGAAGCTTCATCGTTTTCTAATTACGTAACTTTGAGCAAGTCATTGGCTTCATTGTGTTTTGAATTCTTTATGTATATAGGAAATAATAATACCTGCTACTGGTATTACCATAGCTTCCTAGGGCTGCAGTAACAAATTAACAGAAACTGGGTGGCTCAAAGCAACAGAAATGTATTTTCTCACAGTTCAGAAGGTTATGCTCCCTCTCCAGGCTCTAAGGGATAATTTATTTCATCCCTCTATCATAACCTTTGGCATTCCCCATCAATCCTGAGCCTTCCTTGCCTTATACAGGCATTGCTATAATCTTTGCCTCCATTGTCAGAGGGGCTTCTTACCCATGTCTCTCTCTGTCTCTAATTTCTTTCTCTTTAGGAGACCAGTCATTGGATTTAGGGTCCACTCACCCTAACACAGTCTGACCTCATCTTAACTATATCTGCAAAGACCCTATTTCCA